>NC_138977.1:183009605-183444605 GCF_964341445.2 Mesoplodon mirus
GATCTGATCATGTCATGTCCCTGATTAAAAACCATCATTTGTTCCTACACTGTCCAGAAGAGGACTCAGACCCACGACCACAGTGCAGGGAGCCTGACTCTCACTGTTTGAATTTCTAAGTTTCTCTCCTGTGACAATCTTGCACAGTGTTTGCTCCAAATGGGCCCACTTCTATATTTTATCGTAATGTACCCTGTCTTCTCCCATCTCTACCCTTGGGCAAATGTGGTCCCATCTGCTTGGAAGAGCCTCCCCCTCCCGTCAGACCAACTGCTTCTCCTGTACTTTAAAAACACTGTCCCTTCTGAAAACCCTTTCCTGCCTGGCCATGGTCCCTGTGGCTACAGTTAACTTTTTTTTTTTTTTTGGCGGTACGCGGGCCTCTCACTGCTGTGGCCTCTCCTGTTGCGGAGCACAGGCTCCGGACGCGCAGGCTCAGCGGCCATGGCTCACGGACCCAGCTGCTCCGTGACATGTGGGATCTTCCCGGACCGGGGCACGAACCCGTGTCCCCTGCATCAGCAGGTGGACTCTCAACCACTGCGCCACCAGGGAAGCCCTACAGTTAACTATTTTTAATTCACAGTGGCCATATCTATGCGGGACAAGCCTAAGGGAGAGGGAAGGGCTGGTGTTGATTATGTTACCTGTGAGTCACATTCAGCCCAACAGTGGGCACCTACTGACAAGTCCCAGTGTGACTCCCAAGAGAGCCGAGGTGAGCAGGTGTGTGCAGCATCCCGGAGCACAGGGATGTGGTCACGGTTGCCCTCCGGAAGATCCCAGTGTGGGCCCAGATAGCACCCAGTGACGTCTTGAGAGCTCAAGCCAAGGGTTCTGCTCTAGTCCTGGACAGCGATGTGCTGCTCCTGGCCAAAGTGGCCTTGTCTCTCTCCTTACAGCCTAAGGAAGGAACCCTCCCCATAAGCTCCAGCCCCCATTTGTTATCTCTACTTGAAATGCCACTTTCAGTGTCCAGGCTTTCTCAGTGCTAGACATCATTTGGAGTCAAGGAGGCTGAATTAGTTTGCCAGCGTTGCCTTAGCAAAATACCACAGGCTAGGGGCTTCACCAACAGATATTTATTTTCTCACAGTTCTGGAGGCTGGAAATCTGAGATCAAGGTGTCTGCAGGTTTGGTTTCTCCGTGGCTTGTAAATGTCCGTCTTCTCCACGAGAGCATCCCTAGGATCTTTTCCTCTTCCTATGAGAACACTGACTAGATTTGATTAGTGCACACTCTAACAGGCTTGTTTGGTTTAATTACCTTTTTAATGGCCCTACCTCTAAAATACAGTCATACTCTGAGGTACTAGGAGTTGGGGTTTCAACATATGAATTTGTGGGGAACATGAGTCAGTCGGTAACAGCAGCCTCAAGTCTCAAAATGTGTTCAGGGGAAAATGTTTCCATGCGTTGCAGTCCTCCAAGGTAGATCCTCACATTCATCTCTCATCCAGACCCCTTCTCGTAATTCCTAACCTTCTGATCCTGCCCGAGGAGGTCTGTGTCTCCACGAGCCTCACCTCTAAGGAAGACGATAACGGAAACTTGAGGAGATGTGGCTGAGTTCAGGAAAGGTCAGTGTGGTGATGCTTCCCATCTGTCTGAGTCTCACAGAGGCTCTGATGCCCAAGAAGGAGAAAAAGAGGAGGGAAGCTGGCTTCTTAGAGAAGGCCTGGTACCTGCAGTTCCAAAGCTTTTGTCCTTTGCTACACGGGAGTGTCTTTTTTAAAAAGTAGTCAGTCTCATGACAATTGAATTTAATAAAAACAGCACAGTTCAAAAAAGACAAATTAGAAACCACTGTTCATCTTAGAAATTAATATGTGAGTGAATTTAACAAGAGATGAATTGTGCTGTAGTGATCTGGTCCCTCTTCACCCACTCCAAGCACCAGTTGTTTGTCATTATTGCTGGAAATATGATTATTACTCTGGTGTTGCTTGACATTTATTAAGAATCCAGGGGCTATGTCTCCACAGTAGAGAAAAGTGCAATTATCTGGGCACTTGGAGAAAAAAGAGCATTTCCTGGCCTGAGTTGTCCAAATAGATATCTTCCAAAGACACCTTGACTATGGCTTGATGCAGACCCAGGCCGTTCTGTCCCTTGGTTCCTGTTTACCTTCATAACGAACTGCTAACATTTTACGGGTACACATGTAGGTATTATACAAGATTTGCCAACCAACAGGGAAAGCATTTCATTGTTTTCTCATTAACTGCTTCTATCCTTTAACTAAAGCCAGGTCTCCAGTAAGAACTTATATTTGAAGGCAGATATATTAACCTTATGTAGAGAAGGCAAAATAGAAAAATTGCATATGTGATCTGTTTATTGAATGTTTCACAACCAGGAAAACATTGAATTTCAGACAGGTTTAAACGTGGCAGTGGAAGTGAGGACCAGCACTGCCCAGCTCCTGACCTTTGTTCTTTGCAGACCCAGAAATCTTATCACCTGGCCCTATATCTGACCATCAGCAGTGTTTTACTCTGGGCAGGAAGTGACCAGCTGCAGAGAATTTAGCTCAGAGGAGTGCCAAAATCTATGAGCTTCATTTCAGTCTCTCAGACTTTCATCTATTGTCTCCATTTGCCAGACCCTTGGGAACAGGGATGGACATTGTCCTTGAGGAGCTTATTCTTGGGGGGCTTCAGGCGGGGAACCAGCTGCTGTAATGTGGAGCACTGCCTCGGCAGGCTTTGCACTCTGCCCTGGGGCCCTGAGGAGGCGTGCTGGGAAAGAGAAGAGTATTCTTGATAATTACCAGTTACATAATCACGACAAAGGGCTCGCACAGACATGGTTTCCTCGGTTGCTCACTGCCAGCCAACTACATGACACTGTTAATCCAATCCAGCCTGCATCAGTGGAGGAGAGGTGACCAGTGTATTTATTTTATAATTTGGGCTATAATCCATTAAGCCTGGTATTTATCTTGTTGCTCAAATTGTTTGAGCTTTTTGCTCATAATATTTAATTGATCTCACACTTGCTTTCACTTAGCTCTGTTGATCTTTTTTCACAGATCACAAATATGAATCCAAATGAATTTTATGTATTTTAATGCAATTCCACTATAACCCTTCCTGACATTTTTGGTGTGTGTATTATTCAGGAAAAGTTATGTTACAGTAACAAACACCCCCAAAACTAATTGCCCTAAAATAGCAAAGGTTTATTTCTCACCTGTGCTACACGTGCATTGTGAGTTGGTTGGGAGTCTTCTGAGCCTTAACCTCGCCCAGTGATACCAGCTCATGGAGTAGCCGTTGTCTAGAACTTTGAGCACTGCCATGGCAATTAAAAAAGAGCTTAGCAAACAGAGCATGAGCCCTTAAAGTTTCGGCACACGTCTCCCTGGCCTCACCTATGGCTCAAAGGTGGCAGGAAGGGTGAATCATGCCATGTAGCTACAGGAGGAGAGAACTGGAAATATTTGGCAAACAGCACTAACGACCAAAGCCCTATATTTTTTTTCAGTTTTTCTTTTCCATGCAAAATCTATACACGTTTAATTGTTATTGTTAGCATATTATTTTCTAACCTCCTTTAAAAAAAATCTCAGTACATCAAAAACCTGGTTCCATATCATCAAAACTTTTTTGACACCAGGACTGCCGTGAACAGTTGTGTAGGTTATGCACAAGGGCATCTGGCCAACGTGGCAAAAAGAAGCTGAAATCCAGCCTTTGTCCCACTACTCAAGTTATCCGAACAGGTCCAGGATGGCATCTGCCCAAAGGGGACACAAAGGTGCTGTATGGGCTAGTGGTGGCCCTTTGTGAGCATAATTTGTGGTGACTGCATAATGCTCTACAGTACGGATGAACCATACCTTCATGTGTTTATATTTACATTGTTTCATTTTAGGCTGCTATAAATAAGATGGTGGAAAATACTGTCCAGTGAATGTTTGTGCATATATCTTATGATTTCCTTAGTGTAAGTGACTAGCAGTGAAAACTGTGAGACAAAGGATTAAAATGACATGCATATGTGTCAGCACATGGTAGATACGGTGGCATTTCTTACTACTGAGTTTAGTTCCAGACCCGACACGTGCCGTGCTTGGCTGGAGAGTCCAGGACGTACAACTGTAATGTTGGTACTGAGTTTCCAAGCAGGATCTGAGAGGCTGTGTTTAGATATTGGTCTTTCTCCTTTCTGGCTAGGCCATACAACTGTAATTACAGGACTAATGATGCTTTAAACAAACAATGTAATGACTGTCATCAGTGACAGCAGGCGCTTCCTGTGGGAGAGCTTGGGCAGGAGGGTCACCAGCAGCTGGCCAGCCCCAGGGGTGCCCCTGGCAAAGCTGGGCACCATCAAGCTGAGGTCAGCTCACTTAAAGGTGACCCTCCAGGTAGGCTGTGCCTTGTTCCCCATTCCAAGATCTGATCTGTGTCCTGTAGCCAAACCCTTCCCTAAGGAGGCACTGGGACAGCAAGGCAGAGGCTCTTTGAACCAGATCTGCTTTCCCTCTCAAATCTCCAAACAGCCTTCTGAGGCCTTGGTCCTACTTCAAAGGTTCTCAAACTGTTTAACACACAGGCAGTTGCTAAGCAAAGGCTATTTTGCTCCAATAAGCAATGCAGAGCTTTGCTCTGAATTTGTCTCCCATCAATGTGCCATATTCACTGCTGCCCAGGCAGATGGGCCTCTGCCCTTGAGCCGCCCTCTTCTTGTCTCCACATCCTGAGTGTGACAACTTTTCAGGGCATGAAAGGTCTCAAAAACAATTGCAAAGTAATGTTTGCTTAGCACTGTGGCAACACACAGGGTGGAAACCACGTGGGAGAGACTCACGTGATGGCAGAATCCAAGAAGTCATCTTCCAGCACTGCCAACTCCCGTATTGTTGGAGTCACTTATCTCACTTGTCCTCAGCTTCCTCTTCCGTAAAATGGGGATAATAATAATACAGGTTTGTCAGGTGGCTAAATATTAAATGTGATAATGCATATGGAAACTCCTTTGTCAGCTGTAAAGTGCTATGTGCAAATTAGTTAACTGGATGTAATGTTGAGAGAATGGACCAAGGGATAACAAATATTTGGACTATCAACACTTTTATATAACTCATCAGGTTAGGTCCCTGGTCAGGTCCCTCTCCCATCCTCCTAATCCACTATTCCAAGCCTTCATCCCTGCTCAGCACTCAGGGGAAGCAGAGCCATCTTCCCCTTTACTCTACCCTGGAACTGGAAGCCATCAAGTGTGAAGCACCTCACTCTCTAGTGTTCCACTCACACACTCATCCACATCTGCACCCATCCTCAAGTCCTTCCATCCAGCTTCCAAGCATGAGCCCTTCCTCATGGCTCAGGTCAGCCTCTACATGGGCTGCTGATTCCATCCTCTCTTCTCTTATCCCGTGGAACCTGTGCCGCCTTCCTCTTCCCTTTGCTTTTCAACCTTCTCCCATCTACTGCCAAGCTCCCCACAGCCTAGCAATACACTTGGGTTGTATCATTCCTCTTATATTGCATGGCCCTACTCCCACCTCTTTTTTTCTCTTCTTCAGATTCAGGTTTCTTGAATGAGTTGGCAGTATTCATTATCTCCATTTCCTTATCTCCAAATTTCTAGTTGACTCGCTGCCGTCTAATCATTCCCCTGAAATAACTTGTAGAAATTACCAAAGACCAATTTCTATAGGCAAATCCAAGACATTTTCAGGCTTCATCCTACAGGACTTCTCTGATGCACTCACTGTGGTTAAACAGCCCTGGGTCTCCATGACATTTCTCTTTCTGATTTTCCTTAAACTTTTCTAACCTTTCTTCTCCTATCCTACACTTTGCTAGTGGTCTCCGGTTTCTGACCTTGACTCATCAAGCTCCTCTCTGCACGTACTCTCCATGAGGCATCTTATCATCTCTCAGGGTTTAGTTATCATTTGATTGCTGGTCGCTCACAGATCTATATAGAACTTGGAACTTTCACTTGAGCTTTCTCCCAGGGATGTCCAGCTGTACCACTGACGCTTCAAATTCAACATGTCCTCATATCGCTTAAACTTGCTCTTTCTCTTGTTTTTGTGATATCTATTAATTTTTCTTAGTTTATCTAATTTAATTCGTTCCATTAGGCAAACTAGAAATTTTAGAGTAATTCTTACCCTCTCATACAGTCACCAGTTTATCCCAATTTTATTTTCCATGTTGTTCTTGAATTTGACTCCTCTCCTTCACCCATTCCATCCTGTGAGCCCTCACTTGTGCCGTCATGATAGTGTCTAAGGGAGCTCCCTACTTTTAGTCTTGTCTTCATTAAATCCATCCTTCAAATTGCTACCAGAGCGAGTTAGCAAAAATGCTAATGGGACCACATCAGGCTTCTATTTAAAACCTCTCATTCAAGATTCAGCTAAAGCAGCATCTCAACCCGGGAGACTTCACTGAACACCATGGTCTCCTCTTCTTTGTGCTGACTGTGACCTGTGTCACCATGTCCCAAACATAGCTTGGTCTCAACATTGGCCATGTCGACACATAATTATATGCTCTTCTACTGGACTCCACAAAAGCAGATATGGGGCTCATCTTTGTACTGCAGGGCCTGGAAAATGGTAGGTGGACAATGACTATTTGTTGAACTTAACAACAGAGAGAAAATTTGAGGGTAGACATGGAATATCTGAACAAGGGTGTAAACAGCACTGGGCTGCAGCTATTGTAGATAGGGTATTTATTTGAAGAGTAAATATGATATATAACTGAAATCATACAGCATTTTCTATAACTGTTCATTCAGAAGAGACCATCTAGGTCAAATTTTTCAACTGATCTTACCCATGACTTACACCCAAATAGTCTCTGGGTGACCCTTTTATGAAGTTTCATTTTACTGTCTCATCTTATCTTTATAATATCTCTTTGGACTAGACAGAGGAGGTACTATTACCTTCATTTTATAGATGATAAATCAAATTGGAAATATTAAGTGATTTGCCCATGGAATGTGGCTTGTAAGGGCCAGGAACCAAGCTGTCTGGACTTTGATTCTATGTGAAACAGTCTGATTTAGCAGCACTCAGAACAGCATGAAAGTTTGAATATCTTTTCATATATCTTGCCCGAGTGTCCCTGCCTGAAACTCCCCCACTTAACCCCCTGGGATGATCCATACCAGGCCTGTTCTTCAGTGAGATAGCACATTCATTGTTTGACAGGGGCTGCTTTGTGTCCAAGTTCCCCCACGAGCTCTCTTCTCCTGCCGCACATCTCCAAAGCATCATATTAGAAAAAAGACTGGGCTTTTGCCTTAGATGTAAAATTTGATGTAAAATTAGTCAAATTTGTCAGCATTTTATGTCACTTGCGCTGCTCATAATGATTGTTACTTGTAAATGTGTATAAACGTGTAACAGCAATATTAAGGAAAATTTTGTAAACAAAAAAAAGAAGAAAGAAAGAAAGAAATCACCCTATTTCCACTACTCCAAAACAGTAACTGGGGTTTTTAAAAATTATATTGTTTCCATAGTTTTGAGTCTTTGCTGGTAAATACTTTTTTATTTTATTGAAGTATAGCACACATAGAAAAAAAGTGTTCCAATCATAAATATACAAATTTAAGAATTTTAATGGCGTAAACATGTGACCACTACCCAGATTAAAAAAAATACAACATTGGGCTTCCCTGGTGGCGCAGTGGTTGAGAGTCCACCTGCCGATGCAGGTGACATGGGTTCGTGCCCCGGTCCGTGAAGATCCCACATGCCACAGAGCGGCTGGGCCTGTGAGCCATGGCTGCTGAGCCTCCGCGTCTGGAGCCTGTGCTCCACAATGGGAGAGGTCACAACAGTGAGAGGCCTGTGTACCGCAAAAAAAAAAAAAAAAACAACATTAACGGCTCCCCAGAAGCACCCCACACTCCATGCCCGATTCTAGTCTCTAGCACCCCCAAAGTAGCCAGTTTCCTGGCAGCTAATATCATACATCAGTTTTCCACATTTTACTTTTATGTGTGTGAAATAACATATCATATGCTCTTCTTTCTGGCTTATTTCATTCCAAACTGTGTGAAATTTATCCGTGTCTTTTCATGAAGTAGTAGTTCATTCACTTTCATAGCAGTTGACCAACATTTTCATAGAGTTCTCAGACTTTTTGGTCTCAAGACCTGTTTACTCTCTTAAAAATTATTGAGACTTCAAAGAGCTGTTGTTTATATCAATTGTATCTATTGATATTTACCATGTTAGAAATTAAAACAGAATTTTAAAAATAAGGCATTTATTCATTTTAAGATAGCAGTAATAAATCTATTATATGTAAGCATAAATAGCATCTTTAATAAATAACTATATTTTTCAAAACAAAAAATTTTGAAAAGACTAGTACTGTTTTATATTTTTGCAAATTCTTTAATATCTATCTGACTTAGTAAAAGACAGCTGGATTCTCATATCTGCTTCTTTATTCAATCAGTTGTAATACTTTTTTTTTTTGGTTGAAATACATGAAGAAAATCTGGTCTTTCACAGATATGTAGTTAGAAAAGAAAGGAGTATTTTAATAGAGTTTTCAGAAAATTATAGTTATTCTTCTTTGATACTACACCAAAATTCAACAAGTAGTAGTTTCTGAAAGGTTACTTGAAACTTTTATCAGTGAAATTTTTGTACTCTGTTACAGTAAAATGTATTGGATTATCTTGTACTTTGAATGGATATTTTAACCCATACATGATTTATAACATGCATTGGAGCATGCAAGTAACATACAATGAGAATATTGGTTCCCTGAGTTACGAGATCTCCCAAACATTGACATGTTTCATTATGCAATATGGAAAAATCATATTCATGTACCACCAATCTTATCAGAAAAATATTTATCTACTGAGAAACTGTCAGGCTCACAGAGGCAGGTACAAGCTTTTCAACATTCTAATATTCGAAATTTGAAAGCCCAAATTTCATCATAGGCAGAAAATACTGTCAGTGGTTTTATTTGATATGACAGGTTCACTTTGTTCATTTTCAAGAAAAGGTCTGCCAGATATCCAAGTCTTCATAACTTTAGTTTTGTCTGTCAGTCATTCTTTCAAATAAAAGTGATGTTCTATGACAAAAGCAACTAGTTCAGCTCACAACTCTAACAATTATACAAGTGCTTTTCCTTGAAATGACCATCATGGTTTTTGGTATTCAGAAGTGCTTTACGCAGATTTCCCATTTATCACACAGACTATTAAAAAAGACTGTATTCAAAGACTGAGATTTCATAAAATTAATCATTTGTACTGTTTCATCAATGACATTCTTTTTTTTTTCAAAGTTTTACTTCTATGTAGCAGGACCCTTTTACTTTTCCATTTTATTTATTTTTAAAATAAATTTATTTATTTAATTTATTTATTTTTGGCTAGGTTACATCTTCATTGCTGCACATGGGCTGTCTCTAGTTGTGGAGAGCAGGGGCTACTCTTCATTGTGGTGTACGGGCTTCTCATTGTGGTGGCCTCTCCTGTTGTGGAGCACGGGCTGTAGGTGCACAGGCTTCAGTAGTTGCAGCATGCGGGCTCAGCAGTTGTGGCACATGGGCTTACTTGCTCCACAGCATGTGGGATCTTCCCAGACCAGGGATCGAACCCATGTTCCTTGCATTGGCAGGTGGATTCTCAACCACTGCACCAGGGGAGCCCCATCAATGACATTCTTAAGTGAAGATTTTTTTTCTATGAGTTCCTAGTGGTGAGGACTACATATAATGATTATTTTGCAAATTGTAGATTCACATGCAATGGCAAGAAATAATACAGAGAGATCCCATGTACCCTTCATCCAGTTTCCCACAATGGTATCATCTTGCAAAACTGTAATACAGTATCACAACAAGGAACATTTCCATCACTACAAGAAGTTCTCATGTTGCCCTTTTGGGATTGTCTTTTCTTACTCAGCATAATTCTGTTCAGATTCATCCAGGTTGTTGCATGTATCAACAGTTCATTCTTTTTTATTGCTGAGCGGTATTCCATGGTATGGATGTATCATAGTTTCTTTAATCATTCACCTATTGAAGGTCATCTGGGTTGTTTCCAGTTTTTGTCTATTATGAATAAAGCTTCTATAAACATTCACATACAGGTTGTTGTGTGAGTATAAGTTTTCATTTCACTGTGATAAATCCCCAGAGGTTACAACTGCTGGATACTATGGTAGTTGCCTAGATTTAAAAAAAAAATCTACTGACCTACTTTCTGGAGTGGCTGTACCATACATTCCACCAGCAATGTATGAGTGATCAAGTTGCTCTGTATCATCACCAGCATTTGGTGTTGTCACCTCTTAATTTTAACCATTCAGATAGGTGTGTAGTGATTTCTCATTGTGGTTTTTATTTTCATTTTCTTAATGGTTAATGATGTAGAACATGGTGCTCATGTGCTTCATTGTGATATGCATGACCTCTTTATGTCTATTCATGTCTTTTGTGCATATTCTAATGGGATTTTTGTTTTTTGTGCTGTTGAGTTTTAAGAGTTCTTCATACTAGTCCTTTGATTGATGTGACTTGCAAATGTTTTCTCCTAGATTGTAGCTTATTATTACATCATTTTTATGTGGGTTTTTGTGGAGCAAAAGTTTTTAATGCTAATGAGATCCAATTCATTATTTTTTTTCTTTTATGCTTTTGGTGTAAAATCTAAGAACTTCAGCGATTTGTTGAATGAGAGCAGTAAAAGCAGACATCTTTGCTTTGTTTCCAGTCTTAGAGAGAAAGCATTTATTGTTTCACATTAAATATAATGTTAGCTGTGGGGTTTTGTAGATGATCTTTATTATGTTAAGGTAGTTCCCCTCTATTCCTGGTTTTCCGAGAGTTTTATTATGAATGAGTGTGGAATTTTGTCAAATGCTATTCTGCATCAATTGATATAATCATGTCATTTTCTTCTTTAACCTACTAATATAGTAGATTATATTGATTGCTTTTGGGGTATCTACCAGCTTTGTGTTCCTGGAATCAACCTACTTGGTCATTGTATGTAATTCTTTTTATGCATTGCTAGGTTCTATTTGCTAATATTTTGTTAAGAATTTTTGTATCTCTATTACAATAGCCAGGACATGGAAGCAACCTAAGTGTCCATTGACAGATAAATGGATAAAGAAGATGTGGCACATATATACAATGGAATATTACTCAGCCATAAAAAGAAATGAAATTGAGTTATTTGTAGTGAGGTGGATGGACCTAGAGAGTGTCATACAGAGTGAAGTAAGTCAGAAAGAGAAAAACAAATACCGTATGCTAATACATATATATAGAATCTTAAAAAAAAAAACAAAACACATACTGGTTCTGAAGAACCTAGGGGCAGGACAGGAGTAAAGACGCAGACATAGAGAATGGACCTGAGGACACAGGGAGAGGGAAGGGTAAGCTGGGATGAAGTGAGAGAGTGGCATGGACATATATACACTACCAAATGTAAAATAGATAGCTAGTGGGAAGCAGCAGCATAGCACAGGGAGATCAGCTCAGTGCTTTGTGACCACTTAGAGGGGTGGAATAGGGAGGGTGGGAGGGAGACGCAAGAGGGAGGGGATATGGGGATATGTGTATATGTATAGCTGATTCACTTTGTTATACAGCAGAAACTAACACACCATTGTAAAGCGATTATACTCCAATAAAGATGTTAAAAAAAATTTTTTAAAGAATTTTTGCATCTCTATTCATGAAAGATAGGTTTATTTTCCTGTACTCTGTTTGTCTGGTTGTGGTGTAAAAGTATAAGGGTATTGCTAGCCTCATAAAACAAACTGGGAAGTGTACCAATTTTTTCTATTTTCTGGAAGATATTTTGTAAAACTTATGTTAATTCTTGCTTAAATACTTTGTAAAATCCTCAAGCAAAATCATATGGACCTGGAAATTTATTTTGGGGGAGTATTTAAATTATGAATTCAATTTCCTTAACTTATAGTCTAGTCCAATGATCTATTTTATATCGGTTGAGATATGGTAATTTATGTTTTTGCAAAGAATTTGTTCATTTAGTCTGAGTTGTCACATTTATGTGTATGTAGTTGTTTGTAATATTCCCTTGCTATCTTTTTGATGTCTGCAGGGTCTGTAGAGATAGCCTCTATTTCATTCTATATATTGGCAATATGTGTCTTCTTTTTATCTTTGTCAGTATTTCTACAGGTTTGTAAGTTTTATCGATCTTTTCAAAGAACCAGTTTTGTTTCAATGATTTTCTCCATGTTTTCCTGTTTTTACTTGCATTGATTTCTGCTCTTACCTTTATTATTTCCTTCCTTCTGCTTGCTTTGGGTTTATTTTTCTCTTTTATTCTAGTTCCTTGAGTGGGATCTTAGATTGACTTAAAATTTTTACTCTTTTTTTTTTCAGATAGGCTCTATGATACAAAACATTTTAAGATTACATCATTTAAAAATATTTTAATTTAAAATCTTTTCATCTTTATTAGGGTAAAATTGTATATATTTAAGATGCACAACTTGATGTTTTGATGCACATATACATTGCGAAATAATCACCACAATCAAGGTAATTCACATAGTTACCTTTTATTTTCTGCTGAGACCACTTAAGTTCTAACTTCTTAACAAATTTCAAATATATAGTACAATCTTGTTAACTAGAGTCACAATGCTGCACATTAGGTTTTCAGAACTCACTATTTTGCATGACTGAAGCTCTGTATCCTGTAATCAACATATCCCCATTTCTGCCTCTCCCCAGCTCCTGGAAACCACCGTTCTACTCTCTACTACTATGAATTTGACTATTTTAGAGTCCATATATAAGTGAGATCATGCAGTGTTCTGGCTTATTTCACTTAGCATGGTGTCCTCCAGGTTCATCTATGTTGTTGCAAACAGCACAATTTCCTTCTTTTTAAAGGCTGAATTTCATATATGCATAAAACTTATATATATAATGAACTGTGTGATGATTTTTTTTTAAATTTTGTTCTGTTAATGTGATGTATCACCTTGATTGATTTGCATACATTGAACTATCCTTGCATCCCAGGGATAAATCCTACTTGATCACGGTATATGATTCTTATAATGTGCTGTTGAGTTCTGTTTGCCAGTATTTTATGGAGGATTTTTGCATCTGTGTTCATCAGGGATATTGCTCTTTAATTTTCTTTTATTGTGGTGTCTTTGCCTGACTTTGGTATTAGAGTGATGCTGGCCTCATATGATGAGTTGGGAAGTATTCCCTCTTCTTCTATTTTTTGGAAATTTAAGAAGGTTTGGTATTAATTCTTCTTTGAATATTTGATAGAATTCTCCTGTGAAGCCATCCAGTCCTGGGCTTTTCTTTTTTGAGAAGTATTTGATCACTAATTTAATCTATTTGTTATTGGTCTGTTCAGATTTTCTAAAACTTAACTCTTTTCTAATGCATGCATTTGGTGACATATATTTCTCTCTCAGTATTGTTTTAGCTATGTGACAAATTTTGATACATACTGTACTATGTATTTTTAAAAATTTCCCTTGAGACTTACTTTTTGATCCATAGATTATTTAGAAGTATATTGTTTAGTTCCCAAGTGTTTGGAGATTTCCTGTTATTGATTTCAGTTTGATTCTGTTATGGTCAGAGAACATATTTTGCAGGTTTTAATTTTTAAAAAATTTGTTGAGATTTATTTTATGGTCCAGCACATAGTTTGTCTTGGTATATATTTTGTGGGGGCTTGAAAAATGTGTATTTTACTATTGTTGGGTGCACTATTCCATAAACGTGAGTTACTTGAACATTTTTTAGAATTCCATTTTAATTTATCTATTATATTCTAGCTTTTCTAGTTATTCTTGGGAGGAAGATTTATCTGCTACAAGCTAGTTCATCGTAGCTGGAAGTGGAAGTAACCCATAAACATCTATGTGAGTGTATATGTGATTGTAACAGCATAGGTGGTACATGTATTCATGAGGTTGTGATTGATTTGACCAACAAGTCCTGTAACTCTTACTTCCCCCAACAACTGGTCAGAGTAGAGAAGTTTTTATCTAAAATCACAGCTGTTATTAGTTGTGATTTGTTTTGTCTCTTCTCCAGGACTTCGTGTCATGTATCGAGAACTACAGACGAAAAGGACAGGAACTATATGCATCTCTATACAAAGATCATGTACAGGTAAGAAACAAGGCAATTCCCTTCTGTGCACAGTAGACCAGAATCTACCTTGAACCTGAAATAAAGAATCATAAGAGCCTTTGGTTTAAATTCTAAATTGGCTAAGCCAATAATTGGTCATCAGTGAGTCAGTCCTACCTTCATGACCTGTGCCATGGGATTTGGACCCACACTGTCAGCAGCTGAGGAGATAGGTAGTGTTTCCATCCACTTATCTACTCATTCATTCATTAGTAAATAGGCATCAAGTGCCCAGGGTGCCTCAGATCCTGTGTTAGGAGCTAGGGGCACAATCGTAAACACAGCAGACATGGGCCTCACTCTCAGGTAGCTTACTCTAAAGGAGAGATATACATTAAATAAGTGCACAGATAAATAGATCATTATAACTTGGAAAGAGCAATAGACAGGGAAGATACAAGTATAATGGGAGATTATAACAAGGGGAAGACTTTAATTTGGGCAGATCAGAGGCCCTCTCCAAGGAAGTGATCTTTAAGTTGAAATCTGAAGAAGGAGGAATATGGGCTAAAGTATTTTAAGGAAGTGGTTTTGACTAAGGGGAGGGAATGTTTGAAGCTCTTGAGTCAGGAAAGCACTGGATGTCATCAGTGAACTGGAAGAAGAGCAAGTTACTGGGATGACCTGAGCTGGGAAGGGACAAGGGTGAATGAAGATGAGGCAGGGCCAGAGCAAGCAGAGTGGCTTGCTGCCACCTTAGGGGTTTTGCATGTTCTCCTAAGGACAGTGGGTTGCCACTGATGAGGGTAGGTTTAGATGTTGAAAACCTCTCTCTAGGAGTGATTTCTGTACAGTCGAGGTAGAGAGCACTGGCTGTCATGCCAGGGAGATCTCTATTTGAATCTCAGGTCTGCCCCTTCCTAGGACTGAGCCTCAGGGTCCCCATCTTTAAGACAGGATAATACTGCCTACCTGTAAAGATTAAAGAGTGAGTATGGAACACCTAGACAGTGGCTGGCAGGGAATAGATGTCCCATATGTGGTTAATGAATGGCTAAGAAGTTCATTTTTAGGTGGTATTAATGTTGTTAACAAAAATTTTCTAAAATGATTGCTAGTAGTAGAACACAACAATAGAATTAAAACTTCACAAATTATATTTTTACTTTACAATTTCTCTGTGCCAAAGCCTTGCTAGGTGTAGGAAAGGCAGAGATGATAATGATACTCCTCTGGCTGAAGGTTCTTAACACTCAGCAGAAGGACCAAGAGTAAAGAAATTAAAGCAGGTGATAAGGCCAATACCTATGTTCTATGTAGTAGAACAATAGGATGTTCTACTACAAAGAGAGGAGCAGTGGGGTGTAAGGAACATTGGGTGTGCCTGGGGTAAGGCGAGGGGTCAAGGAATGGTGAAACAGTAGTCCCCGAGTTCAAGGGAAACAAAATAGGCTCTGATCAACTTAAGTAAGCCAAGTAACCTGATCCAGTTCCCTCCATATGTGCTTGTTTGGGAGCCCACAACAGACCCCCACGAATAGGGATTTGTGAGATGCACAGCGTGCACCCCAGAAACATACAGACTAGCAACACAGCCTCCCAGGCTGTGCTACATAAGGAGGTGGGCAGTTTATCAGACATGCCGGGACGGGGAGAGGCGGTTTGGGAGTAGGTGTCCTGCTGGCTTATATTTGCGTGTTATCTGCGCCCCTCGGACAGGACCTCGCATATGAGTGCCTTACTACTTGAATTCACCAACTTCATTCATGGCTAGCAATATGGCTAATAAATTCAGCTGCCATTGGGGGAAAAATAAGATGAATCATTTAGGATTGCATCCTTTATTTAGGGATATCCCCATCACGCTTGTTCCATTTCAAGACAGAGGGTGTTGTTTATCTAAACTTTCAAATCAGCATCTAGTCAAGAGTTCGACCATTTCTCTTCTTATGGTTGGAAAAGCCTAGAAGATTTGGTCATGGCTAGGAGAAATGTGCTCTGTGGTAACTAGTGGATTTCTGCTGAAATTTGAAGAACTGAAGGTTAATGGGGAAGGACAGAAGAACCTCGGCAGAGGCTGTGAGCCCGTAAGGCAAGGGTCCAGCCTCCTGGAACATCAGTCTGGCTTATTTTCAGCAGCGGGTCTGACTGGGGCTCAGAGAGTACTTGAGAAAGTGGTACAGAGTTTTACTGTTGATTGAAGTATTTTTGAGAATATCAGCATTTTGAGGCTACTCCATGAGGATACTTTCCAAGTGTTTAAATATTTAAGACAGATCGTTTCGATGTTTAAAAGAATGCAGGTGTTATCCCCGTCTGCCAGAGATAATGGGGTCTGGAGTGTTCACCCCGCTTTCTTTTAAGGGGTAGTAGACTTTCCCGATGAAGGCCCCACTCCACTTCCAGAGAAGTCAAGTCCAAGTTCTGGAAAGAAATCAGCCTTGTGAAATATGCCATGTTCTTCAAGGACAGCTTCTCCTAATTACACTCCGTGAGGTCCTTCCAAGAGGGTGGAGATAATGAGGTTCAAGGGCCCCCGCCCACACGGCTCTCAGTAACAGGTTGCGTAAGACTTTTCCAACTGGGCATTTTACTTACACCTGAGAGGTCACTGGCGATGCAGGTGCTCACAGTATGACAAGATAGCGTCACCCAGTGCCCTGGAAGCTAACCCAAGCATCATCAGTATACCTCATCATCCCATCACCAGCAAATCATGCAATTCTGATATTTAATCTCCCAAATTTCCCATCACTCCAGAAGTGCCGACGAAAACAGGTGCCTCTGCTCTGGCCCTGCCCAGATGCCCCTTTGCCATTTCCAGTTACATTTGTTCTCTTCTCTGTGGTCCGGCTGCTCTGGCTCTGCTCTGTGATATACCCAGGCCATCTGTTCTTATACTGGGTCCTCATCATACCTTACAGACATGCCTCATTTTGTCTATATTTTTTAAAAAATTACAGTTTTTACTGTTTAAAGTTCTATGCAAGATGCCTTCCACCCCAGAAATGGCCTTTCTTTTAGTGTGTGAGGAGCATTGCTCAGTCTCCTCTCTTTTGGGCTCTCTGGGGGCGAACAGGCTGTTTCCGTTTCTTGCTCAGTCTCTGTATATCCATTACATTTTGGTAACAGCTCTTTCCGATGTAACTATCAGAAACTCAACTCAAACTGGCTTAGGCAACACATGAAATATTTTGAAAAATCCAGGAGAAGATCACACTTCAAGAAGAGCTGGATCCAGGTATTCAAACTCTGCTTTAAGGAATCTGCCTCCTCTCTCCCTCTCTCTCTTTTCTTTCTCTCTTTTTCACACACACACACACAAACACATGTTCACACAAACATAAGCACACAAGTGTATGAGATTACTAATATGTGTGAGGTAACGAGGCACATGGAGGAGAGAGCATTTGAGGCTGGCGTGAACTCATGGTCTGCTCCCCAGTCTGTACATCCTGGGACCAGGCAGGGCTCATATAAAGGGTGGGAAATTATCTAACTTGCACAAAGGGACTGTCTCATTGCTGAGAGGCCTGCCTGTAGGCTGTGGATGCCTCAATGCAGATACATCAAGTGCCTTTTCCTGATGTACATAAGGTTGGCCAGCGCAAGGTGAGCAGCCTTGAACGTGTACACATCCACCTCTCTGCAGTCTGCTCTATACGGGCTCTAGAGACCACCAGTTCCAATCCCAGAGAATGATGCTCACTAGCCCATCCTACAACCATTCATCACCCACTGAAGCCAGGGCTGGGGTCAGCTGCACCCCAGCACCGGGAACTGAAAGTAGGGAAGGTCTGGTTGCCAAGAGGAAAGTCTCAGTGATGCTACCCAAGAGCTTCTATTCAGCCGAGAATCATAGCTGCCTCTAATACACCAGCATCCCTGCCCCTGTGTCTGGTGTGGCATTTGGCCCACTTGAGGTTTGAACTGAATGGGGACCTTACCTTGTGCAGAAGCATGGGCATTACAGACCACCTTGCGGGTGCAGAAACTCAGGACTTTTGCTTATTTAGTCATCTCATGTCCTTTGTCTTGGGACCACATACAGCCTTCCATCATGGACTAAACAATCATTCATCTCTGAGGGATGAATGAGGGATCTTATCACTGACACACATCTGTCTAGCTGCAGATATTCAGACAACACGTTTGTCCTGTGATGAAGACTCAGGCAGCTGTGAACCTCCAGGTTGCATAGGTGGAGCCTTAGGGTGGAAGGGATGCTCTTAAAAGACTAATTTGATACCTCGGATGAACAACCCAGTAGCTTGGGATTGTTCATCCTCTGTGAAGCTCAATATGGAACTACAAATGCAGCAACAATCTCCTAGGAGCTGAAATATTTTCCCCAAACAAGTGTTCATTTCATATAACCAAATCCCTATAAAAGGCTTTGGGTAGTCATTATTTTTCTGGAGTTTTTTATTAAACAATTGGAGTACTTGTAAAATGCTATAACTACTCAGGATATGAATTTAAGGACTGTAGAGAAACAAAATAATCTTGTTTTGAAATAGAATTTGCTTTATTCACAATAATAATACTAACTGCTTAAGTTGGGTAAGGCACCATATTAAACTCTGGAAAATACTGTCTCATTTGATCCTTACATAAACCCGTGGTTTTATTATTGTGGTAATATTACTAACTGAATTTGACTGATGAGGATGCTAAGTCTCCTTCAGATTAAACTGCTAGTGAAAAGCAGAAACATTGTGACAGCCCAGGTTCATCTGACACCAAAGACCAAGTACTTAGAACTATACCATCTGTCATGTTTTTGTGAGAATTTTCAAGTTCTCACAACGAGAACGATTTTCCCATTCAAAATGGTCTAGATCTAAGTCTGCCAGTCTTTGAAGTAATACTGGCAGAAATCACGACTTAATGAAATGATACCAGGGCCCTAGGAAAGGAATCAAGCACGCAGGCTGAAATGAAGGCTCTGGAATTAGACAGGCTGGGTTTCAGTCTTAGCTTGGTCACCTGTTGGTCCTTGGGGAAGTCACTTCTCCTCTCCTAGACTTGGTTCCTTCATGAGGATAATAGAAAGTACTTACAAGTTCCAAGACTCACTTATGGTGTCATTGTGTAGAGGAAATGAGATAGAGCAGGTGAGAGGCTCAGCCTCGTACATGACAATGAGTTTCTTTTCTCTTTGTGTTAAGTTTGTGAGGTCTGTGCTTCTTGTCATTAGCACTTTCACCTTTCAGTTTTCTGAAAAATTAAAATTAAAATGTAATGCACATACCATCAAATATTTGAATAGTTGGAAAAGTTCACCCTGCAGACAAAGTTGATTCTGCTGTCCAAACTGAACTGAAATGTTTCCTTGATGGATGATGTAGGAAACTTCAATGTGGCATACAAAAGCAATTTAGGGGTGTCGATGTATTTTGTAAAAGGTTTGAGTTATACTCTAGCAGAAGGTATATCAGTCAAGTGCTATGTATGCAAACTATGAGGACTTCATAGATATTAGGAAGGATTATTTTCATTAACATCAAAGGTTTTAGCTTCTTTGAACATTCTCACCACACTTCCAGTCCAGACACTGGAAGGAGGGCTTTCAGCATCATTTTGAAGGGTAGGGGCCATGGTAAAATTCCCTGTCCATTTTGAAGGGTAGGGGCTGTGGTGAGGTTCTGTGTCCATTCTGCCAAATAGCTGTCCAATCCTCTGATGAATAGCATGGGGACCTTTAGGACCTGTTACTTTCTGCACAGCACCCAGCAGTCACGAGGCTCTGCGGGCCAAAGGGCAGAGGGTTTTTTTCTCCTCGAAGCTGAATTAAATGGTCTCAAAGCTGAAAAACTGATTTCTTCTCCTGGCCTGGTCCTAGCTCCAGAGAGTACACTACACACCCTGAAGGTGCTTGGAGCTGCCTATAGGGGTGACTTTCCTCAGGCAATTATGGGGGGCTTGGTCTGTTCACCCCAGGAGGTTTGGGGCCAGGCTGCTGAGGAGATGTGTCCAGAGGTGACGCTGTACTTCTGCTTCCCAGAGGCGGAGATGTGGCAAAATCAAGGCAGCCAATGCCTGGGCCAGGATCCAGGAGCAGCTTTTTGGGGAGCTGGGCTTGTGGCGTCAGATGGCAGAAGCCACACCCTGCTCCCGGTGGGAACTGGACTGGAGAGAAGGACCAGCTCGCATGAGGAAACGTATCAGACGCTTGTCTCCGCTGGAGGCCCTGAGTCGAGAAAGGCTCAAGGTAAGAATTAGATGCAACAAGACAGGATGCTTCCAGACAGGCAATGTGTAGGGAGGTGTCTCCTTAGCTTTTCCATCTGATGTTGTTTCCATCAGGAGTGCTTTGGCATGGACAGGTAGGAGAGATAATGCGTGCAGTTAACTGTAGGGAGTGCCGTAATGCATTCTTGGTGCTGTTTAACAGAAGGAAAGAATCACTAACTCCCCAGGTACATAGAGGGATGCTATAACTACAGCCTGAATGAATGAAAAAAATAAGTGAGTGAGTGGTTCATATATACACCACTGACCCAGTATCACGCTGACATCCATAAAAGTCCGTTAGAATGGTCTGGATTCCAGCGTTTGAAAAGAGCCACGTGATGGGCACTGTCTCTTGTACAAGTTACGTGTCATAGAGCAGTCATAACCAGCCCTTCTATGGGCATTACTGTGCAAGCAAATCCCGTATCAAGTCTTACAATGGAAATATCTTGAACTCAGCTATTTCTGCAAGCTTGAGCCAGTGACCCACTTAGTCCAAATGACACTGAAACTGCATTGGATTCCCACGCAACGGAATCTGGACAGTCCCCAGGTGTTTGCTGTAATGAAGCTTGGACTCTCTGTCAAACTTACATTTTTGCCTTTTAAATGATAAAGAACCATCCTTGTCTTCGTAGTGGATATAGAAGAATCTGTTAATAGCATTTCATGTCCTCATTGAACAATTCTGATTTAAGATATTCTGAAAAGCAGCCTTTCCAAACCCTGGAACATAAGACATTTCCTTCTGCATTCATCCTGAGTTACAATGTTGGGCTTATTCTCTAGTCTGTAACCTCAGAATCTTTTACCCACATTAAATCCTTTATAAAACCTAATGAAAAAATTACATTTCATTTATGCAGTAGACATTTTAGTTTTTAGTGTATTGTCTGTAAACATCTGGTGATATATAGTATTTTTCCCTCAATATATTTCTTAGGAAATGGCGGCAGGTAAAATAAGCCTGTGCATGGTGCTGATGTCAAGGCCGAAGGCTGGCTATGGAACCTAGTCTCTGGTCTCTTGGGCTGTCCAGCCCCAGACTCTGTCCCTGGTCCCCTCTCCAGGGTGGCCCATACCACAGACAGCCAGGATACTCTCTACTCCCATTTGACATAATCTTTGGTAATTACTGTAAATCCTACTTAATGGAAGATTGTGGGTTTTTTCCCCTTTGACTCAGGAACATTAATACTTGCATTTTATTGTGGTCCTTTAGGATTTGGCATTTTGCTCCCCTTGCCTTTGAGTATTGTGTGTATGAGTGATTTGAAGGAGCCATATGTATGTGTGTGTATGTGTTTGTGAATCTGTGGAATGGGGGGTGGGGCCCATAGGTATCCAGGATTTAATTTCTCTTTTCTCTGGTTTTATTTCAGGAAAGTCAGGACAGAAATGGTGATATTTCTCAGTTAAATGCTGAAAACCAAGGTATTTAATTTATCTGTATTTTTATTTAACAGTTAAACCAATTCTTGGTTTTATTTAACATCTCCTTAAAGATATGAAATTAATATATTGTAGGAAGAAAATGCTGCAAGCCTAGAGTAGGGAGTGCAAGGCCTTTCATCACTCTGCTCTCCAGAATGAAGAGGGACCCATTCCAGACCTGAACACTCCACTGGGGGAAGAATTTTGTATTTGGGTTGCAACAATAAGAATTTTTTTCAGGGAAACTATCTTGTCAATTTGCTATATGAGGGAAACCTTAAAAGTGCCCCCGCAAATACTAATACATGTTCTGTATGTGACCCAAAACACCTAGGAGGAAAATAGGAAAATATTTTAGAGCAAAATTGGATGGGATAGATATTTAATACTTAACACTGAATTCTGTGATTGTGAAGATGACAGATATAATGGTCATTATTATTTCTCCAATTTAAAAAAGCACTTTGAATCATTGTTGATGTTTATGCTTACCCTTTGTGTAATACTCATGGAGGAATTTGGTTGAGTTGATATGCTAAGAATCTAGTTTATTTTCAGAGGTCATTTTGGCCCGAACACATCAAGTACATACCAGACACACACACAGACACATACACTATATTTCAGATTTTGTGTTTCTACCAAAGACTCTGCCTTTTGCTTCAGACACTCTCTGTCTGTGAGTTTCACTGTATCTTAGGCTGAAGCTTATATCATATCCTTAACCAAGTGACAACTTCCTAGAGCTGATCAGACTTGTCTCATTTAGTGCCTTGGCACCGGATTTTGCGAGGAGCTTGCTATCTTGTCAGTCTGCAGTAACAAAGCCCAGAAGTGAGTATCTTGAGCTCTGATCCCAGGTTGATTTGGGGTCCCACTTGGGACTTGGGATGACAGTGTAACACTCATATTTTGGCTTCTCTTCTTTCCATCCCAAGCCCCATAACCCTAAGATCAGAAGGAGAATCTGCCTGCTCTCCCTCTCAAAATGGGTGGCTGCAGAGGGTACAGTGGTAGAAAGCAGGTGTTTGATTTTATGTGGACTAGGGCCATGGGCTGCTAAGTCCCCTCGTCCCCTATATGCAGGGCCTCTGGTCACCTATGATCCCAGGCCTCCTCCATGTTTCCAGCATGGACCCCCAACTCCCAGTAGGGAGCTCAGTCAGAGGAGAAGAAAGGGCTATGATTCTTCACCATGCCTTCCTGGGTGCCTATATCTACACAGTGTTTTTTCTCTGCCTGAGGAAAGGCCTCTAATGGATGTTGCTGTGAGCAGCAGGCACTTACATTCATCCAGGTGTGAGGTTCCCAGGTGGGGAGGAGGTCAAAGAGATGAGCATTTTGCCACAAAGAAAATGGCCAGTAGCACCCTGACCTTGCAGCCATGTGCTGCTCCATGCAGGTGGACACCCAGGACAGGGTGGAGGAGAAAAATCTAGAGATCCACACAGGTATGTACTTAGCTGGCACCCAAAGGCACATGCACAGGAGTGCATCCTTTGGAAATAAGTCTAGATGTACACACAAATTATTGCAGCACAGTGGATATTGGTAGTGTAGAAATAGAAACTAGTTGTATCTCTAAAAAATAGGAGGCGAGTTGGGTGATTATGGAAGAGTCACACAGTAGATTATTACAGCCACTTAATTTGCTTTCTAAGAACTTTTAATGGAATGGGAAAGTGCTTATGGTGTAATCTTGAGCAAAAAAGTTAGAAAAGAAAAACTAGAAATTCAGTATAATTCTTACCATGTCAGAAATTACGTTATGTGTGTACATATACATGTATGTACAAAAAAGATGTCAGAATTAAACTAAATTGTGGCCAGGGAGGACAAACAGCCTAGAGATGAAAGATCAGCCTCTGGACTCAGAGCGAGTTGGTTCACATTCGGCCTCTAGTTCTTAGTAGCTGTATGACCTTGAGCAAAATAATTAGCCTTTGTCAATTTCTTCACTTGTAAAGTGAGGATGGAATGGAATCTACAACCTAGGTAGGACTGGATGAAAAATATCATTAAAATATCCAGCACAGAGAAAGTGCTCACTAAACAGGAGCTGTTGTTATTAGCACTCTCTCTGGGTGCATGGGTGATACTTGTTTTATTTCTCATAATTTTTAATTTCTCACAATTTCATGGGTTTTCCAAGTTTTTTACATTAAGAAGATAGTATTTCCATATTTAGGGAAAAAAACCCACTCTTAAAAGAGTGAAAAGGGGACCTCCCTGGCGGTCCAAAGGTTAAAAGACTGCACTTCCACTGCAGGGGACGTGGGTTTGATCCCTGCTCGGGGAACTAAGATCCCGGCATGCCACCTGGTGCGGCCAAAAAAAAAAAAAAAAAAAGAAAACAAAAAGAGTGAATAAAGTGAAGTTCAGAAAAAGCAAATCTTGGGTGACCCTCTGGGACCCTCTAGGAAATTGCTTTCCTGATTAATGAAGGTGAATTTGAAACATCCCCCCGTGGTCACTGGAGAGCTGCAGAGCAGCCAGGCCCGGGTACATCTTCCAGAGTGAATCAACCTGCAGGTGTGTTCACCACATGATAGGGTCAGAGGGGTGTGTCCACTTTCAGAAACCGTGAGGGACACGCTGGGATCCACATCATTCACGGCTGCCCTGAAACCTTGCAGTTCCTCCCAGGGACTCGGGCCCAGGCTGTGCACTGTCCCTCGTGACTCCAGGTGGCTCATGCACAAACCATATGTCCCTTTTTGCTGCTTCAGATGAACTGACACCAAAGGAAGCTGAGAGCGAGAGAGATGAGGCAGTGGACTCCACCCAGCTGACCTTCTTCCCCGCCTTACATGAAAGCCTGCACTCTGAAGATTTCTTGGAACTGTGTCGGGAAAGACAAGTCATTTTACAAGAGCTTCTTGATCATGAAAAGGTAACACAGCCCATCATGATTATTCTTTAAAGATTATCAGACATGAGAGAGCTAAGCTTCCTGCACTCACATGGGAGGTGATATCTCCATTTACCATAAAAAAATCAGTAAGCAAAAGCGACGGCATGCTCCTAAATTTATGGGCCCAGAGCAAGGGTGCAAATGCCCACACATTTTGCGTCAAAATGTTTAGAAGATATAAATCAAGCTAATAAGCTGTTAAATGAAATATGTTCTGATGTCCTATATTGACCTTTATAATAACCTGGGGGGGCAGTTTCAATTTTAGAATTCTTGACCTTCTTGTAGTTCAGCACCTTGGCCCCCTGCTCACAGCCTGACCACTTGAGGGATCCATCCCATGCCTGAGTGAGGGGCCCTGGTGGATGTGTTTGGACACCTGACCCATATGTCCCAGCTGTCCCCGCACTCCTCACCTTGAAACCAGCTCCCCTTGGCCACCACTCAGGCCTAGAGGAAGCACACTTGTGGCACCTTCAGCCCTCGGAAGGGTGGACCCGGAGATACAGTATGCACAGCCAGGAGGCAGGCTGGGCCAGTTAGCAGGGAACTCCATTGTTGGGGATGCCTGGAGCTGGGTTGTGGGAGCCCAGGCTCTTGGTGTGCATGCATGTCCCCTGGGTATGACTGGAAGAGGGTCAGGGGGTCCTCCTGAAGTACGGGAACAGGGAGGGGCCCTCTTACACACGTCTAAGAAAGTGTGGAAGATGAAGCACATGTCTTAAAGTAAAACGGACCTGAACTAAAAACCCCAACTTGGCCACATATTAAATGGCCTGCTACCTAACCTTCGTGAGCCTCAGTTAATTATTCTCATCTTTAATATGGAGTGCATGGCAACCATTTCACAAAATTCTCATAAGGCTTAAATGGGATAATGGAAGCAAAGTGACTAGCATAGCGCCCAGCACACATGAGGTGGCTCATTAAAGACTAATTCTCTTCCCTTTCCAAAGGTTGAGTGGTTTAAGGGCTGGGTAGACTTCCATCTGTCTCTTCCATCAACTCTTCTGTATGGGACGTAAGTGAAGAAGATGCCCCAGCAAAACAGAGGAGCAGGCAGGGCGGGGCTGGCAAGACATGCAGGGGCTACCCAGAGATGCATGCATGAGAGCTGAGGGCTAGTCTGGCTGCAGGGTGGAGGAGAGTGGAGCTGAACTACCGGCCACTGAGTAAGCAGCCTGGGTATCGAGGAGCAAGTGACAAGCTCAGAGAGCTTGTGATGGGCGTGAGCAATGTGCAGAAACTGGAGCATGTCCTTTCCAGGTGCAGATTCCTTGCAGAGACTCCTGGAGGGTGTCAAACTGGGATTTACTCCTTCCAGGGGTTGGGTAAAAGGGCTGACTTGAAGTGCATTGGCCAAATGGATGACTGCAGAACTTCTGCCAAGTTGTTCAGCTGCTTTCAGATTTGGGTAGCAGTTCAATCAAAACAATCCTGGAACGACCCTTGTACATGCTGAACCCACAGCTTTCAGCCAGAGAGCACATTTGCAAGTCCCCATCACACCTCACCACCGTGCCTTTGCTCGTGCTGGTTTGTCTATCTGTCGTGCTCTGCACGCTAGACTCCTAGCAGCTGACTCTCCAAAGCCCATCTTGACTGGTCCCCAATCTGAAACCTGGAGAGCTGGTCTCTTCCTCATCCCTGTCTCTACCGCCCACTGCATCTCCACCCGCCCTTGCTCCTGACATACAGGCTAACCTTCACCACTTCACCTTCTGCCTCTCTCACTCTACTGATGCTCCTTCATGGAGGGACGCCCAGGTGCCTAACCTCGGGCATGCCTGGAGAAGCCTTTCAGTAAACACTGATGAATGAAGATTTATTATATTCATGTTCATTTTAGTTTGATTATGGAAGTAGTATAGTCTACTGTGTGAAAGGTTAAAAAATGGATATAAAACATACATATGTAACATATACATATATATTTATATATGTGTGTATACATAGCCACAATATCCAGCTGCTGAGTACTAACAGCTGATAACAGTTTGAACATATCATATATGTTCATATAGGTAAATGGATATTTAGTAAATGCCTAGTCAATTGAAAACAGCTAAGAGATCAATGCTTTCTTACTCTTAAAACTTTTCTTTGCCTTATGCCCGTAAAAGATCATATAAAGCAGTGATTCTCAGCAGGGGGCAGCTTTACCTCGCACCCACCCTCCCCGCCCCTGGGGACATTTACCAATGTCTGGAGACATTTTTAGTTGTCATGACTTTGTGGGGAGGGGTTGCTACTGGCATCTAGTGGGCAGGGGCCAGGGATGCTGCTTCACATCCTACAATGCTCAGAAGAGCAGATAATAATTGTTCAGTCCCAAATGCCTGTAGTGTCAAGGTGAGAAATCCTGGTATGATGGATACATATTAAACAGATTAAAACCAAACCCCAGCCATCCCTTCCTACTTTCCTGATAGGGTAAGGAAATACTGGATTATATATTGTCTCCATATTGGCTCTTTTCATCATTTGGATAAGAAGAGAGCAATGGCAATGCTTTGGTTTTATTTGGTAATATATTAATTTTATATTGCTGCCATAACAAATTACCAAAACCTTGGTGACTTAAAGCAGCACACATTTATTATCTCAAAAGTCTGAGCACAACATGGCTCAGCTGGTTCTCTGCTTAGAGTCTCACAGGGCTGGAACCGAGGTGTTGGCAGGGCTGCATTTCTTTCTAGAGGCTCTGGGGATGAATCCATTTCCAAGCTCATTCAGGTGTTGGCAGAATTCAGTTCCATGCTTCTGGAGGACTGAGTTCCCGGTTCTTGGCTGGCTGTCAGCCAGGGGTCGTTCTCCGCTTCTAGAGGCCACCCGCATCCCTTGCCTGTGGCTCTCTTCCTGCATCTTCAAGGCCGGCTGCAGTAGCCTTCTCACACTACAGATCTCTCTGAGCTGCTTCTGCCTCATCTTCCCTCCCCCTCATCTCCCCTCTGCCTCCCTCTTCCATTGAATCTCTCCCACCAACTCTTCTGCTGCTAAGGTCTCATGGGAATTGGACCCACCAAATAATCCAGGATAATCTCCCTATTTTAAGGTCCACTGATTTGCAACCTTAATTTCGTCTGGAATGAAAAATAATTTCAAGCCCTTCAAGCAGCACCTAGGTTAGTATATGATGGGATAACCAGGGATGAGGCTCTTGGGGGACATCTTTGTCCCCAGATACTGCCTGCCATATCTGGTATCACTGAGGGTCCACATGTCACCTAATCCATGCCCTGCCTTCCAAGAAGGGCTTCTGCAGATGGCCTGACTCCCATGTGCTTGCCAAGACCAGCCAGGTGGCTCCAATCCTCCCTGGGCTGGGCTGAGGGCAAGGTCTGGAGTTTACAGTCACAGCCAGAGCCAGTCCCAGCATGGCCTGTGCAGCAGGTTCTTGCCTTTGGTACTTGTCCTGGTCTCTGAGAGTCTTATTTTTGCTAACTGTCCCACCCAGCAACACTTCACTCTGGGGTCTTGTTGGAGGAGCCAGAGCCTGAAGCCCACAGGTGACTCTCTTTCCCAGCCTCTGAGAGGCAGGTCAGGAGCAGGAAGTGGCTGTTCTCTCGTTTTCCCCAGCCCTGTACTTAAACTTCAGTCTTTCTGGATCTCCATGTCACACAGCAGGAAGCTGTCAGAATGCCACATGTGGCTCATTGTGGTGGCAGGGACTCCAGGCTCTGCAGACAGGAGCATGTGAAACGCAGCAGGGTCTGAGGCAGAAGCTGTCCTGATTCTGCTTAGTGCTTGGTGTCCCCAAGCACTAAGGGACTGAGCAGGGCAAGGCAAGGCAATTCTTGACATTATCAAGACATTGGTTCTTTGCATGAGTTGTTTTGATCCA
The DNA here is from genome assembly GCF_964341445.2 of Mesoplodon mirus. Taxonomy (NCBI): domain Eukaryota; kingdom Metazoa; phylum Chordata; class Mammalia; order Artiodactyla; family Ziphiidae; genus Mesoplodon; species Mesoplodon mirus. The sequence goes on from NC_138977.1 coordinate 183,038,155, forward strand.
TTTCGTTGGGTTGTGCTTGTTGCCTCTTACTTCATGGTAAACTGTGGGAGAGATTCTTTTCCAATTCAGCCTGAATTCCTGCAAGGTCACTGGAACCAATCACACCTGCTCCCTGAAGAAGCAGGTCTAGGAGACTGGCCAGGGTCACATGGGGATAGGCTCCCAGGAGGCTAGGTGGACAGAGGCTCTAGCCTGGTCCCAGTCCCACCTCTACCACCTACACTGTGTGTCTTTGCCCCAAATCGGCACAGAGGAGCTCTCGGTGGCTTGTATCTGCTATTATCACTGTGATCGTGTCTCTTTTAATGGTACCTTAGCATATGTTCTCTCCAAGAAGGAGGGAGGAGTGGGGTATGAACCCTGGTACCTAAGCCATGGCCCTGAGGAAGTGGGAAAGGGCCTGTCAGTGTAAATGAGGAAACGCTCCTGTTTAAACCCAGCCCCAGCCGGCTTCCAGGGCTTCCAGGATGCTCCTGGGAGCCTGTGAAGCCAGGAACTGTGGAGGTTGGGCAAGTGTTGAGCTTGGACAAAATGGGAGAATCCAGGTCTGAGTGGGTCTGTTTCCTGCTGAGATGGTGGAGGATGTGAGAGAGGGTCAGAGTAGAGCCCACGAGAAACCTGACCTGCTGGGACGGGGCCCATCTAGGGTTCTATGTCCACTACAAAATAACAGCGTTTTGTGGGAAAGAGGGAAGTTGCTGGGTTTGGGGCCTCGATTGATGTGTGGTGAGTCCCCTGAATTTAAAGCCTGAGGCAGAGAGGAGCATAGGGAAGCAGGCCTGGGAACTCAGGGACATCCACGGGCTGGAAGAGTGGGCTGAGTCGGGTCTGGGCTGCAGAGCTTATTGTGGAGCGGGCCCTGTGACGTGGCCCCCTCCACTGCCCACACCTCCACCAGCCAGATCCTTGCAGCCTCATGCCCACCCACTCACCACTCCCCTTCAACCAGAGGCCCCCTTCTGGGTGAGCCTGTGCTGATGTGTCCATCCCCAGAGCACTCATAGCGACGGGCCGCCCACAGCACTCTGCTCACTCTGCTGCCAGCATCTTCCTTGTCACACGGCTCTGTAATTATTCTTGAGTCTTCCTGTGATGCCTTTAAAGGCAAGGACAGGCTGGAATTTATTCTTGTCTCTCCCTTCCCTGACTCGTAGTATTTGTGCTCTGGAAAGATCTGCTGAACTGGAGAACACAGCTGTATCAACGGACCGTCCATGGCGAGCCCCCCACCTCGGTGTGCCTTGCAGCATTGTAGGGGCTCCAGGTATGGGCAGCCTGCCCACCGCAGTGACATGGGTCTGCTCTCGAGAACCTCGGGAACTGGCCTGAGGGGTGGCATGCCCTGGGCATACCTCGTTCATTGGGGGAGCCCCTCTGGGAGCAGGTAAGGCATGACGGAGCAGGCCTGGCTGCCTTGCGAATCCACCACCACCAAGGAAGAAGATGCCAACAGTTCATGCCCAGGAAGGCAGCTTGGCACAGGGCAAGTGCTCAGACTGGATGGAGAGCCTCATTCTGCTCTTTGTTTATCACTATTATTGGCAGAAGTGTCAATAGCTGGATGTCTGGATCACTTGCTTTGGGTGCTTTTCATACATCTCATCGAGTCTCACCATCTCACCATGGGCCCTGTGAAGGAGGCTTTATCATTCTCATCTTAAAGATGGCAAAACCAGAGCCTAGAGAGGCTGCTAACTGGAATTGCTCGTATTTCATCTCAGCTCTGTCTTACTCCAAGTTCCTGTGGTTTTTCCTCTTTCTCCTAGCTCCTAGCCTACTATGTTGGGCAAGTTACATAAACTCTTCACCACCCTATTCTTCAACAACCTTCCTGTATTGGGCCTTGGACATGGTGGCTCCAGGACCCCTCTGCTTCCTCTGCAAATGTTCTGGTTAATGCCACCTCAGGCAGGCAGGCCTCCAGGTTCTTCACCATGCACAGCGTCTCTGCCAGGACATAGTGTGACACGTATGCGCCAGCCTGCCTGCCTGCCTGCCTGCACATGACTTAGCCCCAGCTCCTTAAGCCTTGGTCATTCTACTTATTGTCAAGGACAGGAACTGGAAGTCGAGGAAGGGAGGATTGTTGCACTGACCCTAGAACCATGAACGTATTTAAGCAAACATATAGAAAGTTTGACCACGGCAGGCGTATGTGTGTGTGTGTGTGTGCGTGCACATGTGTGCGCATTTCCCCAGACTAATATTTTCTGCTTGTGTTGAAACATTTTGAGGCAAGTATTGTTGTAAGCTGAGAATTCCCCTAATTAAGAAGTCTCGGGCTTCTCTGGTGGCGCAGTGGTTGAGAGTCCGCCTGCCGATGCAGGGGACACGGGTTCGTGCCCCGGTCCGGGAAGATCCCACGTGCCGCGGAGCGACTGGGCCCGTGAGCCATGACCGCTGAGCCTGCGCGTCCGGAGCCTGTGCTCCGCAACAGGAGAGGCCACAGCAGTGAGAGGCCCGCGTACAGCAAAAAAAAAAAAAAAAAAAAAAGTCTCCATAAGATCTTTTGGGTCTTGCGCTTTTTCTAAGGGAAAGCACACCCACAGCAGGGTGTACGTGGTGGGTGTGCGCCCAGGCTCAGAAAACCCGGAGCACCTGCCTTCAAGTGACCATCACGTAAAGTGGGCAGGCAGCCCCTGGCAAGCCCTGGCTCCTCCCCTGCCGTCTCAGAAGCGCTTGCTTTCATGGTCTTTGCCGATGCAGCCCAGGAGGCTCCGGGGCACATCTCCTTCCAGACTTCTGGATGGCTTGTCCTGACAGAGGCCTCTGGGGGAAGCAGGCAGACCTGGAGCTCGGAATGGCAGCAGCTTAACTCATTTATTTGTGAGAACATTGGAGCTCTGATCGCCTCTAGCGATACCTGGGATGGTAATTATTCTGTGCCACTTTTGCGTCATTGATTCATGATTCCCAGAACCATGAACACATTTCTCTGCAAACGGCTCCATTTGACATGAGGAGTGGTTTATTTAATGTATGTTAACTGTGGGCTTGTGTCAGCCACTGCGTGGTTGGGGACGGTCCCTTGTTCCCCCTCCACAGAGCTGCTCACAGAAGTGAAGTGAGTCTTCACTTAAAAAAATGTGCTTCCAGACCCAGTCCAGAGTTAGAACTCACATGGGAGTTGTTTTTACTGTTGCTATTCTTTTTAATTACATGAAAAACTAAACATTTATTATTTTTTTTCATACAAACTCAATGTAAAATATTAGTTTGACCTTGTTAGAAATGAAATCAGCTCAAAGGGAGATAATTTTGCTCTGAACAGCAGGGAGCAGCATCGAGCTCTTCCTAGGTATTTTTAGCTGAAGTCATTTGTAGAATGCAAAGAATTGTGTTAAACTTTGCACGTAGTAACTTCCCCCCGGGTGAGTTGCCACGAGTATCTTTCTAGAATGCAGAGCTGCACATGTCATCCCTACTGAACACCTTCTGAAACTCTCTTTGGCATACTTTGTGCACAAGGCCACTTCTGAGCTGGCCCTGTGCTTCCCTGGACTTGCTTCCCTTACCCTTACCTGAGTGGGCGAGTGTGCACACACACACACCTGCCTTTTTTACTCTGATTATACAGAACGACTTATAATCTCTAAACATGTCCAACTGGCTCAAGACTTTGTACCCTGCAAAGTTTTTCCTCTGTTTTAATCGTCTCAACACCCAACCTCAGCCTTGGGGTCACCTCCTTGGGACCCACTTCTCTGATGTCACCTGCCCCCCCCGGGTGCTGTCTGGGCCAGGCACTCTCCTCTGTGCCCCGAGAATGCTTGTATTTTCCCCCAACCCCATGCTGTACCAGGACAGTTAGTATTCTTCTCTCTTTCCTGTTAGACCATGTGCACCACAAGATGTGCCTTCCCTCCCTTTATGTTTGTGTGGAGGCACAGGCCAAACATTCAATATGTATCTATTAAATGAAAGCATGAGCAAATGGATGAGTTATAGCAATGTGCCTGCATGTGATGGGACCATATCTTTCATAGCCTTGATGGTGTCCACGGATCAGTTTCTAAGTATGGTGTTCAGATTGTCTGCATCAGAATCATCTGGGCTGCCTATTAAAATGCAAATTCCAGGGCCCATTCTGCACTTGCTGAATCAGAACAACTGGGAATGTAACCTGGGAAGATGAACTTTAACAGGCTGCCTGGGTGATTCTCATACATACTAACTTTTCAAATAAGTGCTGAGATCCACAAGTCTGGGTTTTACGATATACAGAGCTGCCCTGGCTAGAAACATGCTTCACTTTCAGTCACTGAGTGCAGATTCTAAATGCAGCTAATGCTACACACTGTGCTTTGAACAGTTCAGGACTTGTAATCCTTTTCACATTATACTGGTGCAGTTTCCATCCTTTTCCATTTGGTCTCCCCTGAGCCAGCAGAGAAAGGGTGGAGGCTTGGCTGTTGGCCGGCTTGCTGTGGAAGTGGCACATGCAGGCAGGCAGGGGGCATCCCTGCTCCTTGTCTCCACCTGAAAATATGAGCTGCCATCAAGAGATCCAAGTGTTATATTTCTTCTCAGATCTGCCAAATAGACATATAAAAATAATATCTCCTTATTGTTTTAATACACGTTTCTTTGATTACTAGTGTGACTGAATGCTCCATCTAAAAGTGATCAATAGAGAAAAAGTAGATGCCCGAATTCATAGGTAGCCAACACAAATGGAATTGAAATGGTCTCCTTTTTGATACTTAACTTTTTCTCAGCAATCTGTACTGTTTTTTGAGATAAGAGAATACTTATTCCGTACACCAGTGTAACAGAATGTATTGATAACAAGGTCTAGGTGAGCAGACATATGGAAAGGGAAGCGTGACACATGTGAACATGATTGAAGCTTTCTTTGCAGTAGATTTTTCGCACAAGTATAAGAGAATGTACACGTTAGCTCTCTTACTGGGTACTTCACATGACAGCTCTGAATCTCACTTCTTCTACCTATAAAATTAGAGCATTGTACTCAATTGCAGACTAGTAATGCTGGAGAAAATCTTCAGGGAGCCTCCAGTTGGCCTCCCCCTTTTGCACACTGAGGCCTGCCTCTAGGAGAATGTGCTGGCGTGGGCTTCCATAGAATGTTCCAGCCAACTGTTGTCCCTCTAACTTGAGCTCTGGCAGTTTTGGATTTCCAGACAACCTGTTCCTTATCATACACAGAACCAGGTGTGGCCATGTACTTGGTTATTCACCCATCAGGAATGATAATATATCATCTAGCTGATCCTAAAAAATTCTACTTAACAAGCTGAAGTTCCACTCTTTTTAAAGTGATAGATAGAATCATGGCAGGAGGGAATTCTTAATCATGATTAAACTTGGGGGTGGAGCCCTCTGAGGGCTAATTTAAATGGAAGAGCAGGGAATAGTTCACTTGGGTTCATTTTCCAGTTTTTAGAATGCCACTCTTTCCTAGCAGAATCAATTTTTAAGCTATAAACCCAGCTCTCACCAGACATTTTTCTTGTGGTTTCGTTTATTCTGGTTGTTACTTAATTCTCCCCAGGGGAAAACATCAGGACATCATGGAAACATGCTGCAGCCCCTGCTCTTGGCACCACAGAGTTTGGGTGAGGGGGCGGCATCACGGGGAGGGGAGAGGTTTGGGAGGTACATAGGCCCGGACTGTGCGTGGGCCCCGCATGTGAGCATGTGAACGTGAGGATGAAGCGTCCTCCATACAAAGGCATAAGAAGAGCATTTCAACGGCTTGGCACAGGGGACATAAACACCCTGCCACAGTGTTGCTGGGAGTGTAAATTAGTGTCACCTTCAGGAGGGCAGGCTGGCACTAGATCACAATTTAACATATCCACATCCTTGACCTGCAGTTCTACTTCCAGGAATTCAACCTGCAGATTTACTCATGTGTCCACAGTGACACGTGTATAAGGCTGGTCACTGTGGCATCACTTGTGATGTCAAAACATTTGAAAACAACCTGAGTCAGTAGGGGGTCGGTCTAATAAGTTGTGGTACATCCATGCAAGGGAATGGTCTGCACCGTTTAATAAAAGTGAGACAACTGTATAAGAAGTGATTTGGAAGGGTCTGCTAGATGGCCTATTAAGGGAGAAAACTAGATACAGACCAGTAACTATACGAATATGCTGTTTTGTGTAACAAAAGAGACTATGTACAAAACATGCTGTGTATTCACTGAATCTCTTCGGTATAATATACCACAGGAGAAGCAAAACTTTTCCTCTACCCTCTTAGAGTCTCCAGCTAGGCCTGAGAATTCAGTGGACAGAAGACAGATTGACAGGAGAAATGTGTACAGATTTTATTTTTACATGTACGCGGGAGGCTTCACAGGAAAATGAAGACATCTGAGGCCCCCAGGATCTGAGCACACCTACTTTGCAGCTTCACCCGCCACACTGACCTCTCTTCTCCCCAAACCTGCCCTTTCCGCCTCTAGGCTCTGAGCTGGATGTTGCCGTTCCCTGAAATTTCTTCTCCCAGCTTTTGCATGACTGCCCATTTCCATCCTTCAAGTCTCAGGGTCTGTCTAAAATAGTGTCCCCTCCAAGTTTCTCTCTGCCTTATTATTATCAACCTGTTTTTTTTTCTCTCAACACATATCACAGTTTGGGTAGTTTATTAGTTGATGTGTCTTCCCCCACTGGATTTTAAGTCCCACGATTGTAGGTTTCTTGTTTATCTTGTTTGTTCCTCACTCTGACTAATCCTGTTTGATGCAGCGATGTGAGAACTGGTATCCAGGGCTGCTTTCCAGGCTTCACCACTGCAGTCCTATCATTGCTCCCAAAGGTGAGCACAGAGCTTAACTTCAGTCCCAGGCTCTGCCACGTACCCATCTTTGATGAGATTCTTATCTCTGGGACCCCTTTTTTTTTTCCATCTCTGAGTTAGAGTAGTAAAACTACCCTTGCTCAACTGTAAGGATTATACTGGTTAATATGTGTAAAATGTTTACAATGGTTATAAAAAAAAAAAAGTAGGTAGTAAAAAAAAAAATCAGGTCCTCTTTTGGATAACTGGAATTAGCACAGAATTACCCTGAGAAAATGTTGGTCTTGGTCTTACTCTGGTCCATTTGGGCTCCGGACATCTAAAAATTCATGCATTCTCTCACTCGTTCCTTTGGAGATTTTTTCCATGTAAGGACTCACCTAGTCCTTACTTCATGCTGGACTCTGGGTCATACCAAGACACCCTCTCAGGTCAGGCTCCCCAGAAAGCCAGCGTTGAGCCAGAGATGTGCGTGCAGCAAGTTTATTGGGAGTGCGGGTGATTGGACTGGGCCCAGTGAGAAGTGCAATCTCAGCAAGGCCTCGGCTGACCCCACGGGAGCTCAGAGTTGACCTGAGCGGAAGCAAAAGGTCTGGCCTTTCCTTCTCTGACCAGTTGTTGGGTACGGATGGCCACTGGGATGGGGACATGACCTTTGGCCAGGTACTCTCTTTAGTTGAGGGATTCTGGAAAGCTGCCAACATCTTCAGCTGCTGAGGGAATGTGCTTGAGCCTGAAAGACGAGACCTGGGCGGAGCTCGTGGCACCTCTGCGCACACCTTGGACCAGCCTTGGCCTTGTAGACAGCAGTACCAGTCTTGCACCTGTGGTTCTAGGCAGACCCAGTTCCAGTCCTGGCTCAGCCAGTGTCCAGCTGGCCTCTGGACAAGCTCCTTCGCCTTTGTAACTGAGGGATGCCTTGGACCTTGAAAACTTTCCTCTTTGTTTATGGAGGAATGTTTTGCACAGTTGTAGAGGAGCTTAAAGTGAGAGGAAAAAAAGGCCAACGTGTTCAACACAGCAATAAACACTCATCCACGTGCCTTGGTGGGGGTGGGGTGGCCTTGGGTAGATGAAATAATGAAACAGGGTGTTGGGTGTAGAAATTAAACTTAGACTCTGAAGAGCAGTGCAGCTCTGGGGCAGTGGCTCTGTCATTTACAGGGTGCTACTTTCACCTCCAAGGGCCTGGTGGAGGACCGGCCACTGCCCTCCTGCCCTCCAGAAGGACATGGGCATGCTTCCTTTGCACGTGGCCTGACTCTGGTGCTCTCTCCCTGCAGGTGACACAGAAGTACTCCCTGGTCATCGTGCAGGGCCACCTGGTCTGCGAAGGGCTCCTGCTCTTTGGCCAGCAGCACTTCTACATCTGCGAGAACTTCACACTCTCTCCCGTGGGTGACGTCTACTGCACCCGCCACTGCTTATCCAAGTGAGTGCCCCTCCCCTCCCAGCAGATTCTGCCCTGAGCCCCAAGCTGCCTTCTCAGCCACCCCCATGCCTATGCCTCCCACCTTGTTCTTTCTGTGGGCTCAGGTTTGGGCCTGAAACTGAGCCACGAGATAAAACAGAGGAACCTTAAGGCATAGGCATCATGATTGTGGTTCCCCAAAGCTAAAATCTGGAGCGGTTAACAATGCAGCAGCTCCTGGGGCTTTCCTGCTATGGAATGCACCACAGGACAAAGGGCATAGGTCCTTAGGTTGTTTGGGTAATAGAATCCAGTCCCATCAGCTTACTCATTCAACAACTTCTTTGATTGTTCATCCTTATGCAAGACGTCAGGCCCTGTCCCTTCATGCCCGCAAGGCACATGAGTGCAATCGGCAGCATAAACAGGTTCTTTTCGAAAGAGTTTGGAACACACTATCATCAAGGGGCAAAATATATGTTATTTGAGGACTCTTCGGGGTTCATGCTTGGAGAGATAGCATGGGGCTTGTGTGGTGAGGGACAGGTACTTGAGGAAGTAGGCTAAGATCTGGGTCTTGAAGGATGGGTGAGACTTGGATAGAAATCTGAAGAGTCATTTTTACACTAACTAATACCAGAGGTCTTTGGCAGGAAATTCCGAGGTTCTTCTTTAGGATCAAATGCAGTTGGTCTACTTGGGTTCAGTCTGTTCTTACTGATTAATTCCCTAGTGTTTATAAAGTACTGCCATTCAAAACCAAATTGATTGTGTTTGCACTTTTGCTAAAGGTTCAGTTCTCAAGTTGTATGTTTTCATCACTTTTGGAGAAATTTAGATGTAGATTTCTTTTCTGGTTAGCTAAGGCTCAAGTAATGACAAAATGACCTCTTAGCCCAGTGGCTTTCCAACTAAACTACATCGAATCACCTGGAAGGCTTCTTAAAACAGACTTCTGGGACCCCTCATTAGCCCAGTTTCTAATGTGGTAGGTCTGAGTTAGGGCTGAAGATTTTTAACAAGTTCTCAGCTAATGTTGATGCTACTGGTCTGGGACTACACTTTGAGAACCACTCTTTAAGACTATTGACAGAGGAGCCAGAGCCTCACCTGCCAGTAACTAAGAATTCTAACTCCCAGGTGTCATATCATTTCCAGCCTATGTCAGGAAGCAAGAGTTTAAGGAGTACGGAAGGATAGATGTCGGCCCACCCTCCTTTGATTTAGGTTTGTTTTAAAATGCTTGGCCTTTTTCTCTCTGCTAATTTCCATCTTTTATTCATACCAGACGTTCACCAATTGCAGTGAGTCTTCTGTTCTTTTCCAAGGCAGGAGCATAATTAATACTTGGCACACTCATCCCATCTTATTGCTCATGTTTTATTGATACTGATCAATATGGACAATGGGTCTGCTGACTCGCCTTTCTGAGAGCTGATGAAAGCTTTCTCCTCTACGTATATGCATGGCGTGCCCATGAAATGACTTGCATAAACCATTGCTTCACTCTCCACCTCTGGTTTAAATTGAGTTGGTGTTAGATAAGACCTTATTGATTAGGTAAATTGTGTTTATGAGGTGTATGTAATCATGATCAAATGGACTATATCTGCACTTTCAACAGAAGCCCAGTTGTCAGGTTGGATGTACTCAAGTCTGGAAATGTACTTTTGTAGAATGCAAATAGGAGAGTAGTGAGAATAAATTACTACCTTGGAATATCGTTTGGGAATTGCATAGGTAATTTTAGTCACCATACCTCAGAGAAGTGTTTGTTAACCAGACAGTGCTTTCTCTCTGGTCCCCTGTCTACTGCCCTAAGAAAATGCTGGCACTCGTGGAGTTGTGGTTCTCAGAGATGGGCCATTAGATCATGTCAGATCAATGGGGATTAAGTCTTATTTTGACCATGGAGACAAAGGGAGATACATAAATAAGCCAGTTAAACATAAAGCTAAGTCAACTCTGAAATGTTTCTCTAAAAGACTGCCATCAATTTGAGTACAGTTGAGCATTAGACCTTGAAAGAGACTCCCCAATGTACCATGAAAATATCCCAAATAAAGCTCAAGAACACTGCCAATCCTCCAGCAGTGATTGGCTTATGTACTTTGGAACTTTCCTTAGAAAGTAAGACCCTTTCTAGAAGGTTATATTTTGCTTTCAGTGGGATCTCTTCTTGGTAGAATAGGGTGACTGTACTAATTGGGTTGGCCAAAAAGTTCGTTAGAGTTTTTCCATAACATCCTATGGAAAGCCCGAACGAACTTTTTGGCCAACCCAATAGCTGTCCAGGGCTCCTGTAACAAAGTATCAAAAACTGGGTGGCTTGGGCTTCCCTGGTGGTGCAGTGGTTGAGAGTCCGCCTGCTGATGCAGGGGACACGGGTTTGTGCCCCGGTCCAGGAAGATCCCACATGCCGCAGAGCGGCTGGGCCCGTGAGCCATGGCCGCTGAGCCTGCACGTCCGGAGCCTGTGCTCCGCAACGGGAGAGGCCACAACAGTGAGAGGCCCGCCTACCGCAAAAAACAAAAACAAAAACTGGGTGGCTTTAAAAAAATAATTTATTGTCTCACAGTTCTGGAGGCTAGAAGTCTGAAATCAAAGTGACTGCAGGGTCATGCTCCCTCTACAGCTTTAGGGGAGGATCCTTCCTTGCCTCTTCTAGCTGCTAGTGTTTCCTGGCAATCCTTGGTGGTCCATAGCTTGTATATACATCACTCAGTCACATGGCCATCTTCTCCCCATGTGTGTCTGTCTCTGTGTCCAAGTTTCCCCTTTATATGAGGAGACTAGTCATACTGGATTAGGGCCTATCTCAATGACCTCCCTTTATTACCTCTGTTGTTTACCTATTTCTAAATAAAGTTAAATTCTGAGGTACTGGGGATTAGGAACTTCAACATATATCTTTTAGGGGACACAATTCAACCCATAACAGTAGCAGCCAAGCTTACAATGTATAGCATTTGATTCATTTGGTGGGAATCCAAACCCTCCAACTGGCTCTTTGTGATGGGGTGCTTTTAGTCAGATATTTCCTTCACATCAGTCAGCAGTGTTAAGGCATCATCTCTCTGTTTAATTCAACAAATACTTATTGAAAGTCTGTCTTGTACCAGCACTGTGGTAGACTCCACAGATACGTAGATCAGTCAGATGTGGGCTGAGTCTGGTAAAGAGTTTGGGATCTAGCAAGTTATTTAGGTATAAATTCCAGGTGTAAATTCCTGACAACAATTGGATACATACAAATTGGATACAACAAATTGGATACATACATGCAAATCAAAGTATGTTTTAGTTTGAAATCCACTTCTATTACCAAAGACCCAGTCAATCAATATCTTGATTATCATTTGTTTACTGTGATTTCCCTAGTTAAGAATATTAAAAGTTTTACTATGACCACCCTGGACAGTTTGCATATATCATTATAGGTGTGATGGCAAGAGCTGTGAGCAGCATCATTTGAACTGTGGCCACAGCTCCATCTAAAGAAAAACATGGATCAGCGACTCCTTTCTACTCATTGACCTTGGGGGCCTGAACTCTGATTTAATGCACACGTAGAATATAGTGTTGGCAAAGAGACGCAGTCCTAGCTGTGTGACTAATGCTTTGTACGATGGAACTCCAATCTGGACCCTGCATCAGTGAACTCAGTAATGTCATTCACAGTTTAGTCCTCCTGAGAAACTGAGTCTGTCTAAGCATTCCTGCCTTATGGATTATTCAGTCCCTACAAGCAGGAGAAGAATGACCATCTTTCCTCCTGAAAGCTCCTTCCTAAAAGCATTCTCCAGAGCATTCTTCCTCATGTCACCAGTGTTTCAGAGTCCTAGGTTGAGAATCAGTTTGCACAGAGTAAACTGGAAGGAGGGAGCTGGTGGGGGAAGCTCTGTAATTGCCAGCCAACCTGTCTGCCTCAGGGGAGAAAAGGTGCGGCTGCGTGAGCTTGGGTTTTAGATTCAGAGGACCTGGTCTGAATCCAGTTCCATGTGACCTTGGAAAAGTCACCTCTCCTCTTTGGAATGTAGTTTCATCATTTCTGATATGGGAATCATAATAACACATGCTCAGTAAGGGTTCATCACGTGGATCAAATTAATCAAGGACAGGGAAGTGCTGAGCAGGCTGTAGAGCATGACGGTGGTCAGTCCACTCAGCAAACATGCCCAGAGCTCCAGGAAAGATGTGGAGGATGAGATCCATGGGCACAGTTCTGTGCCCCCATGAACTCACTCATAGTCAGCTGGGGAGAGAAACCAACCAAAGGTGCAGCTAAGGTACAGAGAATGTTTGCTGTGCTCCCACAAGAACGGGGCCACAGGACCACAGACCACAGATCACATCATTGTCACTGTCACAAGTGCCTTTACCTGGAATTCTGTTTGGCCTAAGTCAAGGGTAGGAACCAGAATTACCTCCACGACCCCTCTGGGAGTCAGGGAAGTTTAGGGGAAGCTCAACTTAGCCCCAGAGGGAAGCATTAATAATGGATAAAGGGCCTCAGCCAGCAGTAGATTTGAATTAAAACATCCAAGCAGAAGCATCCAGAACCATCCAGCCACATTTGTGTTTCAACAGTCCTACAGCAGTGTGGCTCAGAACAGGGGCCCTGAGAGGGTTGTTCTGAGAAGGGGCAGGAGTCCGCAAGGGTGCGGTCTGGCCATGTGGGTGCTGAACAGCCGGCTCAGGCTGTGTCCCACGCGGGTAGCCTTCCCCTCTACCTGGCAGTAACCATTCTGCAGAGTGTGCAAGGCTGAGCTCTTAGCACTGCAGATGCTGGACCAGCTCTGACCGCTGCCCAGAGAAGTCCTGCGGGCCTGTGTGATGGCCTGATCTCTCTCCATTTCCCCTGGAAGCGTGGCCTGCCCTGGAGGCTGGGCGGTGAGGGCCGCCCCTGGAGCTGGGGTGGGAGGAGGTAAAACACATTCCTGCCACCTAGTGCTGGTGCGGGGCTCCTCGGCTCTGCGGTGGGCACACAGTCTTACGGAGGGCTGAGGTGCTTGGAAGGCCCTTCCTTTCTCCAGTGCTAAAAGGGTGTTTTATCAGAGCTTTGTGGTCATGTACACAATGCAAAATTGCTGTGTAACTCAGATGATCAGAAATGTAACTGTCCATACTGAAATCAAATTTATTTCTCAAGTTCCTATTTGTATTGGTGGTGGAAAGCTTCATCTGGTTGTTTATCTGAAGGTATTTCAGTAACTTCCAGTGCAAAAATGGTTCTTTTTGGGATAAATACTTCGTCAAATTCATGACTCCTCCTTCGCCCCTTCTCCCTTTCTTCCCAAGGGGAGTCATTCTGACCTCCGGGGGCGGGCATCCAGCATCCGGCCTGGCTGGCCCATCCTCTGCTCTCTGCAATGCCGCTAGTCCCTGGTCCAGGCACGGTGCTCTGGGGTCCACTGCTAATGCTGGCGTCATTGTCTTCCAGCCCATCAGTGCTCTCAGCCCTGCCACCTGCCTCTTTGAAGACTCAGAGTTTTCTGCCCCTTTGTCCCATTTTACACTAGGTGCTAGCCCGACTGACACGGCTGGTCCTCCCAGGGCTCCGCATTGCCTGACACCATGCTGGACAGGGCTTGTCTTTCTGCCTCATGTTCCAGGAGCTTGAAATTTCTCCAGACCTAACTACACATCTCTTTCATTCTTCCCCCATAACCCCCCAGCCCATTTCTGACACCTGTACTCAGAGAGTCTTCTCACACTTACACTCCGCACCCTGTGTCATTATCCGTCCTGGAGGTGGGCCCTTTGCCTTGCTGTCCCTCCTCTGGTGAGGGCAGTGCCCTGCCTTACTCCTCAGGGCATGGCTCACACAGACAGGCGCTCAGACAGGGTTTATCAGGTCAGTGGGGGCTGACACATCCTCCAATGTGTCCCAGAAACTCAGGTGGGCCACACACGGTGCAGGCAGGGGAACAAGCCTACCAGACACCCTCTCACTGCGTGTCTTGCTTCCTTTTCAGCATTAGCGATCCATTCATCTTCAACATGTGCAGCAAAGACAGGTCCTCTGACCATTACTCGTGCCAGCGCCACAGCTACGGTGACCTCAGGGAGATCCGGCAGGCGCGCTTCCTCCTGCAGGTGTGTCCCGGGAGGGGGCCAGAGAGAGGACCATCTCTTCCGGGCACAGGTGGTCCAGGTGCCACTGAGGCCCCATCTGAATGTGAGAGACACACCACCCTGACCCCCTTCACCTGTGCATAGCCCAGGGCCCTTTGAGACACCTGTGAATCCCTGTGGCCTATGTTGGGCTGGTCCCCTGGCTGGGATGGAGTTGTGCCTTCTGTTTCACTCTCTCCCCAGTCCCTGCCATTTGGCCATTGGGTCCTTCTCTCTCTTACCGTGTCATTTAGGATCCAGCCTCTTTGCTTTATTTTCCCCTTGACATGCCCCAGAGCTGCCTTGGAGATTCGGGAATACAGGACAGGGCAGCTCCGTTGCCTCGTGGCAGAGCCAATGACTGAGAGTTGAGTGCCAGTCTGCCCTCTGTTCTGAGCACGTGGACACCTCCTCAGGCCACAGCTCCTACCCTCTGCCCTCCTCACAGCTTTACCTATCTTCAAGCTCCTGGTCATTTCCTGGGCCAGGTGTTTCAGGGATCTCCTGACTGTCCCTTCCATCCAGGATCACAGAGCCTTGTCCAGTGCATTCAAGGGCTCATCCAGGTACTAAACAGAGCTGATTCCTTCCAGAGGCAGAGCTCTGCTGTCAGCTAGTCACAACCACATGCTTCTCATACCCCACCTTGGAGAAACATCACCTGGTTTAGGAGCATCACCTCAGTGGCAAAAGGAGGAAGAACTCTGGGGAAGAACTCTGGGGTTCCCACTGGCCTCAAACACATCTTGCCTTCACCAGCCCAACCTCAGCAATAGCAAAGCTGCATCCGTGCCCGGGGCCTCCCAGGCAGCTGGCGGAGGAAGAGATGAGGGACCACCCTTGGGGGTGGGGAGGAGCCCAGATCCCTCCCCGCTCACCCTTGCTGCAGGGTCTCTGTTCTGCAAAGGCCAACAGGGACAGTGCTAGGCCCTCGGGAACAGAATAAGTGTGCCTTTCATTTGTAAATTTCTTTGTCCCTTGATCCTCCTGCTGGAAGCCTCATTATTATTCTCTGAAACTAAAGCTCCAGGAAGCCTTTGGGGCGGGGGAGGGGGGCTCATTCTAGGGAGGATCAGCTGCCCTGCAGACAAGGGTCCAGCAAGCTGCTGACATCTGACCCAGCTCTCTCCCTCTCCCTCCCTCTCCGCTGCTTTTGCCCACAAAGATCTGGTTCTCATTTTGCCTGCCCTTAGTGCCCTTCTCTGAAAGGAGAGTGAACTAGAAAGGGGCGGGTGGAGGAGGCTCTGCCCTGATGATTCTGACCACAGCCAGCATGGGCCCAGTCCTGAGCACGGCTCTGCAGCTTTGGCACAGTCGGGCACCTCTCTGGGCTTCCATTTCCCTCCAGTGAACAGGTGACCATGTCTTGTCTTTTCCACCATTACATATATAGCAGCACTTAGCACATTTTAGGCACATAGCAAGTACTCAAAAAAAACTTTTTAAAAAAATAATTGTATGTCTACTTACAGGTTATATATAGTAGCAAATAGATATCAGTAAGTGAGTGTCTTTCTCCCCAGTAAAAGGGGATTGTTTCCAGATGGTCGGTTAGCCTGACCGTGGTGGAAACCAGAAGTGGGAGAGCATGTGTGATGGCCAAGTGGGGCTGGGAGAGCTTCATGAGCAAGGCCACCATTTGTCCAGCCCTAGATGTTCCCAGAGGAAAGTCAGAGCCTGGGCACTTAAGACTGCTGGGACAAGCTGTAGCCTTCATAAATTCTACGTTCATCATCTCTTTGCACAGTGTTTATATTTCTATTTATAGAAAAAAAATCTGTGGCTCTTATGTATACCCACAGAGGAGAGGGGTGTTTCATTATCATTACAGATACTTTCCCTCTGCTCAGGAATCTAATGAACTGGACTTTGAGAACTCACTTCCAGCCAGTCAGGAGCAGGACATGACTGCTGTTGCATGCAGGACCCCATCTTTGAGTCTGACCCTCCCCCTCCCCATCTCTCCTTCCATGCCCAGGCCTCACCTCTCCCAGGACCTCCCTCAAATGCTGGGTATTCTTTGGCTGACCCCATCTGATCCTATATGTGGACTCACTCTATCACTATTCCAAGTCTGTTACTTATAGATTGGAAGGGGAGGGAGGAAGAAAGGAAAAAGAAAGGAAAGCAGGTAGAGTTCGTTCAGGCATTAACAAAATACCCTTGAAACAACATTGTTATGTCAGTGTGGCCACGTCAAAATGGCTCAGCAAAGTGGTTTGGCAAAGCATCCTGTGCCTTCAAGTCTGTGGGTTGACGTAAGATGCTGCCCAGATTGGGACTGGCACCCACTCCCCTAGTGTTTCTGGTAAGATGACCCTTTGGTTCAGGAAATGAAACCCTTGACCGGGAAGTAAAAGTGTCTGGAGGTGTTACTGGGCACTTTCCTCTCTTTGTCCCCTCCTCGCTTGCCCTGGGAGTGGGGCTCTTGTTTCCTGCTTCAGCCAAAGGAACTCTTAGTTCTCCTGCCCTCCTACTCATTCTGTGGAGACCCCATTCGTCACCGTCACCAAGGACTTCATATCCCCTGCAGGGGGTTGGAAGGCCTGTGTCAACCTCGATAAAGAGGTAAACTGAGGCAAGCTTGAACTACCAGAAATTGAGTTAATTCAGCAGAAGAATAGCCATTCATGAAACACAGGCTGTCCGGAGCTACAGGCAAATCCATTGAGGGTCAGCTGTATCTATGGGCAAGGAGCACAAGTGGGGGCATCCAGCCAGAGTCCAAGCTGTAAGTTCACTGGCTTGAGGATGGGAGGGGTTCTTGGTGGATGTTCATTGCTCACGAGGTAAGTCTCGATCTTCTGTAAATCAGGCATTTGTGGGAAATCAGTCTCTCAGTTCTTAAGTTTCGTTTTTCTGAGGGCGCATGCCTGAGGTTCACCCTTTCATATCCTTTGGTTCCATTTTAGATTGAAATCCTTTCACACCTGACACAGAGTCCCAAATGACCCACAGCCATGGCTCTGTTGCCCTGGTTGGGGGGCAGGTTGGTGGTTCTCCATTCCAGGAAACTGCAGAGCAGTAAAAGGGGTTCTCTTTACAGGACATTGCCCTGGAGATCTTTTTCCGAAACGGATATTCCAAGTTTCTTGTCTTCCACAACAGTGATCGGAGTAAGGTCTTCAAAAGGTAAGGGTTTGAAAATCCTCCGCTAAGGAGACTAATCATGACCCAATAGGAGAGGAACAGCTCTGTTCTCAGGAGAATTGTTCCCAACCCACAGTGAGCAGGATTTAGGATAGACACGAGAAAGAACTTACCCACAGAACTGTTGAGTGATGGAAAAAAGTATAGAGAAAACTATAAAAGCTCCTTCCCTAAATCCTGGGAAACTGGCTCTGTTTCATGAACTGAAGTAGTTTGGGACAGTAATAACTGAAGGGAGAAAAAAGTGTGCAGACACAACATATTTAATGGGCCTTCCAGAATTTTCCGGCTTTATTTTTTAATTTTCCAAGTAATTATTTTGGCTTAATCTTCCTTTTAGATCCCAGTTGCCAATTTTATTTGTTCTGACTTCATATTTTATTGGAAAGAATTCCTACCAACTGATTTCCCACTTCTGCATGGAACATCTTTTTTCTTAAAGAGAGAAGAATGCTGTTTTAGTTTAACTTCTCTTTATCCAAAGAGATTAATCAATCTAAGGAGTTTAAGCTAGAGTTTAAATTTTAAATTTATATTATTAAAGTTAGAGATATGTAGATTTGCAGAGAATCTAGAAGAGGCCAAAGGAAAGGTGGGCTCCTAGCCATAAACAGACCACACAGAAGCCGGATTAATAGAGAAGTGGTCACATGTAGCTCCACTTAGGGTTGAAAGTTCTGAGGTGAGATTTGACATCCCTGGCCTGCATGTCCCAGGCCATTTTGTGCTCAGAGGTTCTAGCCTTACCTTCCTGTCAGCCCTGGCCAGTCACTGGCACCAGGACCAGCTGCTGGGTCCCAAGGGCAGGGCCAGAGTGGAGAAAAACAACCTCGCAGAGAGGCTGTCTGAGCCAGCTCTGGGTGCGTCTCCATTGAGTGTGATTCTCCGTTTGAGGTTCTTCGAAGGACTGCTGTTATATCGCCTCCTAAAATGTCTTCAGGTTCCGTTTTAGACCAAACCGAAGACGTAGACACGCAATGCTGAACCTCAGGTTCATGTTCCCTTGTGATTTCTGTGCATTAAATGACGTTTTCTTCACAGTCGAGCTAGAAGTCTTATACATCCATAACTCAGACAATGAATAGTGCCAACCACACCCCACCCTTGTTCCAGGAGCGTGAAAGTAAGATGGCTCTTGTCCCTAGAGTACTACAGTGGCTGCTAAAATCAGCAATGGAAATGCCAGTGCTGGCCCAGAGGAGGTCTCTAAAACACGTAATTTTTATCGTAACTATTGTTTTATTGTTATCATTGCCATTATTAAGGCTAGAGCATATAATCGCAGAGGGTGCTGATGGGGTGCCTCAGAGGTACACCCCGATCTAGGGGCAAATGGGGCCCACTGGAAGGGCAAGAATAAACCCAACCTCTAGCCTGCCTCTGAAAATGTTGCCATGGTGGTGGAAGAGTCTTGACTCTGCTGATAGAATAATCCTTTCCCTTTTTGTCTAGCTTCTGCTCTTTCCAACCCAGCTTGAAAGGAAAAGGCTTCACGGAGGACCCGCTCAACCTAAGGTAACAGGTGCAGGGAGGAGGCCAGCCATGCTTTCTGGGCAGGGTGTTGGCCTTGCTTTGATTTTCTTCATTGGCCCGACCCTACTGCTAAGAAGGCATGCAAAGAGCATGTCAATCTGCCTTCTGCTTAATTTTTCTCTCTCCCAGCCCCCTACAACCCTCATCCTACTCCCCTAGTTCCTTCTGCCAATTAAACCTCTACAACAGACTTGAAGTCCCAAGTGCTCTGAGGCTTGTTCAAACCAGAATGGCAGGAAGCCGCCTCTGCCTGTGGTGGGTGGGGGCAGGTTGCCCATAGAGGGGGCAGCCTAGGCCCAGCCTTGGTGTCAGGCCCTCAGATTGGGGTGTGCGCAGTCCCAGGTCTGTCCTTGCTATTCGAGGCTCTGAAAACTCAGAAGCTAAATAAATAAATGTACAGTGATGTGCAAAGCATATGCTAATTTATGAGTCTGTGATATGGAGCATCTTTCCCAGGAAACAAGATGCTTACAGCCTCTTCCTAAGTGCCCCCCCCCCCTTACAAGTACCCAGTTCTCTGCAAGGCCAGTTCCGGATTGGTACGTGCTTTTATTTCAGTTAAGAAGGGGAATAGGAAGAAGACAGTGGTTGCTATTTTTCTCCAGGAGTATGTGGGGCTAGGGCAGGGAGGAGATATGTTCAAAATATTTATAATGACTATGGAATGGGTTTCATCAGTTTATTTAAAATGGTTTACCCATAGCTTGTTATGTGTAGTGTTCGCTGCTTCACAAAGCAACGAGCAAAATACTGAAAATCTTCCCATTTATTGAGTTTACATTCTTGTGAGAAAGAAAGCAAAATGAATGAAATATAAAGCATATTAGATAATGATAGCAACCGAAGTCAGTCGAGGTAGGGTTTGAAATCTTAGGTTGTTAGGGGAAGACCTCACCCAGAAAGTTAATATTTGAATTAAGACTTGAACAAAGTGGGGAAACAAGTTATTCAGATAACTGAAGAAAGAACATTTCAGGCCAAGGGAAAAGGAGAGCGAGGGCCCCGAGGGGAAGTGTGGTGGGCTTGGCTGGGGCCATAGTGCTTGGGTGCAGTGAGTCAGTGGGAGCAGAGATGAGAGAGGGAACAGGGTTCATGTAAGACTTGGGGGCTCATGCTAATGGGGTCGCCTTTTACTCTGAATAAATGGGAAACATTGGAGGGATCTTGTGACCTAACTTATATTTTAGAAGACTTACTCTGGCTTCTGTGTTGAGACTACAACATAGTAGGTCAAAGGCAGAAGCTAGGATACTGGTTAGGAGGTTTTTGGAGTAATGCAGGTGAGAGATGATGCTGGCTTGGATTGGGGGCGGGTGGCAGTAAAGATGGTGTGAAGTGCTCAGATTGTGGACATATTTGTACATGATTGAAGGTACATCTCGTGGGATTTGTTGACAAATCAAGTGTGGGTGGGGAATGTGTGTGTGAGAGAAAGGACTTAAGGATAAGACCAAGCATTTGGGCTTGAGCAACTGGAAGATGAAATGGGGAAGACCACACAGAGAACTACTTTGGTGGTGTAGTGGATATCAGGGGCTCGATTTTGGACGTGTTAATTTTGAGATGCCTCTCAGATATCCAGGTGGAGATGTCATGTAGGTCATTGGATATATGTTTCGAAAGTCAAGGGAGAGGTGCTCCAGAGAAATACATATCTAAGCTCATGGAAGAAGAGCTTTGACAAAATGAGGAAGCCAAAGAGCTGGTTCTAGGCTCTGAGACCACCCAAGCAACCAGGGCATGTGGTGAGGCTGTGCTGCTGTGGTCAGCCATGGACTTTGGGATCAACCTGATTTGGGCTCATAGTAGGTGCTCAATAAATGTAATTCCTTTGCTTAGTTTTAGAATCAACTGCTGTGTATTTTGGGCATGTTTATGGAGCAGTTGATTAAATACAGGCGTTTGTGTTCTCAGCTCTTTGAGTTTCTCCCAGCCCTTCTCCTACCAGCCACAGTGTGCCTACACGAGTTTCAGAGGGGAAGGCAGTAGTGGCTCCCAGCCTTAGAAAGACTTGGCTGGCCATTGCCCCATGCCTGGAATGAACTTGGCCACTTTTGGTTGGATTACCAAGGACAAAGCCCAGTTCATACACTGAGTCTTTAAAAATGCCTACCTGCGCTTTGCACACTCCAGCAAACATGAGCTTCTCTTCTCTGAAGGAGGTGCATGATCCATTCTGCAGGTTTTCGTCTGGCCTAAGATGCTTGGCCTGTGCTACAAGTTTTCATATCTTCAACCCCCAGCTCTTCTTGACTGATCTGGCCCCTCTAGAGGCCATCTCCCGTGTACAGGAAACCAGAGCTTTTGGATACCAGAGTTTTGCCTAGAATTTCGGTGACAATGGCTGCCTCCATAACTTAATTCCAAGGATGTTCTATGGGCCTGGATCCCAAGTAGAAAATACTTGCAAAGCTGAGATCAGCCTGGGATCCATAATCCTCCTCTGTCTCCCCATGGTACAAGACTAGACCATTCTGAAGCCAGCATGGTGGCATAATCGGACATTTGTGAGGTGCAAGGCTCTGCAAGCATATAGGGTCTTCTAATGTAAAGCCAGCTAGATGCCCCTGGATACGTGTCTGATGGCCAAAAAACTCCACAACGTTAGACATAGGTAGGCTCTGCAGAGACGTGAGAATAGCTGAAGTTACAGGGAAAGCGAAGCTAGTTGAAAATGAATATGTGAAGAAACACACATCTTTATACTTAAAGTTATCTGTACCCTTCCACAAAGAGCTGGAAACAGTTTCAAAACTAAATACAGGGTATAATGATCCTTTAAAAATTCCTCCCAAACTCCTTTAAAGGACAAAAACATAGACGTGATATCAGGTACCTGGAATGATCTAGTTACTGTAATTGTCCTGAAACTAAGAAAAACCAAACAATTGTGCTAGGTTACATCATTTTCCAGCGACAGATAACAAGAAACAGACAGTTTGGGGGACTTTTTTGTTCTGGAACATACTTTCTCTTGGCACTGAGTAAATAGGGTAGTGGGTAACAAAGAAGGCAATTTCCTTTCTATAAAAAATGAAAAAAAAGATTACTATATAATATAATTTTCTATATTGATTCTCTGAAAAAATAGAGCCCTAATATTTGGGCTTATTTCTGTACAGACATTTCTTTGGGACGCTAGCATGATCTGGCTCAGTTCCATTGCTTCCAAGTGATCTCAGTTCCTATTGAGCCCAGAGTTTAGAAAACTCAGGAAAATACAAAGCCTGGTTGCCTATCTGGCCTTTCCTCTCTCAAATCTCTGTTGCACACAGTACACACCTTTGAATGTGCTAAAGGTATCGTTCCATGGCCATGGTCCCTGACAAGTTCTGAAATACTCACTTGCTGTGCCACCAAGACAAAAGTGTCCCTGGGCTGGAAGAAGCTGTTGGTTGTGAGGCAGTGCTTATATTTGGGGCCTTACTGTATCTGCATGTTTGTAATTTCTGAAATGTTCTCTCAGTTGTATAGCTAACTTAAATGTAATGGTTAGGATGAAATTCATTTTTTGGCACAAAGTTCTGCAGTTGAGTATGTCCTGTCCTTTACAGCTTTCCTTTAAAGAATGAGTTTCCCTTACAGAAAATGAGTTTCCTTTCCTTTATCTTTGAAAAATAGTGAAAAACAAAGAACTTAGAAAACCAACCATAAGAAGCTGTAAATTCCCATAAGAAGATGATTCTTCCACGATAATCAGGGCACCACTGCTAGAAGCCTGGAGGCTAAATTTCAAGTACTCCACCTCCCCACTCCCGCCTTTTCAGTCCCTACTCTTCCAGAGATGTCGCTGATGACCAGTTGGGAGACTGAGAATCTGTAATGTGTGTGGTTACTTTGATAAAGAGAACTTTCAGCTCCATCACTGAATGGAGAAACATGCTCCTTGGGCTTCTTGGTAAAGCACACCTTGGGAGGGCAATTGTAGGGGCTCTACAGCTCAGACCCTAGGGTTAGAGCAGAATCACTGGAACCAGAGGTGAACTAAACACCCTGGTGGGATAACCAATGCCCTGGCATGGTGGAGCTTCTCACATGGTTGGCTCAACGGGCAATGGGTAGTGGAGCCCAGTGACCTGTGGTGAGCTCTGCCTGGGTCCTGCTCAGACCTTGTTTTGGCCCCCATTCGTGTTGTTCCTTGTCTTACTTGTTCAGGTTTCCTCTTAGCTCTATCCTTAGCCGTGACCTCAGACCTGTTTCTAGGCAGAAGCCTAACTTAAGCCCTGATCTCTGCACCAAGCCTGGCCCCTTTGTTTACCCATTCAAGGTGCTTCCATAGGGCAGTAGGCAGGTGCATTAAAGTCCAGAACTGTGAAAAGAGCAACTTGCTGGCTCACGGTCCCCCCACCCCACTTGCTACTTGTACCCAGCCACCACCAGAAAACCTGGGACATGGGTTGAGAAGCCATGCATTGTCTTTTTATTATTTTAACATCTTTCTCAGGAATCTTCAAGGGTAAGATCAACATGGATAATTTTAAGTTAGGCCAGTGATCTGAAGTTAAGGTGCTCTTTCTCCTGAAATGCCTTAACTCTTCAGAATGACTGAGGAACTTTAAGCTTGCCATAGTTACTCATAAATTAGCACTTGGCAGATACAGAAAGATCTGTTTATCACTGCATATAGTCTGTAACATTTTTTTTTTAATTTTAAAATAACTATAGATGCACAGGAAGTTGCAAAGATAATACAGAGAGGCCCCAGGCAGCCTTCACTTAAATTCCACCAATGGTTACATCTTATGTAACTATAGTATAGTTTCAAAACCAGGAAATTGACATTGGTATGATATGTATGCATAGTTCTGCGTCCTTTTTATCATATGTGTAGATTCTTGAAACCACCACCACTATCAACATACGCAATTACTTTTATCACCACAAAGATATCTCTTACGCTACCACTTCCTGGTTATGCCCACCCTCTAACACAGCTCATCAGCCTTAACCCATGGCAACCACTGATCTGTTTTTCATCTCTACCATTTTGTCATTTAGAGAATTTTCTATAAATGGAATCATAGAGTCTGTGACCTTTGGAGATAGGCCTTTTTTTTACTCAGAATAATGCCCTTGAGATCCATCCAAGTTGTTGTGTATATCGTATGCTCCTTTTTATTGCTGAATAGTATTCCATGATATGGATATACCAGAATTGGTTTAACCACTTGCCTCTTGAGGGAAATTTGCTTGTTTCTAGTTTGGGGCTATTACAAGTAAGGAAGACAATCCACATTTAATGTAATTATTAAGATGTTAGGACATAAGTCTGCCATTTCATTTCTCATTTCCTGTTTTTTCCTCTGTTGTTCATTTCTGTTTCTTTTTCCTGCCTACCTTTGCATTACTGAAAGATTTGTTAAAATTCTACTTTGATTTGTCTATAGTATTTTTGGTTTTTTTGGTATAAATTCTCTGTATAGATTTTAGTTGCTTGAGGTATTGCATTCCACATACATAACTTATAAGAGGCAACTGGTATTGGGATTTCATCAGTTCAAGTGAAGTGTAGAGACCATAAGTCTTTTTTTTTTTTTTTTTTTTTTTTTTGCGGTACGTGGGCTTCTCACTGTCGTGGCCTCTCCCGTTGCGGAGCACAGGCTCTGGACGCGCAGGCTCAGCGGCCATGGCTCACGGGCCCAGCCACTCCGCAGCATGTGGGATCTTCCCGGACCGGGGCATGAATCCGTGTCCCCTGCATCGGCAGGCAGACTCCCAACCACTGCGCCACCAGGGAAGTCTGAGACCATAAGTCTTTTAAGTCTTAAAGTCTTCTTTTAAATTTTTAACTGTCTATAATTTATGTCTATCATTTTCTTAAATATTTCCTCTATATAAATTTTAAAAACACACACAAGATATTTCCCAAAGTCATTTTCACACACAGGTAGTCTAAAGCAAGAGAGGCAAAATGAATTTAAGAAGCAAGTCAGTGGTTTGGCCGGCACTGGAGAGCCTGGCTTCCAGAACGTTTCCCTTGCCACTCTCTTCTCCTAACTGAGGGCTTTTCTTCTTCAGAGCTGATTAGCCTTCAAGTTTTTGCCATAAGCTACTCTAGGGAGATGTTGAGCGTATCCTAGGGATGAAGACATAAGAGGCCAAGGAAATTACTCCAGGTCATGGAGGCAAAACACAGCAAGGGCAGAGGTCACACGGGGGTCACCTAGGTCACACCTGGCTTTCAGAGAGGGTGGTGACTGGGTTAGTGTGAATAGGGGTTTTGTTCTATTTGAAGAAAGAGAAAACCCTGTGACTTTCCTGTCAAGTATTTTGGGGCCTAATATACTCTCCAGAAAGTAAAGATGACTGCAGTATTTTAGGGCATGAGGGAACATCAACATTAAACCTTTCCTTGACAGAAAAAGAAATAAAATATAGAAGATATTTCCTAACTGAGTTCTGTCTCCCATCTTCAATTCATCTTACTGCCCGGGTTTTCTGGTGAACCAAGGGTCTAAGGTGAATGTATCCTGGGGCAAATCAAAGCCCCCTGCTTGTTTATTTCTCAATCCTGGTGAAGTTCAGTGCACTTAAAACCCCTTCCTAAGACATGGCTATAAGAATGAAAGCACCATAAAGCACCTAGAGATGAAGGATGGCAAAAAATGTCATCTTGCATGCCAGCCACTCAGTTGGAGGTAAATCCAGGAGAGGTGCTGGAGAGAGATTTTGGAAACCAAGCACAGTGGAGGAAGTTTCTGCAATGGCCAGGAGAGGGGGTAGAGGGGCAAACCTGGGGTCCAGGCCAAGACTCTTTGTAGGGGCACAGGGAGATCTTTTCCCTTAACTCATTAATTCTGAAGAAAGAGTGTCTCGAGTGGGAGGAAGAGAAATGGTCAGTATCCAGATACCTAGTCATCACTTTCTGTTTGGATCAAATGCCCCTGCATGGATTCTGTGCTTCTTGGGTCAGAGATGAAGTAGGTAAAATAGCAGGATGGCTACTTAGGGACATGGTCAAGGCCCAACATTCTAGTGGGGTCTCCTGGGCCTAAGGCATGACATCTCATCATGTACTTCACAGACATGTGTCCTCCTCTCATCTGTAGAAGGGCTTCTAAGAAATCATTGTGGACATTAAATGAAGGGAAAAGTATAAAGAATGACATTCAGTGCTCACAAGGGTGCAGTGAAATGAGTTCTCTAATATATTACTGGTAGATACATAAATGGGTGTAAACTTTTTATAAGCTACTTACTAGCATGTATCAAAAATTATTTAAAAACCACACCCTTTAATACAACATTAAAAAATCTTAATCATACAGGCTTCATCACAAAATGATTTCTATTAGTGAAAAACAGGAAACAACTTAAATGTCCAACAATAACTTAGTTATGTATATCCATGTTTGACTATCTTACAGATGTTTTAAATTATGGTTATTAAGACCATGTAGCCACATGGGTTTCAAAGCAGGATAAAAATGATGTGAATGTTATTATTTTAACTATGTATAAAATATACACAGAAAAATAACTAGTAAGGAAATCTGTCAATATTACAGCTGGCTTACACTGTAGAATTGTGGATACTTTAAGCTGCTATATTTAAAACTATGTTGTGGTATTGTTACTTTTATAATAGAAAACATTTAAGAAAGAGAAAAACTGAAAAGGGAATTTTGAATCTATATCTTCAGAGATTTTAGAAATATGATAGAGTTGTCACAGCTAAGCATTTCAAAGGAAAATAAGCAGTGAGGAGTGAAGAAATGAAGTATGCTGTCTGCTATGGTTTATAACATGAAAAAGAAATACGTTAGGGCCTCCCTGGTGGCGCAGTGGTTGAGAGTCCGCCTGCCGATGCAGGGGATACAGGTTCATGCCCCGGTCTGGGAGGATCCCATATGCCGCGGAGCGGCTGGGCCCGTGAGCCATGGCCGCTGAGCCTGTGCGTCCGGAGCCTGTGCTCCGCAAAGGGAGAGGCGACAACAGTGAGAGGCCCGCGTACAGCAAAAAAAAAAAAAAGAAATACGTTAGTCACGCTGAACTAATGGATATTTATCTCTCAGTGCTTTTCCACTGACCACTACAAAACTTGCCGCCAACACAGGAAAGCTTTGATTTAAAACAAACAAACAAACAACAAGAACAATGAAAAACTTTCCTAAGGATATCTTCCTTGATCCCTTTCTTTTAGGCAGTGTAAAGGTGTGAGTGAGTGGTACAGGGAAGGTTCTCAGCTATTGTGAGTTCTACCAACAGATCTAGAGTGACTGAAGACACTGTTCAAAGTAGTATTTCAGCTTTAAGATGCACCGAGCTCTAGTTCTTAGAGAGAACTGACTTCTACTGAGTACTCACTCTGTGAGCTATCTGCTTGAAATTCATGACAACACTTGGAGTTGGGCTGGTATTACTCCCACTTTACAGATGAAAGGACCAAAGCTAAGTAAAATGTCCAGGGAGATGGCAACTAAGAAGCAGAGCTGCTCTGGGCTCAGATCTGTCCAACTGCAGAGTCTTTGGCTTTTTCTCTATGCCAGGCTAGCCCTGCACACCACTAGGCTCTGATCTAACTTCCTCAAACAATGGCATTATAAAGAACAAAGTCTTCTTTCAACTTGTCTTCCCTACAGGTTGCAAAGGGCAAGACAAGCTTTCCCCCATTGGACACAGTCCCTGCACCTAGCACAGTGCCTAGTAAGGTGTTTATCTATTGACTACGCCAACCCCTATCTGCACCCATTCTTTCCTTATTCCACAAAGGTCTGGAAAAGCATTGGACATAATAAGATGGGAGTGAACCTCATTCATTCACAGCCAGTCAAGGGCTTGCAGGTTTAGTCTAGAAAGCTCCTAGAGCAAATTATGCAAGTGCAGAAAAGAGAAAGGGATAGGACTGCTTAGAGCCCAATATGTTAATGCCAATACTTAATGGTAATATCTGCCCATCTGTGTGGCCCAGTTTTGACCCCTTCCCAAGACTATATGTCCATCTGCCCGCCTACCAACCCATGCTTAGAGATGCCTGACTTTTGAAGCCTGGCCCAAAGCATTCCAATAGAACAAGCTCCACACTGGGGAGCTGGCAGTTTGTCCAGAAACGTGTGATAATGAGACTAAGAGTGTGCTGGCTGTATCAGCTGCCCAGGCCACAGGCTGTAGGCAGGAGAGTTCTGGGGCAGAAGTAAGACAGATGTCCCTTTCCTGACTCATTGTGCTCGTATGTGCGGGTGTGTGCATGCAGAGAAGACAGAAGTGTACGGAATGGCAAAGAACTAAAAGCCCTTCAGTGAACAAAATCACAAGCCAAGGAGGTAGGGAAAGGTATTTTATGGGCTTGGCTGGAGGAGCTATTGCAGTAACGGAAGAATCCCTCAGTTTTGTGAGGATGTAGCCCATTGTCATCTTGCCTCCCTCCCTTTTCCCTTCCTGCCTTAGGGTCAGGGTCCCAGGTCACCTCCAGTCTTCCTGGGATTCCTTGGCCATGGAGTTGGGTGAGACCAAACTGGAAAAGATGGCCCTTCTTGGTGCCACCGTGGCCATGCTTTTGATTTTGTTCAGCTTGTCCTGGGCCTGTTGGCATTTTCTCAGGCAAGGCCCACATAGATCCTTCTCCTCCACCAGATATAGGTTGTCCAGCCTCTTGATGGAATCTATGAACGTACCTGACTCCTCTGCCTTGGGAAAGGGGTTTCGCTTTGTGTTGAGCTTTTTCAGCTTGGGGAGCTTGGAGATGCTGTTGGGGATGGTGTTCAGCAGGTTGTCATGGAGCCCCACCTCATGGAGCTCCTTCAGAGAGCCTAGCATGGTGGGCACGCGGTCCAGGTGGTTCAGACCGAAATTCACAGTGCGGATATTCTTGAGCTGATTGAGCTCCTCAGGCAGCCCATTGGTGGTCAGCCTATTGTTGCTGACATTGAGGTAAAGCAGAGAGGTCATCTGGCCGATGGACGCAGGGAGCTTGTCAATGTAGTTGCTGTGCAAGTCCAGCCACCGCAGGTTCTGGAACTTGGAGATTGAGTCAGGAATCTTCCTGATCATATTCCGGCTAAGGTTGAGCTCATCTACATCACTGAGTCGCAGAATACACTTGGGAAAGGTGGTAATCCCCATCTTGCTCAAGTCAAGGCGTTTCTTCCCATCAAATGTGATCTTGATACAATTCTTGGCCACACTGAGGGTGATCTTTTTACCCTTGGGGCCTTTCCTGACCTTGGCCATGTTCTTTTAGTAAGGGGGTATGTTTGAAGTATGTTGTTCTGATTGACTGGTGATCAGTTAGAGAAAAAAGTCACATGAAACTGCTAGAAGATAGACTCTGATAAGAAGAGAAAAAATATCCAGTTAGGAGATGACATAAGGGTACTGGACTCCGCACCCCCCACCCCAGATCACATTGCTTTACTTTCTAATGGTTTGAAAGGAGAGAAAGAGGGGAGTGGAGAGAAATTAGGTCATCAGCAGAAATAGCTTAGCCAAAGATCTTCAGCAGTTGAATGCCCTCTTCATCAATGCTCCCAGATGTAAAATGGGAGGTTCGGGGTTGGCCTGAAGGATGCTCAACACCCCTCTGGCTGTTCCGTTCCCCGACTTAGGAATCTCTCCATTGTCCTGGACTTTCACATATTCCCCCTCCTGGGTGTGGGTGTGGGGGGTAATGTCTTGGATATCTGCCATTTCCCAGACCCTCACTTAAATCTAGTCTTTTCTTAGAGTTATCCCACAAGTTCCTAGGGTGGGACTGCTGAGTTCTCAGAGGCAACATAGCCTGGATATAAGGGAATAAAGGTGGGAGTTAAGAATGACTTGTGTATTACACCCCTCCTCACCTTCTGGACCCAGAGGAACTAGTCAGGCCTTGGCTACTATAACAGCAGTGCAAATAAAAGCAGCACAGAGAAGTCTTTGCTTAGCCCCCAGGTAGGAAAATGTGCCTACAGCATGCCCATGAGCGTGGAAGAGAGGGCCAGGGTGGAGCCTGGCAGAATTGAAGAGAATGCTGCCTTTTCCCACCTCCTACCCGCCTTGTCTTCCTCCCCTCACATTCTTCACACTGAGATTCTACTGTAGATACCTCTGCACCGATAGGTGTGATAACAGATTGCTGCCATCGGAGAAGTAGAATGTACAGAATGACGGGTAGATTCTGGCCTCACAGTGCTTGCTTAGAAGTCCAGTTCTACCATAAATAATTTGCTTAAATTTTCAGTGCTTCGATTTCCTTATTTGTGAAAACAGCTCCCATTTAGGACTCTAAGGGAGTGTAAATTATCTAAACTATAAAGCTCTTACAGCAGTGTCTGGCACATAGTAAAAGCTTGATAATGTTAACTATTAAATATTACTATCAGGAACTTTGCACATATTGATTTTAATCTTCAACAATCCAGCAAGATCCATAAGCTTATCCCCACTATAAAGAGAAGAAGACTGAGGCTCAGGAGTGAGGAAGGTCTACAGTCAAGAGGAGGATGCGGGCCTCCCTGGTGGCGCAGTGGTTGAGAGTCCGCCTGCCGATGCAGGGGATACGGGTTCGTGCCCCGGTCTGGGAGGATCCCATATGCCGCGGAGCGGCTGGGCCCGTGAGCCATGGCCGCTGGGCCTGCGCATCCGGAGCCTGCGCATCCGGAGCCTGTGCTCCGCAACGGGAGAGGCCACAACAGTGAGAGGCCCGCATACCGCAAAAAAAAAAAAAAAAAAAGAGGAGGATGCAACCGGCCTGCCTGTTCTAGAGGCTCTTTCTTTTCTACAGCTTGGTGTCTCTTGCTTGCTGGTATGCTATTTTGGAGCAAGCTCCCACTCTGGACAGAAGCATGCTGTCAGGAGATAAATGCTTGCACTGCCTCCATCTCCCAGTAGGGATGGGTGGGAGAGGTGCACTGCACGTTCTCTACTTCATCATCCAGGCCCTTCATCAGGAACCATGTTTGTGTAACACATGGAGCGCCAGCAATCAGGCTGTGTGAGCCTAGTATCACATGTTTTCCTTGTACAGTAATCCTCAGTGCCAAAGGCAAGTAGGTAAAAATGCCTCCCACATGTTTATTATAAATCCTGCTCTTGCCACTCCTGGCTGAAGGTTTGAGGATTCCACCCTATGCAAGTCCTACTGGATCAGAGCCTCCTGAGATGGATGGAGCCCTCCACAATAGCCTGATGAGAGTATTCAGCTCTCAGCCGCATTGATGTTCTTTGGAGTGGGCCTTGTAAGCTGAACCTATTCTTTAGAAACAGTGAACCAACCACATTCAGGCATGATTGGCTGGTTACCAAAGACAGTACTGTGTTCACCAGTATTGAAATATCTGTATTACACAGCTGTGTGGAACCAGATGGGGCAAAGCAGTTTAAAAATGAAAGCTGGGGTTCCAGTCACAGTTAAGATGGAGTAAGTGAGCTCTGCCCGTCTCACCCACTGAATGCAGCAAAAGGCCCAAGGACTCTGAAGATAAATGGTGTAAGGCAGATTGGAGAAGTAACTCAAAGTAAGACCAACTTTGCACCAGTGATGACAGATTTCCAACAAAAACCTCCGTCACTGGCCAAGGACAGGGAGACGGGGCCTTTTAGGGTCAGGGTGAGGGAGATCCCGTTTTTTTCTATTCATCTTTTCCATTCTCTTCTGCCTCAGCCTCAGGCAATCCTGTATCACTGGAGTCAGGCATGCAGGCACTTAAAACTCTAAAGGGGGAGAACCATTGTCTTTGACCAAACTGTTGTCCCAAGTGTGTGGAAGTTTGCTTTTTTTCTCTCTATCCCACTGCTACTTGGCCCTGGAGAGAGAAACAGCGGCAGGAAGTACACAACAGTTTTAGAAAACAAGTTCCCTGGATTTCTAGCCAGAAGACCAAGGAGGGGAGGGCAACTCCTGGGAACCACAAAGTGTTGGGGAGATTGCAAAGAGGAGAGAGTTTAATAAAGTTGTATATGAACTCCAGGATACACCCTGAGCTGCCCACGAATAGACCAAACCCTGAACAGGGTCTTGAGTACCTACTCCCAAACCCTGAACCCAAAGGCTTTGTGAACTGAGCACTGTGCAGGTTTCAGACTGGTGCCTGGGTAGCAACATGAAGGGCTGATTCGAATAGTACTGTAAATTCTTTGCAAGCTGAATGGACATTATAAACGTAGTCTACAGAATCTACAGAAGGTTTGCCAGAACTTGTAGCCTGTGACTACCTGCTCAAAATATACATGTATATATCAATATGGATATAAAGATACATCCTAGAAGAAGAAGAAGAGGATAAAGGCTTGTGGTGCAGAAAAATATTTGAAGGAAAAATGGGTAAAAACTTCCAAAAGTTGGTGAGAGACATAAAAACTACAGATTCAAGAAGCTCAGTGAACTGCAAACAGGTTAAATAAACTCAAAGAAATCCACATTCAGACGTTATCAAACTGCTCATAATTAAAGCAAAAATTAAAGAAAAAAACAACACATTGCCTACAGGGGAACAGCATACAAATTATTACAGGTTTCTCACTAGAAACTGTGAAGGCCAGAGGTACTGGAAAAATATTTTTTAAATAATGCTAAAAAAAAGAACTGTCAACCAGACAGTAAATAAAAACATTCTTTATGAATGAAGGCAAAATAGACATTCTTAGATAAATGAAAAATAAAAAGATTTGCCACTAGTTGAGCTGCTATCAAAGAAATGATAAAAGAAGTCTTTAGATGAAAGGGAAACAATACTAGAGGGAAGCTTGGACCTTGAGAATAAGGGAAGAGCAATGGAAATGTAAATATGTGGTAGATATAATAGGCTGTTTTTCTCCTCTTACAATCTTTAAAATATGAATGATGGTTGAAAGCAAAAATTATAACTGTCAATGTATGTAGATGGAATACATATGACAACTACAACATAATGGGGGAAGTTAATGACACCTATAAGGTAGGTAAGATTTTTACATTGCTTTGGAAGTGGTAAAATATTAATTCTAAGTAGGCTGTAGAAAGATAAGTATGTATATTTTAGTCCCCAGAGCAATCGGAATGGATAGTTTTCAGAATGGATTATAAAAGAAAAAGA
Organism: Mesoplodon mirus; assembly: GCF_964341445.2. Lineage (NCBI taxonomy): Eukaryota > Metazoa > Chordata > Mammalia > Artiodactyla > Ziphiidae > Mesoplodon > Mesoplodon mirus. Next base: position 183,071,125 of record NC_138977.1, read on the forward strand.
CCCAATTATATGCCATCTATAAGAAAAACACTTTAAATAAACAAAAGTAAGTTAAACTAAAAGAATGGAAAAAGATGTACTTAACAAGAGAGCTTTAATATAGATGAAGCAAAAAGTGATAACATTGAAAGAAAAAATGGGCAAATATACAATTAGAGTTGGAGCTATCAATACTTCTCTCTCAGTAATCAATAGGACTAGAGAGAAAATCAGCAAGGAATGGGGTTTCTCAACCTTGGCTCTGTTGACATTTTGGGCTAGATAATTCTTTGTTGTTGGCAGGGATGGGGTGGTGATGGGGGAAAGGCCTGTCCTGTGCATTGCAGGATGTTTAGCAGCGGAAAGTAAGAATATTCTACCCACTAAATGCCAGTAGCTCTCCATTAGTTGAACAACCAGTAATGTTTCTAAACATTCCCAACTGTCCACTGAGGGGCAAAACTGCCAGATGAGAACCATTGATAAAGAACTGGACATTACCACCAACCAGTGGGATCTAATTGACATTTATAAAACACTCTACCCAGCAACAGAATACACATTCTTTTCAAGTGCACATGGAACATTCACAAATATAGACTACATTCATGGTCCTGAAACAAATCTTAACAAATATAAATGAATTGAAATCATATAAAGAATGTTCTCTAAAACTAATGGAATTAAGTTAGAAGTCATTATCAGAATAACTAGAAAATCTCCAAATAGTTAACAGCATAACAGCATAATAATTAAACAGCATATTCATAAATTCTCCATGAGTCAAAGAAATCTCAAGGGAAATTAGAAAATATTTTGAACTGAATATAAAAACAGAACATATTAAAACTTATGGTATGCAACTAAAGCAGTGATTAGAGGAAAATTTATAGCATTAAACATTCATACTAGGAATATTTAAAAAAAATAAGAAAGGTCTCAAATGAATAACAGACTTTTACATGAAATAAAGTAGTAAAGAAAAGTAAAATAAACCTAAAAGATGCACAAAAAAGAAATAGTAAAGATGAGCAGAAATCAATAAAATTGAAAGGATAAAGACAATAGAGAAAATCAGTGAAATTAAAAGCTTGTTCACTGAAAGGTTTAATAAAATTGATAAATATCTAGCCAGACTGACAATGAAATAAAAAAAAAAGAGGAATTTCCCTGGTAGCACAGTGGTTAAGAATCCACTTGCCAATGCAGGGGACACGGGTTCAAGCCCTGGTCCAGGAAGATCCCACATGCTGCGGAGCAACTAAGCCCATGTGCCACAACTACTGAGCCTGCACTCTAGAGCCCGTGAGCCACAACTACTGAGCCCACATGCCACACCTTCTGAAGCCCATGCACCTAGAGCCCGTGCTCTGCAACAAGAGAAGCCACCGCGATGAGAAGCCCGTGCACTGCAACGAAGAGTAGCCCCCGCTCGCCGTAACTAGAGAAAGCCCACGCACAGCACCAAAGACCCAACGCAGCCAAAAATAAGTTAATTAATTAATTTTTTAAAATAGTGCTGCTATGTGTACGATTTAAAAAAGAGAGGAGACACAAATTATGAATATCAATAATTAAAGAGAGGATAGGACTAAAAACCCATAGACATTAAAAGGATAATAAAGAAATAGTACAAACAACTTTAGAAAAAAACTTAGATGAAATCGACTGTAAACTAAAATCTCACCCATGAAGAAATAGACAACCCTTAAAGACCTATAGTTATTAAAGAGACTGAATTCACAGTTGAAAAGCTTCCAAAAAAACCCTCCAGTCTCAGATGGTTTTATTGGCAAATTCTACCAAACATTTAAAGATAACAACACCAATTTTACACCAACTTTTCCAGAAAATAGAAGAGGGAGCAATTCCTAACTTATTTTCTGAGGCCGGCATTACCCTGATACTAAAATCACACAGAGACAATACAAAGAAAGAAAACGACAGACCAATGTCCCTCATGAACATGAACATAAAAATTCTCAACAAAATATTAGCAAATTGGGCTTCCCTGGTGGCCTAGTGGTTGAGAGTCCGCCTGCTGATGCAGGGGACACAGGTTTGTGCCCCGGTCTGGGAAGATCCTACATGCTGCGGAGCGGCTGGGCCCGTGAGCCATGGCCACTGAGCCTGCGTGTCTGGAGCCTGTGCTCCACAACGGGAGAGGCCACAACAGTGAGAGGCCCGCGTACCGTATTAGCAAATTGAATCCACCAATATATAAAAAGAATAATACATGACATCCAAGTAGAAATGCAAGGTTGATTCAATATTCAGAAAGCAATGTAATATAGCACGTTAACAGACTAAAAAGAAAAATATACATGATCATATTTATGCTGAAAAAACATGTAACAAAACTTAACATTTATTCATGACAAAAACTCTCAGCGAACAAGTCATCCAGTTTATCTTCCTTAACCTGATAGAGGACCCCCACAAAAAAAGAAAAACCCTATAGTTAATATAATCGGTGACAGACTGAATGCTTTCTCCCCTAAGTCTGAGAACAAGGCAAGAAGGTAAACTCTCACTATTCCTATTAACATTATATTGGAAATTCTAGCCAGTGTAATAATGCAAATAAATAAATAAATAAAAGGCATAGAGTTAGGAAAGAATGAAATAAAACTGTCCTTCTCACAGATGAGCTGCTTGTCCAGGTAGAGAATCCTACAGAGTTTAAAAGACATTCTTGGAACTGACTAGTGAGTTCAGCAAGGTTGTAGGATACACATTTACACAAAAAGCACTCCACTGAATTTCTGTATACTAGCAATGAGCTATTGGAAACTGAAATTTGAAAAATAATAATGCTCCAAAGAATAAAATACTTGTATATTTCACGTAAGTAAAACCAAAAAAAGTGCAGGATTTCTGTGATGAAAATTGCAAAACACTGATGAAACAAAGCAAAGAAGATCTAAACAAATGGAGAAACATACCATTCATGAGCTGAAAAACTTAATGTAGTTAAGATGTAAACTCATTCCAAATTGGTCTAAAGATCAATGTGATTCCAATAAAGATTCCAGCAGGATTATTTGTATGTATGAATAAACAGATTCTAAAATTTATATTGAAAGGAAAAGGAGCTAGAAATACAGAACAATTTTGAAAAAGAAACAAAGTTGGAAGATTCATGCTTCCTGATTTTAAAACTTACCATGTAATTACAAAATGTGGTATTGATGAAGGGATAGTATATTGATCAGTGGAATAGAAAACAGAGTCCAGAACTATATCCATATAAATATGTTCAAAATGGTCAATTGTTTTTTGACAAAAATTCAAGAGAAATTCAATGGAGAAACAACAGACTTTTCAGCAAATTGTGTTGGAACAATTGATTACCCAATATGCAAAAAAATTGAATCTCGAACTAATGAAATTAACTCTAACTCAAAATGGGTCATAGGTATGTAAAGTGTAAAACCATAAAACTTTTAAAAGAAAACGAAGGAGAAGGTTTTCATGACCTTGAGTTTGGCAAAAGTACAACCTGTAAAAGAAAATATTGACAAATTGGACTTCAACAAAATTTGAAATTTTTGCTCTGTAAACAAAAATTCATATCCAACAAAGGACTAGTATTCAGAATCTATAAAGAACTCAAGGTCAACAGTAAGAAAGAAGACAATACAATTAAAAAAAAATGCCCAAGGGATTTAATGAGACATTTTACCATAGAAGTTATATGAATGGCCAATAAGCCCACCAAACCACAAAGCATTGCTCAGTTATCATTAGTCACTAGGGAAATGCAAATGAATCACAGTCAGATACCACTGCACAGTTACTAAAATGCCTAAAACAAAACAAAACATAAAAACCAATAATACAAAGATTTGGCTAGGGTGTGGAGCAACTAGAATGCTCAGATATTGTTACTGGGGATTAAAAATGGTACAGTCACTGTGAAAAACAGTTTGGCAATTTCTGATAAAATTAACTATATACTTATCATATGACCCAGCATTCCCCCAACTAGGTATTTACCCCCCAAAAACCTAAAACCTCATGTTCACACAAAAATTTGTGTTTATAGCTGCTCTCTTCATAATTGCCAAAAACAGAAATCAAAAACCTGAAGGTCTTTCAGTGGATGGATAAGAAATTGTGGCTTATCCTTATAATGGATACTATTAAACATAAAGAGAACAAATCTATTGATACATGCAACAACTTGGATGACTCTCAAAAGCATCTTGCTGAGTAAAAGAAGACAATCTTAAAAGTCTACATCATGAATGATTCCATTTATACAACATTCTGGAAAAGTCACAGCCATAGGTACAGAAACTAGATCAGTGATTGCCAGGGAATAGGGATGGGGAAGGTTTGACAACAACGGAGCAGCACAAATGAGTCTTCTGGGGTGTTGGAACTGCCCGTACCTTGTCTGTGGTGGTAGTTACATGAAACTATACATGTTAGAGCTCAGAGAACTGTATACAAAAGAAGCAACTTCGCTGTAGGGAAATTTAAATTTTTTAAAAAACTTAAAAATATTTGGGACTCCATAGTCTATTTCTGTCGTTCTCAGCCTGGCTTGGAAGTCTGTGACTTTTTCATGCCCTCACTCAGGCTTGTTTTGCCCTGTGAAGGGCATCCACACGTGTATCATGTGGGCACTGCTGGCTATGTATGCATGTCTACCATGTGTATGCACATGCACACTGCAGGGAACAGCTATACACAAGGTGACATATCAGAAAAACTGTCCTATTGCACTTGAGTTAGAATCTTAATTAAAAAAAATATGGACTGAGATCAGGGGAGCCTGAGTTCTGATCATGTTTATCAATGACTTCTCATGGTAAGGTTGCCAGATTTAGCAAATAAAATTGCAAGATGCCCAGTTAAATTTGAGCTTCAGATAAACAGTGGATAGTTTTGAGTATATGTATATCCCAAACATTGCATAGTTCTGTATTTTATTTGACAACTCTATCCCATGGATCTGAAAAAGTAGTAAAGTTTCCTTTGTCCATGATCCTTGTTAGTCCTTTGGGACTAATTTAAGCCAACTCCATGTGCTTATTCCTGCATTCATTCATTCATTTGTACACTCAATTCAGTAAGTATATCGAGAGCCTACTAGGTACCAAGCCTCTGTGTTATTTATACAGGTGAGCAGTAAATAGGGCCAGTCTCTAAGCTCAACAAGCTAAAATCTAGGTTGTTACTGATTCTGGCCACCAAATTCCGAGTCCCAAAAAGCCTAGGCTGTCTTTTGTATTTCTTGTATTTAAGATAAAGTTCACCTGAGGGAGGACAAACACATCAAGTATGGGCAGAAGGGCCTAGAGGGGAAGGATGCTTCCAGTAGACTGGAGATCCAGCCAGGTGAGCCCAGCTGTGCCTGGTCCCCCACAGCCCTCCCTTCTCTGATGACTGATGGGGAGGAAGCATCATGGGGCTGTCCACAGGGACTTCTCCATTAAGGAGCTTCTCCCCACCAGGTCCTTTGGCTCAGAGCCTGTTCATTCATTCATCACTTGCAGGCAAAGTAGGGGCTGGCCGGGATAAGCACTTCACCTCCTCCTCAGTGCCTCTGGGCCCCCAGACAGCCCCAGGCCAGATGAAGCATGCTCAGCCCCCACCCTCTTCATGCTTCTCCTCAGGGCCGCTTTACCTGGCTGGGACCCTTGCTTTTGGTTGTGGAGGGCAGGGTGTGTTGCTCAGGGTCCATTCTGACCCCTCTAAGCTGTGAGAACCACTAGAAGCAGACCAGTGCCGGGAACCCCCAAAGCCCAGGGACACCCCTTTTCTTATACAACTCTGAATGGTCAGCATCCTGCCCAGGCCTGCCCATTGGGTAGGAGAGTAAGTATTGGCAAAAGAAGTGTGAAACTGATGATCTTTCAATACAACTAAATCTGATTAGATGAACTGTTATTATCAATTCGTAGCATCCTCACATATCAGCATGGGATCAATCCACACAAGGGAAGCTGGCAATTATAGAGAGAAAGAAATGTAAATAGATAATCAGATAGATGGATAGGTAGATAGATGAACAGACAGGTGGATGAACAGACAGATAGATGGGTAGTCAAATAATAGATTTCATTTCACATGAACAGCTTGGAAACCCAAATATGAGAAGTTTCTAAATGTACTTTTTGTCTTATACAATTGGTTTTTATACTTTAGGAAAACTGGACCAGTTGGTTTGACTTTAATTTCTATTAATTTTTCTATCTAGTCATTGTGAATCAAACAGCATGGTGGGACACCCCATGGATATCTAAATTTAAAATGTAATGGCAACTTATATTTTAATGCCATCAGAATATTTGCAAGCATTTTCAGCTGTAAGATCATTATCTTCACTATGATACTAGAGTTTATCTGATGCTTCACACTCATGTATATTTTTAAGACTGACTTTGTTTATATGTATCTGATATCTTTAAACATCTTGCTAACACAATCTCACAATAATTACTTCACCCTTTTCACTGATGCATTGAGACCAGGATAGACATATTGTACAACTGAAACCCCCAAAGTCACCGTCAATATTTGGGACTAACTTCATAGCAAGCTTTGTGCCATGTGGATGAGAAATGTCTTTTGCTTGTGGGACATCTCTTAAGGGGAAGTAATGCAGACTTCCCTCAGTGAAGTCACTCATTCAAAAGTCATTATTCTTTCTCCCAACTCTCATAAGACCCATTCACTAGATATGTAAGGGGAGAGCCTCGCCTGTGCTGTGACTGCCCATGAGCCTTCAGATCACTCCCTGTGCCCTCCACCCCTTCCCAGAACGAGCTGTTCGTTCATGTGAAAAGCCCTGTGGCAGGTGGAGACGTGAGTGGTCACTGCGGGGCTCTCTGTTGAGTGGGTGTGTCTAGAAGCTCTGCCAGACCTCTAAAAAAGGCACGAATGTTCAACTCAGGCATCGTCTGCACTGGAGGAAAGAATTACTGTTTGTCCAGCACCCACTCTGGGCCAGGAACTGTGTGCTCTACTACTTGCTTTACAATTTTGTCTGCTATTTGGAGTATAGACTCACTGGAGGTATAACCATTAAGTGGTTTTATTTTTTCCACCTCTGCCCCCAGCTACATTATATCAAGCCCTGCTTTCCTGTGAGCAGAAGGACAGATTGCTAGGAAGGGGACAGACTAGAGGCAGAAAGATTTCTGTGCAGCTCACAGCAATACCGCCACCAGACACCTGGCAGAGATGATGGAGAGAATGACAGCAGGAGAGAGATGTGGACAGCGGGGGTGGAGTCTTACAGGACCCCACAGTTATGGGGGTTTTCCGGCATCAATTTTGGAAATGCTTCACAATGTCAAGAGCCACTTACTACTCTTCATTCAGGTGATATGTACCAAAGTAACTATTGCAAGCATGCTGCTGGACCATTTCTATATCTCTAATCTCCATAGTAATTGTGCAAAGTGTCAGTCCTATTTTTAATATAGGAGAATTGGGGCTCAAAGAAGTCAAATGCCTTCCCCGAGTTCACAAGACAACACAGCTCAGCCAAACCTAGGCTACCTAGCTATTACACACCTACAAACCTAGGTGTGTAATACCAAAGTTTATGATCATCCCACTACACTATCCTGCCTCTCTTTTCCTTCTGTTGCCTTTTCTTTAGTCTTGTTGCCTGTTATCCCACTGTCCAGGGACCAATGTGTGGGGTGCTTGTTTTCATAGATATATATATGCGTCTATATCTGAATATAGCTGAATAATACGGATTTTAAACATATTTTACTAGCATTAGTGGAGTCATTTAAGTGTAAGAGCATGGAGATTGACAAAAAGAGAAGGAGGTAGAGAGAGGGGAACAGTTTAAAGGGTACATGTAATGCCACCAGCCAGTTCGTTTAATGGGCCTGTGCCCCAAGTGGGTGGTGATAGAGACAGGAATCTGTTGTTCCTCGGCCCCTCCAGTCCCCACGAGCCCCCATGGTGTGAGCTTCCTGTAAAGATGCAGGTTTTCGTCCAGCATGGCCCTAGAACCCTGGCCCACAGCATTCCCACATGCCCACCAGAGAAGCCGTCCCTCTGCTGCCCTGGGCCGGTGTGGGGAGGTGGGGGGAGGGCTGCCAGTTGTGCAGGGCCCTGAGAGGCTGTGTGCAGCCACCAGAAGTGCGATTTTCACAGTGTGGGCTCACCTGGAAACCTAACACTTGGAAGATGCACTTCCGGAGTTCCCAAACATCAGGCCTTCTCCGAGTGTGGGTCCTACGATGCGCTCCACCCCCTACAGCCCCCAACACACACATTCTCTCCGCCAGCCCTTAGAGGCCCTTCATGCCTCCTTCACACAGCAGGCACCCTCCAGTTTGCCTTTCATTCAGTCCTCACAGCTCTCCTCTGAGGTAGGAATATTCCTCCCACCCAAAGATAAGGACCTGGGGGTGGGGTGGGTGTAAAGTGGTTTATCCAAGCTCACACCGCTCGCCTTACTCCAGGGCTTCTGGGTGGGATGTTCTTTCCATGACATCAGAGCTACAGCACACAGCGTATCTGTGTGGAAATTATCAGGTTCATTTCATTTGGCAATTATCTGGTTAATTGGATCAACGCAGCGCTAAGGATCTTATATTATGCATGTATACCTTCCTCTACCCCTAATATTGTGTACTCCTGCATCCTCAGCACCAGTGTGGGTCTGCACATGTGCTGCCTGGGAAGCCATTATCTGTCAAACTGCCCTCTTTCCCCTGGCCGGTAATAAGAATTCAACTTTTATTTGGAGCAAAAGTTCCCAGGGGGTCACATGGCCCAATAACAAAAGATTATGATTTCTTATTGGTTTAATAGCATCTATTTTGTAATTCTGAATGTACTCTGTTTTAATTGGATTTGTTAAAGGAACAAAAGGGAATAGGTGCCTTACAATTAAAATAAAATGTTAAGATTATTAGTTTAACAGACTAGAAATGTCTTGTTCATCAACCAACACATTCAAAGCACACAAAGCAACCTTGACACCCGGGAAGCAAAGCACCAAAGTCAGTGCTGGCACCTGTAAACCCCAAGAGGTGAGCATTAATTCAATTTCAATCACCGTGGTTTAAGCATTGCTATTGCCAGACGGACCCGATTGCATTCTCTCCTCACAGCCGTGGCTTCCACTGCAGATAAGGAAGCTGGGCTCAGAGAAGTGGCTTGGCAGGGCGAAAAGCACAGGGGCTTTAGACCCACGTGGGTCGCCACCCAGCTCCCCATTTACTGTCAGGTGACCCTGAACAGTCTGTGGAGCCTCACTGAGCTTCAGCCCCGACTTCTGTAAATGGGATAACAAAAGTGGCTGCTTCTGAAGGGTGGCGTGAGGGTGAGTGAGGGCCTCGGAGGACTTTGCTGTGACGGTGGGGGATGGAGTGCAGGGAGGAGCCGCAGCTGGACAGGGCAGCACAACTGATGACAGTGGAGCCAGCACTCCAGGATTCCAACTGGGTAGAACCCTGATTCAGACCCCACAGCCCAGCGTACTTACTTGCTGGGGCATTCCCGCCTCCCAGGTGCAGACCTCAAATTACTTTATTTGGAGGACAAAGAGATATAGCTCCTTTGAGGCACAGAGCCACGCACGCACCCAGGATCGCAGAGTGGGGGGCATTTCTCAAGTGCCCAGTGATACGTGCATTCTTTCTGCACCACGACCCCATCTGGCCCCAGTGAGAACTTGCTGAGGGGTGGACATGGTGCAGACCCAGGTGTACCCAGCTGCGTGCACTGGCCAGCCCCGTGGTGTGGTACCCCCATTTGCTGTACAACAGTCCTAGCTCCAAGGAGAGCTTTGCTGTAAACCCGCCCACCTGTGAGATACCTTGAAGGGGAGCCCTGAGGATCAACTGTAAGGGAACAGCCACACCTTCCCTGGCCCTTTGCAATTCATTTCTTCATCCATAGTTCACACTGGATAACTACTATCAATGAGGCGCTGATTTATGCAGCAAACTAAATGAAGGCTGTGCTCACATCCTAAAAGGGAGATGAACCAAAGCAGACAAACATAACACCGGGTGGCGAAGAGTGCCAAGAATAGAAAGAGCAGGGGCAGGGCAAAAGAAACAAGAGAGTGGTGTTGGGAGATGTGGTATTTTGAAGAGGTGACCAGGAAGGGCATCTTTGAACAGAAGACAACTGAGCAGAGATGGAAGGAAGTGAGGATACGGGGAGGCAGGGAGGGGATTTCAGATAGAGGATGCTCCAGATGGAAAGGCTCTGTGACAGAGGGATGGGGAGGGACAGCATGAGGGTGGGAGAAGGAAGGAGGGAGGGAGAGAAGGAAGAAAAGAAGGAAGGAAGGGAGGCCAAAGACACGATTTAAAAAAAAACAAAACCCAGGGCAGACATGATCTGGCTTATTTTTCAAATGATACTTCAGCTGTTGTGAGAAAAATCTCCAGGGCGTGTCAAACCAAGGAGAGAAGGCCAGTCCCTACACTTCCCCCAGAGTGACCACCGACAGGGCCGTGCCCTCTCCTCTCTAATTTCTACCTGAGCCAGGAGGAAACCCAGCCCTGGGCCAGCCGCAGGCTCTCCTGAGCCTCCGACAAGCTTGGCCATGCTAGAGAGTCAGGGGAGGGGGGCGTGGTAGGCAGCCACTCTTGTTTCCCTCTAGAGATGTTCTCTCAGAGCCAGCAAGCCCACCACTGCACTGAAACCTCTCGGTCAAGCACAGGTGACTGTGATATAAAAACCACATAGCCTTTTACATACGGGTGACAACAGTGTGGTGCAATGTGTGTGTTTGTTTGTATAAACCTCAGCTAAACTTCCCCCATCCAGAGGTGAAGGGCATTGGAAGGACCATGGTCTCATTTTTAAAGGGATGCTTTAGGTTAAAGAAAAAGAGTGCAAAAGGATGGTTTGGGGCTCTTTGTACGTAAGGCACCTGTCTTTCAAAAATGCTGTAACTTCTAATCCTTTTTCTGTAGAAATATTTTCTGAATTCACGTTTCCCTTTCCTCCTTGAGTCTTTATCAGGCTTATTTGAAGCTATTACTAAAACATTCAGGACTATCATTAAGAAGAGAGAACCCTTTTCGGGCGACTTTGGACAAATAGATACAACTTGCTAGGAATGATGTGAACAAAGGCAACATAGCGGCCCACACTTTGTTTAGGACAGGGAAGCTCTTCAGCATTTTACAAATAGGGATATTACCCATGTATTAGCCATTCTGTCTGTTCCCTTCCTGTTATGTGTAAAGTAACTCAGTAGAAGACAGGCACTCGGACAGCAGGGAATGTGGAGGCTTTGAGGCCAGTAGAACTGGGCTCCATCCCCACCTTCACTGCCCACCTGGTTTTAATCATGAGCTCAGTTTACTGATCTGCAAAATGGGTTAGAAAATTGCAAGTTGTTGTGAAGAGTAAATGAAGTGATGACTGTATGTTAAGTGACTAGTGTGCACTGGGTACTCAGTGAACGGTAATCTGGTTCCTGGCACCTTTATGATGGTAAATAATGCTGATAGAGTCACCAAACAGTACCATATTGATTGCTTCCCTCAAATTAGTAGCCCCAAGACACTCCCCACTGATCATTAATCCCAGATGTAGGATTTGTGGAACAATCTTTGCTGATTCCCAAGCACAAAAGTCTTTGCAGCCTTTTAAACACAAATTATTAGTAATAATAGTGATAATAATAAAAGAAAAGAAATGTAACAGCAACTTGTAGGTATGATAATACCTTCTTCCACTTTTAACCTCTAGAGCTTGCTAGAGCCCAGGCAACTCACTTGCTCATTCATTCATTCATTCATTCATTTGTTCAACAATTTGTACTCGAGTCATTCTACAGGTCAGGTCAGATGAGAAGATATGCAGTGAACATGACAGACGTGTTTCCCGTGAAACTCCTATTTTAGGAGAAAGCAAATCAAGCAAGAAAAACAAAACAAACAAAAAGAGCCAAGATTATGTCAGGTGGTTTAAATGCCCTGCAGAAAATAAAACCTGATGATGTGAAAGGGAACACCCAGGGTCAGGAGAGAATGTTGATGGCGGTGGTTGAGGGCGGAGGACTAATTTAGACTGAGATAGATGGGGAAGTCCTCTCCCAGGTGACGTTTGTGCTGAGACTTGAACACTAAGAGGCCATGTGGGAGGATTTGGGGAAGAACACCCCCAGAAAGGGGCATACCAAGTGCAAAGTCCTAACAGTGGGGAGAAAAAGGAGATGCGGAGGTGGCTGGAGCAGGGACAGCAAGGAGAGGGTAGAAGATGAAGACAGAGGACTTTATGGAAGATACAATACATTACATGCATTATCTCATTTAATTCATCCACCCCACTTAACAGGTAACGCACCGAGCCCCAGAGCACATCCCTTGCCAAAGTCACATACTAGTCAAGCAGAGCCGGACCTTGTCTGTGGGCTTAATTGCCATTTGGCTTATCCATGAACGTTTGACTTGACAACGTCCTGTAATAAATTTGGCTCTGTGGGCCGACAAGGAAGCTCCTGATTCATCATGTTTTCCAGACACTACCCTCAACCGAGCTAGATCCTGTTCATAGCAGCCCAGGTCAAGCCCCATCCTTAAGGCTTCACTGAAAAGAAGGCACACGTGTGTTATCACACCCAGCTCTGGGGGTTGAGATGAGTTCTATTATGTGAGACAGGTAGAGAGCTTGAAAATTGAAAATTGGCAATGAATCCAACTGGCCATGAGCTGAAAGCTGGTGATGGTTGGTGCAGCTGGGTAGCCCATCATGCCCACTTGGAGGGGCATGGTTCAGCTGCATGCCTCATGCTCTAAGAGTACCAGGGACCAGGAAATATCACCTAGCTTTGATGAAGACCCACCCAGATGATGGGTAGAGGGAAAGAGCATGAAGTCCTTCCCTTTCATCAGCATTGCCAAGCAAAGAGCGGTGGGCAACAGTGGGAGACCCTTGGAGTCCCAAGAGGAAGCTGGCACCACCAAGCACCAGGCCTTAAAGGTCAGTCTCTACACAACAGTAGGGCTCAGGCACACTGAAGAGCGGACAGGGGCAGCCTCATCTCCTCCCTTCCCCCTCCAGGTTGAGGCTCAAGCCCAGAGTCACCCCAGCTTGAAGACCAGTCAGAGCTGTGTCCCTCCCTAGTTGTATGACTTAGCACACGTTTCCTGACCTTTCTGACTCCCCATTTCTTCACAGGAGAGCTGGTCATCAGCACTTGGTTCACATAACAGCCATATGGTTTGTAAATGTATTGAGAACCTACTATGTGCCAGACCGTTTGCAAATCAATTTAACACATTTAAATTAGGTTCCTGGCTTCAGACTGTGTATGGATTATACTGACCACCTACTCTGGGCCAGGCATTTTAAAGACACTGTAAATAATTCTTACACCTGCCTGATCTATTTATTGATTTTCATCTCCACTGGACAGATATGGTGCCTGAGGCTCAGAGAGGCCACGTAGCTTGTCCAAAGTCACAAAGACTCAAAGTAGGGGCACCTACCTTTGCCTGTTGTGGAAATAGAGACGTGAGGCGTGTATTCTAGTGTGTTCCATGAAGAATCCCTCCTTACAAGGCCCAGCCCAGCCTAGGACTCAACCATTTGTTCGTGGGTTCCAGTGTTCAGGATCACTCGTAGAAATGGTTTGCCTCCAGACTTCTCAAAAGACAGACTGTGCTCCGAACCCCAGCATAGTCAGCAGAAATCAAGTGAGGTCTGCTGAGGTTGCCTTCACAGGCTGCAGCCTCCTAACTGAACGAGCACTGCAGTTTCCTTAAAGGGATAACTGGGTGGGTGAGGAAACAGTTCAAACACTAGCCTCCACCTGCTTGTGGAGCAGGAAACAACGTTCAAGGTGACTGAGACTTTGGAAAGATCATAAAGCATGACCCCAAAGCCCCACAGATTCCCACACTAACCTCCCAAGCTTGTCCACGGCCCAGGCGCCTGAGAACGCCCAGCTGGGTCCCCAGCTAGCTGCCCTTCCTGTCTGGGGCTCGGGGCCAGCTTCCTCCTCTCCTACATAATGAATTAGCTGGTGTCTGGGGTTTGTAAATAAAGCACACCAGGAGAACAGGCATTTCCAAAGTTGCTTACTCAAAAAGAGGAGAGAAAAAGAGTTTGAAGAGGTTGTAGTTTGGCAAAGTTAAAGTAAAATAAATGCAGCCAGAGGAAAACTTACCCTGTTCGGCCCAGTTCTTCCTCCTCAACTGTGAAACTTTGTCACCAGGCAACAAGAGACCTGGGACCTGGTGTTAATTAGCATAATCTTGACGCCAGCCTGCAAGGTGAGAGAACACAGTGCCAAAAGGGTCTGCAGGACAGGGTCTGGGGTCCCTGGGGCTTGCAGTGGGCTTCTTCCTGGCTTCCCCAAGCAGTGCCCTGGGGATTACAGTACCAGGACGGCTGCTTTCCATGGCGACCTCCAGAAGTAGATGTTGCTAACAGAGGGGAAAGAACCATGTTTGCCTCTTTGAAGGGACAAATGTCTTACTTCTACAGCATTGAGTCCCATGAAATATCATTCGACTTCCTTGTAATTTGCCCCAGTATTTCTTTCTGCTCTTTGGTTTTTGAGAGGGCTGTCTTTTATCTATTTATTTGAATTTAATTATTTCTTGCAGTTTTCTTTACGCCCTTTTCCCATGATTAGATCAGAGTGACTATAATGCTCATAAAGATCAGACATTCAATGATTTTTTCTTAATTAATATTATGCCATTCAATGCTAGTATGTAGTTTCTAAACTCCACATTTTGAATGAATGTGCAATACTGAATCTGGTGGACTTTGCTTTTCCTGTTGTTTCCAATTTGACACTATCATGAATAAGGCTGCAAGGAAAATATCTAGGCATTTATAGTCTTTTTGTTCAGTTTCTTTTCCTTTAAATTAAATTCCCAGAAATTGAGAAATTTGGCAAAAAGGATAAATGTTAAAATTATTTTGCAAATAATAAAATAACATTGTAGAACAATTAGAAAATACATATATAGAAACAAAACTATAAAAACACTCTAAATTGTATTACCCAGGTTGAATTTTTAAAATAAATTAAATAATTAGCAAATAAATAATTTGAAATGCAAAATTAACCCAAGCAATGAAAATTTTGGCAAGTACAAAAAAGCAAAATGAAAAAGTTTAAATTAAAAAATAAAAATATAACCATTAAATTAGAAATATAGTTAACTATAAAATTTTTTAAATACATGAACACCACCACCATCCTATTTAATCCAAAATGAAAGAAAATAGATCATTTAATTTAGACAATAAATGGATTTAACATAACGAGCAAATGAAGATAACCAGAAAATTAAGTTACCTGAACTCCTACAACTTAGTGCATTTCTAATTAGAATATTCAAAATGCACATAATTTAAATTAGAAAATAAGTAATCTGAAAATCATAAAACACAAATAAGCAAAAATAAAATCAGTACTTTAAGGGAGAAAATACACAAGAAAAATACATTTAAAATTTTTTTTAATTTTTAAAAATTTTATTGAAGTATAGTTGATTTACAATGTTGTGTTAATTTCTTCTGTGCAGCAGAGTGATTCAGTTATACATATATATATTCTTTTTCACATTTTTTTCCATTATGGTTTGTCACAGACTACTGAATATAGTTTCCTGTGCTATACAGTAGGACCTTATTGTTTATCCATCCTATATATAATAGTTTGCCTCTGCTAACTCCAAACTCCCAGTCCTTCCCTTCCCTACCCCCCTCCACCTTGGCAACCACAACTCTGCTCTCTATATCTGTGAGTCTGTTTCTGTTTTGTAGATATGTTGATTTGGATCGTGTTTTAGATTCCCCATATAAGTGATATCATATGGTATTTGTCTTTCTCTTTCTGACTCACTTAGCTTAGTATGATAATCTGTAGGTCCATCCATGTTGCTGCAAATGGCATTATTTCATCCTTTTTGATGGCTGAGTAATATTCCATTGTATGTATATAGTACATCTTCTTTATCCATTCATCTGTCAGTAGACATTTAGTTTCCCTGTCTTGGCTATTGTAAATAGTGCTGCTGTGAGCATAGGGGTACATGTATCTTTTCGAATTATGATTTTGTCTGGGTATATGCCCAGGAGTGGGATTACTGGATCATATGGCAACTCTATTTTTAGTTTTTTGAGGAACCTCCATACTATTTTCCATAGTGGCTGCACCAATTTACATTCCCACCAACAGTGTAAGAGGATTCCCTTTTCTCCACATCCTCTCCAGCGTTTGTTATTTGTAGACTTTTTAATGATGGCCATTCTGACTGGTGTGAGGTGGGTCCTCACTGTAGTTTTGATTTGCATTTGTCTAATAATTAACAATGTTGAGCATCTCTTCATGTGCCTATTGGCCATCTGTATTTCTTTTTTGGAGAAATGTCTATTTAGGTCTTCTGCCCATTTTCCCATTGGGTTGTTTGTTTTTTTGTTATTGAGTTGTATGAGCTGCTTGTCTGTTTTGGAAATTAAGCCCTTGATTGTATCATTTGCAAATACTTTCTCCCATTCTGTAGGTTGTCTTTTCGTTTTGTTCATGGTTTCCTTTGCTGTGCAAAAGCTTGTAAGTTTGATTAGGTCCCACTTGTTTAGATAAATACATTTTAAAATACAGATATGTAAAACTTTATAAAAATTAAAGCCACTCAGTTTCAGCATCTAGAGGTAACTTTATGTTATATAAACTTCCAGACTTTTCATGCATCAACAGCATCAGGTTTATGGCATGGTTGTGCAATAATAATTTGGTAATTTTGCTCATGTTCATTTCTAACTCCAAATATACACAAGTTACCAATTTGTCGGGTAACTGCCCTCTAATCCAGCCAGAACAAAGATTTCTGTTGTCATTTTATTAATTTGCTTGTATGCGCTTGTCTTCAGAGTCAGGGCCCGGGGTCAAGGTGTGGTCCGGCAAGCGCTCTGCACAGCCCGGTGTGCTGGGCTTTCATGGGTGCCTGCACCAGACTTCAGCAAACCCTCATGAACTTCCCTAGTCTGCACCCCACCTCTTACCCCATCTCCATTTCCACATCTGAAGATGGAGATCATGGCTATCTCATTGAGTCTTTGTGAAAATTAGACAATTGACAAAAAGTCTTTGCAGTTTCCAATGCATTAGACAATTATTATTATTGTTTTTATGCAAAATTTCTACATGTTAAAGAAATAAAGACAGGAAGTTATAATAGAAATATTATAGAAGGTCAATATCCTGTTAATTCAGGAGGAAATCTCTGAACTGCAAGAATGCCTGTCTATTAATGGATTTCTACTGACCTACAGTCTAGGTCTGAAAACTAGGCTAAACCCAGATTTGCTTCTGAGGAGGGAAAAAGGAGTGGGAGTGTATTTCTATTACCAGCCTCTTGGCTCCTTGTGGAAAACTCTGCCCACCCCACAGACTGCTTCCCCAGCATGCTCCTCCAGAGCCGCACCCAGGCAAGAGGCAGGGCAAGATGCTGGCCAGTACTTGCCCTGTCTTGAGGCACAGCACAAACCATTAGTAGACACGTTTCTAGTTTGCCAAGATGAGTGAATTTTCTTCTCCTTGTGGTCTGTGTTTTCTTGACACCCATGGGTTACTCACTAACTCATTTCACCATGGCCTCATAACTGTTTTGCAAATAGAAAAGACACAGGAGAATTTGGAGAGGCATCAGGCTTTTTAAATATGTCCACTTTAGTTCAGGAGGCCCAGTTTCCCTGTGGGCCATCCCTGGGTATCTGCGAGGTTACTGTCTTAGTGCCTAAGGACTAGCCATAGCCCGCTAGTCCCAAAGGTGAGGAGGAGGAGGATGGGCAGATCTCCCATCCCTTCCTGGGCTGAGAGGGTATAGCTTCCAGACAGATGAGTCCCTTGGCAGAGACCCTTTTGGCCTGGGCTAGCCCACCCTCTGAAGGCCCCTGGTAGGCTTCTCTGCCAGGCTCCCTAGGGAAGATGTGAGTTCCTGGGCTATGCCCTGGCTCACTCTGGGAGACAGGCTCAGGGTAGAGTGGAGGTATCAGTCAGGTGGAGCTGGACCAAAGGGGCGGAGTCAAAGGCAAGACGCTGAGGCAAGCCATGGGCACTGAAGTAGGAGTAGGAAATGCCCCAAGGCCATGTGACGGCAGCACTCACACTTCAAACCACTTCTAGGAGTTCAAGGACATAGATGTGATTTAAAGTGAAGCAGCGCAGATAAAAATCACCTCTCAAAATAGGGAAGAATTTGAACCCAGCCTAGCGGTTGACCACACACAAAGTTCAGCTTGAAGATAGTGCCCCATCTTTTTTTTTTTTTTTTTGTGGTACACAGGCTTCTCACTGTTGTGGCCTCTCCTGTTGCGGAGCACAGGCTCCGGACGCGCATGCTCAGCGGCCAT
Organism: Mesoplodon mirus; assembly: GCF_964341445.2. Taxonomy (NCBI): domain Eukaryota; kingdom Metazoa; phylum Chordata; class Mammalia; order Artiodactyla; family Ziphiidae; genus Mesoplodon; species Mesoplodon mirus. Next base: position 183,089,434 of record NC_138977.1, read on the forward strand.
GGCTCACGGGCCCAGCTGCTCCACAGCATGTGGGATCTTCCCGGACCGGGGCACGAACCCGTGTCCCCTGCATCGGCAGGTGGACTCTCAACCACTGCACCACCAGAGAAGCCCAGTGCCCCATCTTTGGAAGTCATCCAGAGGAGTTCAGATACCTGTCTTGGGATGGGAGTGAGGTTGGTAAGATGTCCTCTGTGGGCCCACCGTGCTAGGCCACCTTCAGGTTAGACAGAGTGACCTACCTAGTCCTCAGTGACTTTGAACTCTTCCATTCTTATCCACACCATCCCTGGTTGCCCAAGGGCCTGGACTCTTGCCCCATAGACTCCATGGCAAACCCTGAGTTGACAGAGCAGGAGATCTGATTCACAGGTGGCACAGTTATTCTAAGATCTTACAGAGTGGTACTGGCAGAACAAAGCAGGTGTTGACCAGAAGCAAGTCTTCACTTTTATACCACACTCTTCTTCCTCCCAGAGTAAAAAGAAAATCAACCCTGCTCTAGGATAGCGTCAACATCAACTAGAGCTATGCCCATTGAGGGAGCCCTGTGTCCACACCTGTGCTAGCCTGTTCCAGACCCGTGGTTACACTTGCTCCCCAGCACTCCTGGGTCAGCCATGTTTGAAGGATGAGGTAACAGTAGTTCAGAGCAGTCAAGTGGTGGGGGCAGGATTTGAACCCAGGTTCTAGTGACTCCAAACCAGTGCTCTTTCCCATGCTGCCTCCCTTGGACCTTGGAAGGGCTTTAGAAACCCAAGAACCATCTCTGGCACCTTGTTTCATATAAAATTTACACTGTAATAATGGAGTAGTGCAGTGTATCAACTCTTAAGGAAATACTTTAATCACCAGATATTTACAAAATCCACATAAACCATTCAAAGAGTTCTGTAATTGCCTTCAGATGAACATAAATTTAAAAAAATTTCTTTTTCAAAGAGAACTCACCTTTGGTGAGGTGTCTGGATGCTGGTAATGGCATCTTTTTCTGATGGTAATGAAATTATAGGTCTTCCTTGGAGCTCATAGCTGATGAGATGAGCAGTGGGATGGTAAATTGCCTTTATCTTCTGCCCACCATTCCGCCGGGTGCAATGTCACAAAAGACCACAGGTAAAATTCTAGAACTCTTTATGAAAAAGAAAAACAGAGGCTCTCTCATTTCCTGGATCTTAACGGGCACATTTTGCTCCCCTATTCCCCTTCCACTGTCAGATTTCTAAAATAAAGTAGCAAGATTCGCAGGCTTTGCCATACCAACTCCACATCCTTGTAGCTCAGACCCACATCCTCAGAAAGGCTCAGAACACATTCTTTTCCGAGGTGGTCGACTTTGCTGTCTCCAGCCTGGGCTCTGTCCTCATGTACAGCCTTCAAAGCAGTCTGCCTTCTGGAACTGGGGTAGTGGCAGGCTCACAGACAGGGCAGGAAAGCCAAGTCTTCACTTGAGCCTTTGCAAGCTAATGCAATAAATGTGACCATGTTTTTGCCTGTTTGTTGTTGTTACTGTCTGCCTGAATAAAATGGCCCAAAAAGATGATTTCTCTACTGGGAGGAAGAGGTGAATCCCAGCCAGGGAGTTGCTTTCTGTTTATGGGAAGTCTGCCAAGGAAAGTATTGAATGAGGAAGGGTGGGGAGCCCGGAACAGATGGTGTGACAGTACTGCTGTGACGGGAAGATGAAGAGTCGCTGCCCCTGCTGGGGCCCTCGGGCAGCCAGATCTTGTCCACACGAATGCCTGAAGCACCCTGGTGCAGTCCCCGTGGGTGGTACGTCCCCGTGGGATGCATGTGGGGGCGGGGTCTGTGGGTTCCTGCCAGGACTGAGGCAGAGGGCATGGCTGGAGAGAGGCAGGACTTGGTTTGGTGCAGTGGAGCAGCCTGAACAAGAACCTGGTTTGGGGAGTAGAAGGAGAGTCTCAGGGAGACAGAGGGGGAAAGAAAACACAGCTAGAAGAGGAACCAAGTGACCTCAGAGGCCGAGGAACTGGGCCCTACAAATTCCTGCTGAGTGGAAGGGGCATGTCACATGGAGAAGGTTCCTTCCCACGCCCTCCCCAGCACTGCATCCTGTTACACTTTTACATTCTCCCCTACCACATGGGTCAAAAATGGTGTTTCTTTGGTTTGAATTGTGTTTCTTAATCGTATTTGTGGAAACATAAATCTGTACAGCCTCTTAAGAGGACAGTTTGGCAATATGTAGCACACTTGAAAATTCTCATAGTTTTTAACCTAGTACTACCATTGCCAGAAATGTATCTCATGGTTACACTCGCAAAGATTCAAGGCATGAAATCATCATGAGATGGAAATCTTATAAGTCACAGAGATTTATGTCCGAAGATGATCACAGAAACATCATTTGTGAAGACAAAGCCCAGCACGGGGAAGGCTCCCACGAGTTCCCATCCATCTGTACGAGGGTGTCCTGCTGTTGTGGCCATAGGGCAATGTGGGCCGCCTCCACCGTGCCCTCAGGCCAGGGAAGCAGGGAGGAGACCCGCGCAGATAAGATGATCCCACATAACAAAAACATTTGTTTAAAAACTGCTTGAGCATATAGATTGGTATATGGCTAAAACTCTTTTGGAGATTAACTGTGGATACTTCCTGAGTGGGAGCAGTGGTTTGTAGACTATTATTTTTATATTTCATGACCTTGCATATTGTTTGCCTTTCTTAACCACACACATGTTCACATGTGACATGTATTCACATGCATGTTGTGCACATGGGCAAAGAAGGCCAAGATGCGGCTGTGAAAGCCCAGTGTGGGGTGTGAGGCCCCCGAGCCTGCTTCTCTACGGCCCTGGGACTTCTCGGGGCCACGCCTCAGGCAGCAGCGCATTCTGGCATTGCATAAGAGCAACAGGGATGGCGGGAACCCAGCCTTCAGTAGGGCAGCGAGGGGGGCAGGGAGAGCTTGGGAAATAATCTTGCTGCCCTGGGAAGTCTGTGATTCTCCTGGGTGCCCTGGCGCCACGATGCCCCAGAAAGTTCCACCTCTTCCCTTATTCATGGCTTGAGATATTTGGTCAACCCCATCATTTTCTGTCCCACAGGAGATACCCCGGCTCTGACAGGACCGTGCTGCAGAAATGGCAGGTAAGTGACCCCTCAGAGGACTCTGGGTCCGAGGAAACCCTCTGGGAATGCAAATCAGCAAATAGCTCAGGCCCGCGGGATGAAGAGAGAAGGCATGTGGATGGATCAGGGGGGATCTTGTTTTTGTTTTTTGTTTTGTTTTGTTTTCATTTTATTGCTCTTTATTTTATTCTTCATCTTTCTCGGCACACCATGCGGCATGTGGGATCTTAGTTCCCTGACCAGGAATCAAACCAGCACCCCCAGCATTGGAAGATGGAGTCTTAACCACTGGACCGCCAGGGAGGTCCCAGGATCTTGTTTTTTTAATTTGTTAAAATGTCCCAAATACTTCCCTGAAAAGATCTCACTGATTAAAGGCGATTCTTGAGTCAGAGCTGGGGAGAGAGAGAGAGAGAGAGAGAGAGAGTGTGTGTGTGTGTGTGTGTACACAAACCCTGTACACACACACACACACACACACACACACATGCTCCATCAATGAAGGTGTATGTGTATCAATGAACACACAACTCAGGAAGGTACAGCATTCACTTCTTCTCCTGGGAAGTCACACGTGGCTCCCAGACTGGATGAGCTGACATTCAGCCTTGGGTTCTCAGTGGAAGGAAAGGACCCCAAGAGAGCTAGCCTTACAGATCACATAGCAACAGGAAAGTAACTCTTCGTCACTCAGGTCCAAAATCCTTTCCCAAGGATCAGGCCAAGGAAAGGAGAGACCGCAGCATGCAGGTCCCATCAGAGATGATGGCTGCACTGGCTGCTCGTTCACCAGTTGGCCTTGATGAATTTTTCCCAAATGCAATCCCTGTCTCCACCTGTGACATCTTTAAGCAGAGGGCCCTAAGAGTGAGCATTATCCAAACACGCACGGTCAGGAGAAAGAGAGTTCCTGAAGTCCCAGAGGAAGATAGATCATTCAGCCTGCTGGTGAGGGCCTCTTTCCCGGTGACTGCAAAGTCCCCTCAGCTTATGTTTTCAATCATAAAGAGGTCAGCAGCAAGTTTACCCAGCATTTGTGCTATTATTTTAATCAGCTTTTGAGTATCACCCAACAGTTGACAAAAAAGAATGCTTTAGCCTTGGCTTGGACTGCTGAGTTGTATTTTTTTTTTTTTCTGGCTGACTTTGCTTCCTGACTAAATTTGCTTCAGCTCATATTGGAATTAGCGTGGCCTCCCCAAGTCGGGCCAGTTCCAAGCACAAGGTGCACGGGGAATGGTGCAGGTGCACGCTGCCTGCTCCCACCTACACGATGCGGTTTCCTGTGCAAGCCTGGGAGTTAGACCCCCATGCCCCTCAGGAGGAGGCCAACTGTGTTGGGTTTATCCCCTCTTTGACTCTTCTGCAGAAAAGGGACATGAGCAATTTCGAGTATCTCATGCACCTCAACACCCTGGCTGGGAGGACCTACAACGACTACATGCAGTATCCAGTGTTTCCCTGGGTCCTGGCTGACTATACCTCACAGGTACGTGTTCACGTGGATGCTATGCAGTGTCCTGTGGCTTTCTGACCCTGACAACCAGAGCACCCGAAGTCACACAGAACCTCTGAGACACGGTTCAGTCCACTTGGGTCTGAGGGCTGCTCTGGTCTCAGCCCCTCACCTGGGAAGAGGCCTTTGGAGTCTGGCTGCCTGGTTTCCTGTCCCAGCCCCACTTGGGGGATGATCCACATGACTAGGACAGTAGTTAACATGCACCCCCAAGGACTTCCTGGCTCACTCGCTACCATGAAGGCAAGAGATACTCATCTGCTGAGATACTGCCATGGACCAACACCAGTCCATCAAGTGAAGAGGGCCATGAAATGTGTTCCTAGAACCAACATGTAGAGAGAGAGAGAGGGAGGGAGGGTGAGAGAGAAGAGGAGAGAGCAAGAGAGAGACAGAGATACACAGACCCAGCGAGAACAAACTCCTCTCCCGTTTTTGACTTCAGTAACTGAGATGATGGTACGTGGACATCACCCCAGATCTAGACCGGGACATGTAGCCATAAGGGAGGTCAGTGGCAACACCAGATCATCTGCTGTTCTGACCTCTGTCCCAGGACCTCAGCAGGCAGGGGAGGGAGGAGCAGGAAAGCTGACACAGCTGGACCGAGGTGATGTCACTAGGGGGGCGAGCAGGCTATGGAGCAGTGTCCTGACCACCTAGGATCTGGACATCAGGAGGTGTGTTGGGCTGTGTATGTACATGGCAGAAGGTGTCTGGGTCCTGGTTCAGATCAGCCTAGCCAGTCCTGCCTCGAGCTGTTTAGATGACTGACCCCCAGAATTTGGAAAAGGGACCTCAGTTTTTTGTGAGCTCCCATCCGCACTGAAGACACTTACCACAGCAGACCTTTCCTCACCAGCCACATGTTGCTTCTTATTGCACTGGTGGTCGTCTGAGGCCCAGGTATTTCAAAAACGAAACTTGCCAATCCCAGCTTCAACTCACATGTTGCTAAGTGGTGGGTCACCAGCCCCTTTTATTTAACCCATACCCTGTATTAAAATTTGGATTACTTAACAGTGTTCAGAAATTGGGAGATTTCTCCTAAAAAGCTGGTTTTCCAATATCTTTTGGCGAATCCAGAGATCTGGCAACTATGAAGCCCCATTCTGCCCTGGCAAAGTCAGCTGTAGCTGAGTGTGGGTCTCCACAGTGCCATGACTCACGGGGGTCTCAGGAGTGCCTGCTTCCCTGCCGCCCGCACCTGGCTGTGGCAGGTGAGGGATGGTGGCAGACCCTGCCTCCCCAGAACTGTGGTGATTCACTGCTAGTGGAAAGGAGGAAGGGTGTAAAGAAACACCTCCTTCTATAAAGACATGCAATCCCCAAGGACACCCAGCCCTGAAAACTCTTCAGGGCTCCACTGTTGTGTATTCCAAGGGTAGGGGAAGGGTCACCATTACTGCTTTCATCACCCGGAAAGGAGTGTGCCTTCAGAAACACGAGGCCCTTGCTCTCCTTTCCTCCCCAAACGGATGACTTCTAAATTCCTAGAAAATCAGTGTGATTCTAAGCAAGAACCCTGAACTATGGAAGCAAACTGCTCTGTGAGGGCAGGAGCCAAGTGTCCATTGACAACAGGAATTCTTTTGAAAGTCTCTTGGGTAACTGGTGGCTATGTTCTGATTTGGGTCAACTTGGAACAGTTCAGAGTGAACTCAATCTTCCCCTCCTCTCATTTTCTATCTCTCCCTTATTAAGTCTTTGTGGATCACTGGTTGTGGGGCCATAAAACCCTACCAGGCCTGCTAATCACCAGAGGAGGGGGTCAGACCAAACGGCAGTGAACCAATAAAGAGAACCATAAAACTAAAGAGCGTGGCTCCGGCAGTCTCGCTGGGGCACAAGAGGGTCCAGGGGAGTTAACTCCAGTTGCACATCTGCCTTCTAGACATTGAACTTGATGAATCCCAAGACTTTCCGGGATCTTTCGAAGCCCATGGGGGCTCAGACCAAGGAAAGGAAGCTGAAATTCATCCAGAGGTTTAAAGAAGTTGAGAAGACTGAAGGTGGGTAGATCCCAGCTTGACTTTTTTCTGCAATGCTCTTCATCTGAATGCCTTGCAGTGAGAGTTTATAACAATTTGGGTGTCATCTAGCCTAGAGACAATTACGTTTGGATAGAGAGCCCTTGAATTCAGTGGTCTGCACCCTGGCTGCATGTGAGAATCACCTGGGGAGCTTGTTAAAAATACTGATGTCTAGGCCTCACCTGTAGAAATTCTGATTTGAATAAGTCCACAGTGGGGTGCAGCCTGAGTGATTCCAACATGAAATCAGGACTGAGAACTATGGTGCTAAGAGCTAACACCTCCATTCCCAGAGGCAGGCAAAGGCAAGGAAGTGACATCCATTCAGCACTTTCTGTATGCCAGGTGCAGGCCAGCCTGCATTCATACACACAATGGTCCTTTTTATTTTTTATTTTATTTATTTATTTTTTTGCGGTATGTGGGCCTCTTACTGTTGTGGCCTCTCCCATTGCGGAGCACGGGCTCCGGATGCACAGGCTCAACGGCCATGGCTCACAGGCCCAGCCGCTCCGTGGCATGCAGGATCTTCCCAGACCGGGGCACAACCCCGTGTCCCCTGCATCGGCAGGAGGACTCTCAACCACCGCGCCACCAGGGAAGCCCACAATGGTCCTTTTTAAAGAGAAGGAGATTGGAACTCAGTTGAAGCAACTCACTCAAGGTTATGGCCTCTAAATGGCAGATCCTGCATTTGTCTGGCTCTAGAGCCTAGTTCCCAAATGCTGTTCGTCTGCACATCCCCTTTACAATTTTTTTTGCCACCTTCACATGCCAGCTGTCCTCTTAGTGCCTTACTGGTTTCCTTTAGGTCTATCCCCTTCTTAAGCTTCAATGGATGTATTTTAAAGAGAACGTTTTCTATCATATATTTGATGTCCGCTATACTGGTTTTCTCAAACACTTTGAAATAAACATAGCACTACTACAATGAGGAACATCCAGCTGCGAACCATGAAAGCTAACCTCGGACCGGAGGTGGCACACTTCAGAAGGCTCACTCGGCCCCGAGGCCCTGCCTTTGGTGAGCGGGTTCTCAGCAGGCTGAGGAGCTCCTCTGCATCCCACACCACCCTGGAGGCCCCTGGCCCCTGCCCAGGATCCCCACTGTGTGCAGGGCTGGCACTCAGACTTGCTGGGGGAGATGGGAGGAGATGGGAGGGGTGGGCAGGCCCTCCTTGCCCTGCTTAACTCCTCCTGAGGCTAAAGTTCAACCTATATGACCCATCTCAGTCCCCCCCACCTTCCCCCAGGTGCTGTTCCTCTGGCTCCACCGGGCACTGCTGGATCCTTCCCAGAGAGGCAGGCCAGAGGAGCATCAGCTCTCCCCAGCTGCGTCCCAGGCAGGGCCCACTTTGGTACCATTCTCTCGCATACTAACCTGGGTGTGCATTGGAGCCACACGTCGAGTTTGGGCCCTTGCACAAGTACATCCAGCAACCTCCCAGACACCTCTGATTTAGAGAACTCCCACAGCACCGCGAGGGCTGAGGGCCGGGTGCGGCACTGCGGCGGGATGGCAGAGCCGCCGTTTGGAGGAGCCCGTGCCGCCAGCCAGCTCTGCCACTCGCTGGCGATGGAAGCGAGTCTCCGACTTGCTCTGGCTTCTTCACTGGTGAAACGGGGATAATGAATAGCTCTGACTCATAGGGTGGCTGTGTGGACGCAGGGAGGGTGTGACGGAGGACACACAGCACGCACGAAGTCCACGAGTAGCAGCATCGCGATTGTTCTCTGCTGGAATGGCCCGGCCAGAGCACTGTCTCTGCCTCAGCATTCCAGCTCCGTCATACCCTGGATGGAGCAAAACGGGGAAGTCTATGCCTCTGCCATCCAGGCCCCTCTGGGAATGAGGATACCTGGGTTCTCACTCATCTGGGGGTGTCCCTGCATTAACAAGCCCCCCTTTCTCACACAGGGACTTTTGCTCTAAAAGAGGCCGGGAGAGAGGGCTGCTGATGGGACTGTAGGCACCTGAGGGCTCTCTAGGTGCCCTGAGTCAGAAGAGCAGAGTTCTGCCTCTCCGTGGACCCTCAGCACAGCCTCCTCATAGCCTGGCTCTGCCACCGTCCTGAGGGCAGACCCCTGGGGGCTTGGCCAGTGCAACTGAGGGTCTCGAATGTGCTTTCCACCCCTGGTGACAATTTGGCTGTTGGCCAGAACACCTAGGCTCCAGTGCCTGCAGGAGCTCTCTTAAGCAGGGCTCACGTTGGCTGTTCTCGAGATAGCCTGCGTGTCTCCCGCCTGCCCCACAGGTGGGGACGCCACCCCAGGCATGTCCTTTTCATTGCAGGAGACATGACTGTCCAGTGCCACTACTGCACTCACTACTCCTCGGCCATCATTGTTGCCTCCTACCTGGTCCGGATGCCTCCCTTCACCCAGGCCTTCTGCTCTCTGCAGGTGAGCTTCCCCACTCCCCCCCGCCACACACACACGCGCGCGCGCACACACACACAAAGCTGTCTCCCAAAGATTAAGAGCTAGGCTTGGATGAGGCAGGGACCCCCGCTGCTAGAAATCCAGTCTTGAGCCAGCGATTCCCACTTGACCCTGGCTCCAGGATTCCGGGCCATCCAGCCGAGGCAAGCTGCTCTTCACAGGTAAACCTGCATGTCTGCCCAACAGTCTTGCAAACAGGCTCTAAAAAATAAGGAATGAGATATGAGGAAAAAAATACTTAACATAAATAGGTTTCAGTGGAAAAGGAAAAACAGGAAGCTTGATGACTTCCTTGAAGGTAGGTGGTCAAAACTTAGAAAAATAAGCACAAAGAAGGAAGAATGAAAAGAATATCACTTGTGACATCAGAATGCGTAAAGCTATGCTAAGTACAAGGCTGAAGGCTTAAAAGTACAAACAAAATATTTTAATACTGAAGTGAACAGCTAAACTAGAGAAAGAAACTAACCAATTTGCCTACCCATAAATTAACTGACCATCATGCCAGCTTAGGGTTGCCAGATTTCACAAATAAAAATACAGGATGCCCAGGTAAATTTGAATTTCAGATAAACAATGATTTATACTAAAAAGTTATTTGTTGTTTATCTGAAATTCAAATTTACCTGGGCATCCTGTGATTTGTCTGGCAGCCCAATACAAGGTGAAAGTCGGCGAGTCTGACCCTGAGTGGATGGTGGTGTCCAAGGCACACGGGATTGCTAGGACAGAGTCCCTCCTGGGAGGCTGATAAGTTTTTTTTCTCTCTTCTCCCCTGACTGTATCACTGTAATCTTGCTTCAGGGTTATTCAGGGGCACAGGTTTTAACTAGGGAGAGCCGTTGGGTAGCCCAGCTGCCGACAGCTGGCTCAGGCAACTCCAAAGCGAGCACAGCACGGGGCCCAAGTTTAGGGCCTGTTTCAATTGAGGCCTTGCAAGGTTCCTGCGGAGAGGAAGGCATGACCACAGTGGGTTAACAGGCTGCTGAACTTGCAGGGACTCACTCTGACAGCCAAGCATCACCAAAGGAAGAACATGAGTGTCCCAGGAATTGTGTATTTTGGTCTGACTTCACCAGCAAGGTCACTCCTTATGGTCACTCAGATGACCTTGACCCCAACACCAAAGGCCATTCTGGGTCAACACTGAAGCCATCTCCTGAGCCCTGGGCAGGAGCGGGTAGGCAAGGTCAAGGTGCTGTCTCTAATTAGGAGCAAAATCCCTCCCGTTTTCTGATTCTTGGTGCAGTCCTCTCTCTCCTTGAAGGCATTCTATAACCCCTGTCCCTGGAAATTCACTCAGAAATAACAAGTGTGCTTCCCCGGAGCCTTTCTCAGGCAACAAGCATTTTAAGTGAGTTTGGTTTGGAGAACAAACGGCCCCTGAGCTGTACCCCATGCCCGGAATCCCGTCCAGCTGTTCCTCATCAGCCCACAAGGAGTGACAATCCCGCTGACGATGATGGTGATGCCTCCCGTGATGGCTTCCTGTCCAGGGAGTTCGGTCGCTTTAAAAGTTTTCCCTTGCCCCTTCAGTCTCACGAATTATAGCCCCATCTCTACCTGTTACTAAGGTTCCTCTCTGTTACGAACAAGGAGGCAGACTGAAATAGAAACCGCGAACTGTGAGATTCACATCCCAGCTCTACCACTTAATAGACACAAAGTGTTCTGCACGTTATTTTACTCTGGAAATGAGGGTTAATTATACACATCTCACCGGGCCGTTGAAATTAAAGGAGGACATGTGGGTAAAGCCCCTAGCTCAGGGCTGATGCTGCGAAGGTGATCAGTCATTGTTCTTCCCTCCTTCCTCCCGCCGTCAGTCAGATCTCTTCTGAGCAGGTTTGAACTGGTGCAAGCTGCTCCTCTTTGTTTTAAAGTAATTCAAGACAGTCTGGACTGCCTCAAAGCATTCCAAATGGCATGAGCCAGATGAAACAGGTGTGCTGCAAACCTACTGGGTTAAGGCCACTTTGAAGCTAGTCACAATGGGTTGGAGCTTTTCTTAGCCAGGTTGGTCCAATGGTGACCAGCCCAAACTGGTTTGAGATAGTTTAAACCAGTGTGAGATGGTCAAAGGCACTTTTATCTTCTTTTATGTATCACAAATGCAGTCATATCAGCTTGAGTTCTTTTGACTACCTTGCTGAAGTCTGATGCGACTCCTGGTTTTTCTGGGTTCAAATCTATCAGTGGCACATTGGCTCATCTGAGTTGAAATCTCCACGGTGCTTCTGAATTGGTTTTGCCTTCCTACTTTTAACTGCCTCTTCTAGTGGGTCACAACTGGTCCAAGCCTTTGGAATGAGCAGAAGAACCAACCGTCTTCTGCTTTTCCCTTAGCATAAAAGATGAATTTTAGTCTCAGGGGAATGTGTACAACAGTTAAATCTGGCAGGAATATGCTTGCCTCCCCTTTGGGAGTCCTGGGGCCTGTGCAGACCTCCTTAGGAACATTCTGGCATCTTCCTGGAGTCAGGCTTTTCCCTCCATCCCACTCTGCCTCCTCGGAGGCAGACTCGTTTCTTCTCAAGATACCTTTGCTTCACCCCTGTGTGGTGACAAGGAAAGGAGCCTCACTACATTCTCAGCAGCCCAAGACTTCCAGCCCCCAACCCCAGCGTGGATCATGGGGTGGAGAAGAATAGGAAAGGTGGAGAGGTGCAGAAACCAGGCAGAGAGGCCTTTCTCACTTATCTGAGAGCAGGGACGTGCGAATGTCCAGTATTTCCAGAGCTGGTGTACCTATAAGAGTCAGCACAAGGAAGTGCATGCTCTTCCGTTCTGTGTTAAACAAACTCTGCCTCTTGGCTATTATGTGACTAATCCAGAGTGACATGCTCACTCCACGGCTCAGCTGGGATGGCTTTGGTGTGGAGAGATGGTGCCTGTGGGTTCACCCTGTGTGGTCTGAACGCGGGTACAGCCTTCTTTGGGCTGTGGCCTGTCCACAGGGCACGGTGCAGAGGGGCGTGGGCAGCCTAAGAATTGCAGTGTGACATATTCCAATTCCTAGGTATAAGTTTTCCTTTATTCTCTTCACGTTTAAATCTTATAAGGCTGGTCTTAGAATTGATGTCTACCCCTACTGTTGCTGTGTTTGTTTTTCTGCCTCAAATCTGTTATTAAAATGATAGCCTCTTACAATCCAGAAAATGTGGTATACAGACAGTGTGACCTGAGCAGGTGGCACATGCAGGCAGTGTGACCCGGGCACAGGTCGGTTATGTGCTCTGTTATCCCCATCCCTTGGGGTGTGAGACCACTGTCTGCCGAGCTGGGGGCTTGCCTCCCAGGATGCTGTGATTCTCAGGAATCTCGCCTACTGGGAGCCAGTGTCTGTGAGCCTTCAGTCAGTTGAGCAACCGGAGGCCACACCAGGCTGGGGCCACGGCCCAGGCCCGTTTCCACCCTGGCAAGAGCACCAGTTGCTCTCAGGCCTGAGCTGGGACCCAGCCTAGGCGGGGCAGAGCAAGGCAGCCAGCACCCCAGCGAGGGCACAGTTCCGCTGCTGCTGTGTTGAATAAGAAACTGAAATCAAGTGCTGTGTTAAGTCACAGCCCGTGTGAAGTCAGCTGTTACCAGCAGTGGGGAAGGGTTTTCTGCACCACTTGAGGTGAGACAGCTGGTTTTGTGTAAGACATATATGCCAACTGCAGAGAGAAGCAAGGGCCGTGGGCAGCACTTGGCCCACCACAGGCCATCCACTTAGGGGCTCCGTGGGTGCCAGCCCCGCATGGAGTTGTGTCCTTAATAAAGGTGTAACTGTTATTACACTGACTCAAGAGGGAGTGTTCGAAAAGGCACATGACAGAGTTGGCAGACCTGGCACAAAGTCCTGGCGCTAGAACTTTCTCACTGGTGGTGTTGAATACCCGAGCCTCTGTTCCTCCTCCTTTGACCCCTGACTCAGTGGGTGATGAGGGCTAAGTGAGACTCAGTGCTGAGATCCAGCATGAGAACTATTTGCTGTTGCCCTGCGCTCCATAGGTGTGCACGCTCCTCCCTTCAGCATAGGCAGCGCCTTTTTCAAAAGGCCACATCCTACAGGAAGGAAAGCTAACGGCTACTTGGGGTCAGCCCGCCCTCAGTGGAGAGAGAGCAAGACAGACAAGGCAGCTGAACTGGTGCATCAGCTTCCCAAATCCACGTCGGACCGGCAGCTCGCTGAGGGGGACGCCCGAGCCCGAGGAAGCCCGCACTGGCCCCTTTACTTCCTTGGTGGTGGTATTGCCTCAAAACTGCCCTGAAGAACCTAGGGGTAAGGTGGGAATAAAGACACAAACCTACTAGAGCATGGACTTTAGGATATGGGGAGGGGGAAGGGTAAGCTGGGACAAAGTGAGAGAGTGGCATGGACATATATACACTATCAAACGTAAAATAGATAGCTAGTGGGAAGCAGCTGCATAGCACAGGGAGATCAGCTCTGTGCTTTGTGACCACCTAGAGGGGTGAGATAGGGAGGGAGGGAGACGCAAGAGGGAGGAGATATGGGAACATATGTATATGTATAACTGATTCACTTTGTTATAAAGCAGAAACTAACACACCATTGTAAAGCAATTATACTCCAATAAAAATGTTAAAAAAAAAAAAAAAAAAAAAACCTGCCCTGACGACCCAAAGGCTACTTCCCTCCTGCTCCGTCCCAGGACCCTGCCCCTCCTCACTTCCCCTCATACCTCCCTTCTACTTCTAATAACTTCCACATCCTTCTTTTTCTTCTTTTGAGCCCATAGTTACCTTCCCCATGCACGCTGAGATCAGGGCCGGCCAAGCCTAGGGTCGCTCCCGAGGTCCTGGTCTGCGAAGGGGAGGGAGGCACCAGCCGGGCTCCTTCGGTACCTCTTCCCGTGTGCCTGGCTCCAGCTGAGACATCACACACACGCACGCTCTCCCACACTCTCTCCCTCACATGCGCACACTCTCACACACATCACAGTGTTCACACCCACAACAGTCATCCAAAGTTTGCAGAGGAGGGCATGGGACATTAAAGGGACTAAGAGACTTCCCGGAGTCCACGCTACCAGTGGCGCTGAAATGCCCTCCCAAGTCCTCTTGGTTTTAAAGCTATGATGCTCTCTGCTCGCCCTGCATGCTGCCTCTTTGATGGACAAGCGACAGCCGCTTAGGTCAACTGATGTACTGACGGGGTCCTGTAAGTGAATTATTTACGTGGGATACTTTTAAATTACTGGAAAGGATATGAGAAGGGGTCACCAGGCTGCTCATAAAACCAATCGCGTTATTTAGGTGTGGTGGTGGGTTGATTTGGGTCAGTCCCACTGAAGGAAGAATAGACTTTCTAGCACATGTTATCAAAACATCTGTGTTAAGTGTCCTGGGGCACATGCAGTTACTGGCCTTGCTGTGGGTGTGGGTCAAGAACTGAATTTTTTTTTCAACATAGTTTCCCTCCCCTGTTGGAGAGGGGTTTAAGAGTGTTACCACTGAAATGCCTATCCAGGGACACAGGTGCACATAGACTCTGTGTCCTCTTGCAAAAGGAATAACACCTTCAATATAGAAACTCCTTTCAAGGTGTTACCAGTTTTAATCAATGCACCATAATCCATGAACTTTACTCTGATTTTAACTCCTGTCAATGTTCAGCAACAGTCCTCGTTGGCCACTTCTTCCCTCATTATTTTGCTTTTAATTTTGATTCACCTCTTAGTAAAACTGAGCACCTCTTAAAGGATTTTGAGGAAAGATATCTAGGATTATATTATTTATGAGCCCTTCAATATTCAGAATATCTTTCTGGTGTCTTTACATACGAGTGATGTCAGCTGGGCGTAAAATCTGAAGACTGTTACCTTTTGCTTCAGAAACCTCCAGACTTAGCTGCCTTGTCTTTTGGCTTTAGTGTCACCTGGGAAAAGTCTTCTGCCAGTAAGAGGTAGCTCTTTTGTTGATAACAGTGGCCTTGCTACTACTTTTTTCGGTCTGTTTGGATACATGTAGGATTCATTATTCTTGATATTCAAGAGTATTGGCGGAATCGATTTAGAAGCAGATCTTGGCCCAGTAATTCTCTCTGGTCACTTCGTTTCCATCCAACCTCTAGACCTAGTTTTGTTGTTGCTTTATTTCGTTTCAGACTTTCCTTATGGAGATACTCTGTAAACCTCGATTGTGCTTCTCTGCCTCACTCCTTCTCTCCCTTTCTTTCTTCTATCATCTCTTCCTTTCCTCCTTCCTTCCCTTCCTGAGAATCAAGTCCTGGTGGGATTTCTTGCTGGCAGCCACCAGAGTTTGTGTCAACCCACAGACTTACAATACGAGTTACAAAGCAGCTCCACTTTTCCTTCCAGGGAATTTGGCATTTCTTTTGTATTGCAGAAGTGAGCAAACCCATTAATTTTGAAACAAATGTATGCAAATACATTTATTAATATAGGAAATAGGAAAATCAGTTATTGCTTCCTTTATAAATAATACAGGCTTAAGTTTTAAATATATTACTTTTGCTAAAATGTATTAGACAGCTGTGAAAAAAATAACATTTTTCTTTGTGGTAATATCTTTAACCAGATTTGTAGCACTAACAATATTTCCTATGTATATATTATTTTTATTTAATACAGGTAATCTTTTTATTACCAAATCATATTGTTTCTCAGGAGATTACCATCAGCACTCATAAAAGCTGCAAAAGGAAAACAGGACGACGAGAAGGCATCAATCTCCCGCAGATGTAAGGCGAGGGCTGCAGATTAAATATGCAAAGCTCCTAATACATTTCGATGAGCGACTTGTTAGGGGCAGATTTATTTAGAATCACTCCCCCCTCATTTAGTTTCCATTTCAATTTGAATCTCATGGTGGGTGTCATCCCCTAATTTTAACCAAGAGCAAAGCCATCTTGGAGAAAAGCCACATCTTTAAGCTGACCAAGAACTGTGTTTGGTTGCAAACCCAGGGGTTACTGGGTTTCTTGGTGTCCCTGACCCTGTGCAGAGAATGACTCATGGGTTTCACTGGATCCTCACATCTGACTCAGAAAATAGACCAGCCTGCCAGGATGCCCCAGTGTGGCCTCCCTCAGGTGTGTGGCAGGTTCTTCCTTCTCAGAAAGAGCTGAGTCCCCTTGGCCACACATAGCAGGTCATATGCCCCAGGTCCAGGATTCCCCCCCAGTAACCGGCATAACGGCAAAGCATGCCCTTTGGAGTTGCATCCATGGGTTTTGAACTCAGCTCTGCCATTCATTTCTTTTGGAAAAATTAATAAACTTTGAGAAGCCTCAGTGTTCTGGCCTACAAAATGGAAATACCAATTCCTTCCTGATGCACCTTCTGTGAGGACAAAGAGAGAGCATCTCTGCGTGTGTAAAGTGCTAGCGTATTCTTTACCCTTCATCCGCTGCTGCCGATGGGAAACCTCGGGCCCCTGAAGATTGAAGGGAGCTGGTGGGGCAGAGGAGGGCGCTGGCATTCTGGGTTCTCCGCCTTTGTTCTTGGGGCCACATGTGCACTCTGCAGCGGGTGGCAGGAAGAAGGCAAGTTCTAGCTGTACAAGAAGGGCCCAGTTTCTATGGGGACAAGTGAACTATTGAATTCCAGGGAAGAGGTGTCCCTTGGGCATCCCTAAACCTAAGCAGACAGACCCATATCCCAGTTTCAGAAACTCTTTTCTGAAGTCCCTCTGCCCACAGTGTCTTCAGTTCTCCAACTGGCACCTCTCTGCCTCCTCCCAACCCTCAAGATCACCTGATGAATAAGGGTAGCGTCAACTGAAGAGATTTGACAATTCAGATGAGAGGAGCAGAGAATCGAAGGAAAGACTTTGCCTTAAGTCTAAATTGGTCCAATCCCAGTTGCCAAGCTCGGGACTGCATCGAGCCACCTGTGGAAATGGGCCTTGGAAACAAGGCTGGCCTTCGTGGGTGCTGCATGCAGCACCATATGCCTCCAGTTCTCCATCCTCAGACCTGTTCTTGCTTGTCAAGGCTGCTATGTTATATGCCACCAGGGCTCTGACCTGACCTGCTTTCCTTGCAAGGTCTTGCCCTCTGCTCAGAACATTGACGTTTTCTCTGTCACTAGGCTTTCAGATTCACCAGGGGTCGACTTCTCCAGGAAATTTTCCCACACGTAGAATGTCTGACCCACTCCTTGTCCTATAGCTGGTCCTTTGTATCCTGTCTTTATGCCTGATTCAGAGCTGACCCTCAGCAAATGTGGGAGATGGTCAGATGCATGACTGTGGTTTCCTGTCTCTGATCTGAACTCCAATTTTCAAACTGGGAAAACATTGCTCCCTTTATCACAGTGGATCATGCATCCTCCGTGGAAGCTCCTGTTGTAGGGTTCCAGAGAGTGGTTGAGGGAATAGATGCCTGAAGAAACCATCACACACATGCATGGACTGACTCATGCATGTGTGTGTGTGGGTGAACGAAAGTTTCTAACAGTGAAACCCGTGCCTCGGGGACAGAGTGGACGAAGGGGGCCCACACTAGGGATGCCTGTGCACCCCGAGTTCTCACTGCATGCAGCTGATCATGTCTCCCCTTTTCTGCTTAGGGTGGAAGCTTTGATGTGGCAGATAGAATGTTCCACAGCATGAAGAAAGCATGGGAGTCAGCCTCCAGAGAGAACATGAGTGACGTCAGGGAGCTGACCCCAGAGTTCTTCTACCTGCCCGAGTTTCTGACCAACTGCAACGCCTTGGAGTTTGGTGAGTGGAGCCGGGGAGAGGCTGCAGGGGCCGGGCAGCTCGTGGGTCATGACATCAGTGTCTTTGCCGAGCAACTAAACACACAGGCCCTCACCAGACCGATAACGGTGGGCAGATTGCCGTGAGGCCTCCACTGGGTGGCGGCACCTGACAAGGAGGTGGGAGCTGAGGTAGGACATAGCCCCAGGGCTGCAGGACCACCAAGCCACGGTCCTACCCACGACCTCCTTCCGAGAGTCCCCAGGCCTCAGTCTGCAGTGAGGCAGCAAGCAGGGGGCAGGAGCCCTCGCTGATAGCCAGGCCTGGCCCTGCCCTGCTGTGTACCTCAGGCGAGCCCCGGCCCCTCTCCGCCCCATTTTCCTCCAAGTCCCACAGATGGGTTAGCCTGGGCCCTATGAGCAGGACCCAGAGATCCTGCACCTCCCAGCACAGACTGCTAGTGTGTCCATGGGCAGTGGTATGGGCACCCTTGGTGGTTCCTTCTCTTTCCTGCCCTCCAGGCCCCACTCCAGGGTGAGCCATGCTTTTTTACCTATTGCTTTAGAGGAGGGACAAAAATTTCAGGAAGCTCCAGTGGGCAGGCCCCCTGGTGACTACATGTACCTTGGGAGCCTCCACTGTAAACATCAGGGTGACTTGTGGAGGGGGTGTGTGGTCAGAACCCCCAGCAGGGCGTGTGGGATGGACTCACCCACCCTGAGGAGGGCACTCGTGAACCAGTGCCAGCAGACACCTGGTGCCCCAGAGCTCCCCTTCCTCAGGGCCCTCCTTCTTCCTCCAAACAGCACATGTGGGCCTGCACCTTGAGCCAGACCAGGTGTGGGCCCAGGGGAGCACAAGTGAGGAGATCCAGTCCCTGACTCAAGCACCCACCTCTTGTGTAGTGGTCTGCAGACTGAATACCAGTGGAGCATTCAAAACATGTCCAGGCCCAGGCCTGTCGAGTCTGAGCCCGTGGAACTTGGTGGCCTCGGGAGTGTTCAGATTCTCAGATGCTTCACGTGCGTCAGGGATGAGAACCTGACAAATGTAAAGGGCAGTTCCCATAAGATGTGATGAGGTCCATGAAAAGAGTAAATCAGGGGCGGTGGAAGCTGAGAGGAGGGGTCCCAGCCGACCTGAGGTGAGGGGGCCGCTGGAGGGAGGGCACTAGCTCTCCTTAGAGGTGGAGGCCGGCTCTCTGCCAAACGGGAGGTGCTCAGCAGCAGAAATGACCTGCACAACAGAGACCACGTGTCCTCAGGGAAGTCAGGAAACCAAGTGGCTATTAAGTACCTACTGCATTCAGGCACTTTTTGGACACTGAGGATTTAAGTTGGGTGTCCTGGGGCGGATTGCCCTGAAGGTATTTATATTCTGTGTGGGGACAGGGGTAGGAGATAGAAAGTATAGACAAAGAAATAAGCTAAATACTCTTCAATGCTGAGAAGTCCTATAAGGAAAGAAAGTAGGAAAATGGTGTGAGGTGACTTAGAGACCCTGTGTTACTGTGGTCCCCAGGAAGGAGCTGCCTGAGGAGGTGACAGGTGAGCTGAGACTGAATGATTAGAAGGGCCAGGCCAGTCCTGCAGGCCAGAGAGAGAGGACGTTTTCACCCCAGTTGCACCATGAGGGCTCTGGAGGGTTTCAGCAAGGCTATAGTTTGTGTTTACTGAGCAACCATCATATTCATGGAACTATTCTAAGCATGTTATGTGTATTTTCTCTTCTAATCCTTTATCAGCCCGGGAGGTAATGGGTAGGAAAGTGACTCCCCAAGAGGTTAAGCAACTTGCTCAAGGTTGTGTGGCTAATGGGGAAGAGAGAGACTCGGGCTTGAAGCCAGGCTCCTCTTCTTGGTGTCTGTGGAAGGTCCCTCCGAAAACCTCCTATCTTAACTTTAAAGTGGAGAGAAAATGCATACATTATAGAGTTGAGTGAAGAGTCAATAAGACAACGCGTGCCAAGCACCTAGCATAGTGCCCTGGCATAGCGGTAGGTGCTCAAAATACGATGGCTTTCATTGTTACTGCAATTACCTCCTTACTTAGCACCGTGCAAAGAGCACCTGGATGAAAAGGCATAGACTAGAGGGGAGGAAGACACACAGACGATGATGACACAACAATCATTTTATGCACGGGCACTACCTGGAAGCAAGTAGGGTCTTATGGAAGCCTGAAGAGGTGGAAGGCTTAGAACCCCAGTAGGAATATTCCAGGCAGAAAGGGTGGGGTCACTCCCCACAGAGGAGGCAGGGAGCAGTGTTGTCTATGCAAGAATCGTAGTACTAGACAGCTCAGTGTTTACACCCCTTGGTTCCTAGCCCAGTTTGGGCTCCCATTTATCCAAAGCCTTGCTCTCTCTCACCCCATTCAGGCTGCATGCAGGACGGGACAGCACTGGGGGACGTGCACCTCCCTCCCTGGGCTGATGGGGACCCACGGAAATTCATCAGCCTGCATAGACAAGTGAGTTGGGTGGGGTCATGGCAGAGTCCCTGGGGTCCTGAATGAGGACCTCAGGGTGCCCTCAGTGTTCATTGAGACTTTCTGCCCGAGTGGATGGCTGTGATAAGCACTTCTGAGGCTCTTATGTCTGGAGGGCCCAGAGAAACAGCTGGGCCCCGTGCCCCGGCTTGGCAGGAGAAGGCTTGGGTTCTGGGCTCTTTTAAGAGCTCCATTAGGCTTTGCCCTTGTGCCAATTTGTTGTGGGACTCATGGGGGAAGCAAATTCAGATTCTTGTTGGATGGAGGGCAAGTCGGTGCCCTTAGCCAACTCTACACATAGGTCCAAGCCCTGGGCCATGTTGCCCAGTATAGTTCAGGGGGCTGGAGGCTCCAAGGGGCTCCCACTGGCCAAAAGATTTGCCAGGACTGGGGAAGACTTGACTTATTATGCAGAAAGGCTGATTTGGGTAGAGGCCAGAGGCCATTTGGGGACACATATCCTGGATCGAATACCTGAGTTAGCATAAACACATGACAGTATGTTCAACATCATTAGTCACCAGGGAAACATACACTAAAACCACGAGATGCTACTACACATTCACAAGTATGGCTCAAATTTAAAGTACTGCTAAAACCAAGAGTTAGGCAAGGATGTGGAGCAGGCAGAATTCATCCTGCATAGCTGATGGGGAAAAAATGGTATAGCCACTTTGGAAAAGAGCTTGGTAATTTCTTATGAAGTTGAAGATGCTTTTGCCATATTGCCCAGCAATTCCACTTGTAGGTGTTTACTCAAGAGAAATGGAAACTTGTCCACAGAAAGATATGTACGTAAATATTCATCAGTTTTATTTATACTAGTCAAAAAGAAAAAACAACCCAAATGTCTATCACTGGTAAATGGTTAAACAAGTGATACATCCATACAATGGAATATTACATAGTAACAAAAAGGAACAGATTATGGGTACATGAATTAATAGGATGAATCTCGAAAGCATTGTCCTGAGCAAAAGTAGCCAAAACCCAAAGCTACATACTATGGGATTCTATTTTTGTGACTTGTTTGAAAAGGTAAACTATGGGAGCAGAAAGCAGACCAGGGGTTAGTCTGGAGTAGGAGATGAGCAAAAATGAGTAGAAGAGAACTTTTTGAGTTGATGTAAATATTCTATATCTTGATTATGGTGTTGGTTACATGACTACATGCATTTTTTAGGACACATTAAACTGTACATTTAGGGCAAATTTTATTGGCAGCAGGCCTGACTAGTAACAACAAAGCTGTGTCTTTTCCTCTGTCCTTCTCCCTTGGCGAGGAGAAAGTTCTTCCCTGGTTTATCCTTGCCTCTGGGAATTCGGTAACGGCAGTCATCACACCTCCTGCGGCATTACCCACATGTGGCCTTCTCAGAACCACTTTGGCCATGTGCCTCAGAAAATTAACCTGGCCCAGGTGACCTGATTTTCCCAAGCACAAGTGTAAGTGTGCATGTCCTCCCAGAGGATCGATAAGGGGAGCCCAGACAATTCCAAATGAACATCTTTGGGTTCTGGGGACCAAGCTTTGGAGCTGGGCTCTACTCAGCAAAAATGGGTGCCATCTCTCAGGTGAACTGGGACATCAAAACACTGGCCCACATTTCTTTTTTTTTTTTTGCGGTACACGGACCTCTCACTATTGTGGCCTCTCCCATTGCGGAGCACGGGCTCTGGACGCGCAAGCTCAGTGGCCATGGCTCACGGGCCTAGCCGCTCCGCGGCACGTGGGATCTTCCCGACCGGGGCACAAACCCGCGTCCCCTGCATCGGCAGGCGAACTCTCAACCACTGCGCCACCAGGGAAGCCCCCACATTTCTTCTTGCTCAAGGTTATTTTATGGACTGGATAGGCTCCTCAGACCTGTTGTGCCACACTAGCTGGAGGCAGGAATTAGGTGGTCCTCAGATGGACTGCATGTCTGCTACTTAGTGCTCATCCAACCCAGGGAGGCATCACTCATCTTTCCTGTGCTGATCTGGCGTCCTGAACCACATGCCCCATCCTGATCTGGGCAGAGAGCCCATGAGTCCATGAGACACCTGTGTTTTTCATGCTCTTTGGGTTTTGGTTCCAGGCTTTGGAAAGTGACTTTGTCAGTGCCAACCTGCACCACTGGATAGACCTCATTTTTGGGTACAAGCAGCAAGGGTCAGCCGCAGTGGAGGCTGTTAATATCTTCCACCCCTACTTCTACGGTGACAAAATGGACCTCAGCAGCATCAGTGACCCCCTGATCAGAAACACCATCCTGGGGTTCGTCAGCAACTTTGGACAAGTGCCCAAACAGGTACAGCATGCCATGGCTTTCGTCTTGCTTTCTCCAAAGAGTGTGTGCAGGATGAGCTTGGATGGGAGGGAGAGTGAGAAGTAAGCAAGGACTAGAGAGGCAAAACAGTCCTCAGTCATCTCCCTACGCCGTTGATGTCGTGGCTTAACCCTCCATTACCATCTGATGTCGATGGAGGTGATGATATCGTTAATGATAATGATGAAGGTGACATCCATCTGTGACCAATGTGATAGACTCTATGATAAATACACAGGATATAATTCTTTATATGTGTATCTACCCTGTAGGGTTGTTGTGAAGATCCAAAGAGTTAAGATACCAAGTGCTTGAAAAGTGCCTGAAATATGATTAGCCTTCAGCAAATGTTAGTTATTCATGTGATTACCTCACTGAATCCTCTCATAAGCTCTGGGTATGGGGATTATACAGATCAGGAAACTGAGGCTCAGAGAGGCTAAATAAATAACTTGCCTACAGTTGCACCGTTAGGAGGTTGACAGCAGCGAGATCTCACCCCATCTGTCTGGCTCCAAAGCCTATGCCATATTGGCCCCATTGTGAGAGCATCCAAGTTCTGCCCCAGGGCCCCTGGTGAAATGGTAGGGGTCTTACATGGGCCTTTTGCTCCATCAGCTCCATCCACATCAGGATAGTCCCGTAGTGATGTGAGGCTGTGCCTTTACAATGACATCCTGATGCTTATTTAACTGATCTCAGCCCTCTTCAACTTCAAACTCCCATTTGGTGTAGTGATGTTTTATCCCTGAGCACAGCCATCTGGGTTCAGAAGCACAGCCCCACAGACTGTGGGGTCCCAGCCTGGGCAGTCAGGAACCACACTAGGAAATGAGTGCATAGACCCAGTCAACTCCAGAACCATCCTGGGCATCAGCTTTCCCCACATGTAACCATGAGGCTTGGACGGGCTCATCTAATAACATCTCTTCTGTCTGGCCTTATTGTGACATGCTCAGGTTTGCTCAGCTCCTAGGTAAGGGAAACATGGAAGGGCCTGAGGGTGACTTGGAGAACAGACCGCACATCCAAATACGGGTTTGGCCAAGGAATGCTTTGTAGAAAGGAGAGAATTTCAGGAATGAAGGTTGGGTAGCCAAATGGTTTCATTTTTTTAATTTTAAAAATATTATAATACAGATAAAACAAGTAATTCAAAGTAGTAGTCCACAAGCAACAATATTTTCACATCAGTGGGATCATGGAATGCACACAATTTAAATTCTGGTTTTGCTTAATGAGATATTATATGAGCTTGTAAAAAATATTTCTAAAAAATCATCAGAATTAGAATTCCACAAGTGGTCCCAGCCTGAAGACAAGATTAAAATGCTTCAGGACCAAGCACTGTTCTATCAAGGGGCTGTGCCTGCAAAAACTATTACAGGGACCCAGCCTGTGGTGCTTTCATGATTCTGCTGTGAAAGGAGAACATTCTTTAATGCTCATTTAAAAATCATCGTTTTGATTTCTGTTTGTATTGATCACCCACCCAGCTTTTCTAGACAGTCTAGCATCTGATCGAGGGTTATAACTGAACCAAGTCTGCTCCGATACCCCCAGGCTGCCTGCTGAGCCCCACCTCTGCCAGTGCACCCAGCCGAGGCCAGCTCCTCCCATATCATGGCGCCCCATGGATGTTTCCATCTGGGAGCAGAGGAATGTGCTGGATGGCTGGAGAAGGCAGCCCGGCACAAGCCCAGTCTGGGAGGGGAGGGTAGAGAGCTGGAGCTGGCCTCAGCTGCACTCTCTGGCCCAGCAGCACTTCATGCTTTGTTGAGTTTGGCATTAGGGAAAATTTGACAGCAGAGATCTAAGAAAAATGAAAATAAGAAAGGCTGCTAATGGGGTTTGCCTGTGCTCTTTGGAATATTTGAAAGGATGCTATTAAAGAATTCTGTGTTGATGCCCAGATGGATGGGCCTGCAGAGAGTTTGTAAGGAAAAGGGGAAAATATGAGAAATAGCTCAAGCAAATGAAGAGAGACATGATCTACAGAGGAAAGGGGATCATTCTGACCCTATGACATGAGAGGCAGCTCTCCCGGGGATCAGGGGCTTCTCGGTGAGGTCACCCTTTTCTCAAGCAGCTTGGAGAAGAAGACAGATTTGGCAACCAGGAGGGCTCTCTGCCAGCCCTGCACTGTGACCTTGAGAAAGTAGAGCCCCAGGCCCCTCACCAGCAACATCCGAAGGTCGAACCAGATGGTTCTGTTTCAGCTCACCTCAGCCCAGGCAGCTCCCAGGGCAGAGGAGCAGCTGCGACTTGCCCGAGGACGACTCCCCTTCTGTCCATCTGTCCTAATGACCCGTGCGGTGCGTGTCTGTCTCCTTGCCTCTGCAGCTCTTTACTAAACCCCACCCGGCCAGGACCACTGCAGGGAAGGCTTCCCCTGGAAAGGACGCCTCCACACCTGTGAACGTGCCCGGTCACCCACAGCCCTTTCTCTACAGCCTGCCGTCGCTGAGGCCCTCCCAGGTCACAGTCAAAGGTGAATACCTGGCCCTGCTTCGTTTGGTGCCCTGTCCCCCAGCTGTCCCTTCAGTGACCGGTGTTCCTCTGGAGGTTCAGGGGCCCAGGCCCAGGCAGGGGCTTGGGGCCTGATTCTGCATGGCTATGTCTCCAGGCGTAACGGGAATCTGGGGAGACCTCTGCTCTGGAAGTGTCTGGGACTGCCTCTGTTACACTGTGACTTCTGAAGACCCACTCGTCTGTCTGTCTGTCTCTCTGAGACACGCCCCCCTCTTTCATGTACAGACACATATATGAACACACACATGCAAACACACACACACATGCGCACGCACACCCACCCACCCACCCACACACACACACACACACACACCCCTCCTCACCTCCAGAGCCAAGTGGGAGGTCCCAGGTTTCCCAAGGGAGGGTTACAGCCCCCACTCTCAGCACCCGCATTCACTGTTGCTCCTGAACACCCAGATGGACCCGCAGCCACTAGCCAGGAGCATGCACCCCGGGGCAGACGGCCTGGCTATGAGTGCCAGCCCTGCTTCCTAGAGGAGCTGAGTGTGTGTGAAGTCTGATGTCTGTGCCACCCTGGGGCCTGCACTGCTTTGGGGATGTCTCACCACCTGGAATAATTTTCTGGTTCCAAGGAGTATAAAGTCAGGTTTTGGGGGGTTTTTCTTTTGAAGTCCAAGAACAGTGTCCTTGGCATCTCCATACAAATACTGCGCACTAACCGATTGCACGACTGGACCTCCACCTCCAGACCTGCTAGAGCTGGTGCGTGGAAGGGGCAGGAAGGGCAGAGCCCCCAGGCTCCCCTGGCTGTGTGCTGTCTGCCCCGACAGCCTGGGCTCCTGCGCCCTTGGCATCAGCCCGAAAGAGACACTCAAGACCTGCATGGCCACATGCATCATGTATGTGCTAAGTCTGGGGAGGGACCCGGGGCCAGTGTGTAACGTGGCCCCCGGAGGGAGGCCCAGGAGGGAGGTACCGTGATGAGGAGCAGCTCCTGCCTGGGCAGGCACTTTGCCAAGTCGGGGTTGGCTGCTCTCTGGGCCTGGCTAAATCGGATGTTGCCCTGTGACAAGCCGGCTCCGCCGTACTGACTGGGGGGCAGATATGTACCTTTTCTCTCTAGGCTCGGAATCGCCCAAAGGCGCCATCGGCCACATTGTTCCTACGGAGAAGGCCGTCCTGGCCGTGGAGACAAACAGGATGTTGCTGCCCCCTCACTGGAGCAGGACCTTCAGCTGGGGCTTTGATGACTTCAGCTGCTGCCTGGGCAGCTACGGCTCTGACAAGGTGAGTGGTGCCGGGGCACAGGGCAGCCCCAGGGCCGCAGCCTCCTTCCTGTTGGGGCAGAGGTGGTCAGGAGACGGGCGAGCCCCAAGCAGCCATGGTCGCCCACACCCCTTCCTCCACGTGGCTGTGCCCCCAGCCTGGGACTGTCACCCAGTGTGGGCAGAAAGTCCTGGGGCCTCCTCCGGCCCGGGTCACAGCTTAAACTCAACAGGGACATATTGAGTATTCAGCTGCCGCCAGAAGCGAGCCACCCAGTTGCTCGTCCTCTACCCCTGCTTTAGGCCGTCCAGTTATGTCTACCTTCTTGATGTGGCCCTGGCTACCTCTGGCCTCCTTTGCTACCCTCGCTCCTCTCCCACCCTATCACGTGGCATGAATTCCCTACCCACCAAGCTTCCTCGCCCCTCCCTAGCTTTCCCCCACCTCCTTCACGAGGCAGCCTGTGAAACTGGTCCGAGGTGTCACCCCTTCCTGAAAGGTGGCTCCGACTTTCCCAGGCTCACGGGGCGTTTTTGCTGTGTCCCCATAGCCTCCTGCTCCCTTGTCTCTCCCCACCTGCTCCTTGTGTGGTGTGAGCTCTTTGGGGACAGACCTGGACGGCCTGGATTTCGTCACCAGGGCTTGTCACGTCCCTCGGCTCCCACAGCACGCAGGCAGGCAGGCTAGCGGCACCCTCCAGACCTGCCTGCATCCCTCCGTCTCCCTGTCCCAGCTCCCTGCCCTGTGCTGGCTCTGGCACCAGTGCTCATCCCACTCGTCTCATCTCCCGCAGATCCTGATGACGTTCGAGAACTTGGCCGCCTGGGGCCGCTGTCTGTGTGCCGTGTGCCCGTCCCCCACGACCATCGTCACCTCTGGGACCAGCGCCGTGGTGTGTGTGTGGGAACTCAGCATGGCCAAAGGCCGCGCCACAGGCCTGCACCTCAAGCAGGTACAGTGCCTCTGCAGGTGGGGTACCTTGGGGCAGGTGTGCCTTGGGCAGGTGTGGTGGCTCAGGGCAGGTGTAGTACCTTGGGCAGGTAGGGTGCCTCAGGCAGGTACGGTGCCCTAGCGTGCTCCAGCTCCCGAGCACTGAGAGCCCTGTCTCCCTTGGGAGCAGAGAGCACAGTGAGACACTGAGGGAAGCACATGGCTCTGTGTCATTCAGGGGCGCAGTTTCATGCCCTTGGGTGGATTTAACAAGCTCACAGGGCCGGTGCCTCCATGGAGACCCACACCTCGGTGAGAGATGCTGCTTACACATGAGGGCCAGTGAAACTGGGTTTTTTGTTTGTTTGTTTGTTTTTTGCACTAAGGGTCATGTTTGAGCATTTGTCATGGGCACCTTTATGTGAACGGCCTCATTTTACCTCCTCAACAACCCTGTGTCCCCATAGCCTGTGGGATAATATAGGAATCATTATCATTCCTACTTCACTGGTGAAAAACCAGGTGCAAGGAAGTTAAGTGACATGTCCAAGATCATAGAGCCAGAAAATGAAAGACTATCTCAGAACAGGGGTGGTTGTGGCGGAAGCAGAGGGAAGAGACCAGGAGGCAGACAACTCGTCTGGTCTTACCTCGCAAACCATGGCTGCTCGGAATAATAAACGGAGAGTGGAACTGACTGCTTACTTAAGACTCTGCACATTAACCGTAATCTTGGAAAGCAGGTATTGTTAGTCCCACTTCTAGATAAGGAAACTGAGGCTCAGAAAGGTCAGCTTTGCCTTTTAATCTAGGTTTGTCTAACTCTAAGTCTAGTGCTTTCCCCTGTGTATACTTGAACTTGCTGGAGAATATCACTAGGGGACATTTCCACCTCCAAAATGCATTTCATGTTTACATCTGTGTTTTAGTGAACAGTATAGCCCCAAAGTAACAAAAAAGCGTTAACCATACAAGGCTCACCACTGACCAGATTTCCTGAACTGAACATGTTTCACTGGAACTGATTCTGGGTTTCTCTGGATGCTTTTCTAGTCACTCAAGTCTCCCCAGATCCTTCCCTTGTCCCCCGGCACCACCCCCCCAGCACTCGCGTGGTGCACAGCGACAGGCACTCAGTAAATGTGAGGTGAAGGAATGAATGTGTCAGTGCTGAGGGAGCTGGTTAATCCTGCAGAGGCGGTGGCATCTGCTGAGAGGCAGCTGTGTAGGTCAAGTGCAGGATGCCTTCACCTAGACCCTAACAGGAGGCCCTCCCAAGCCAGCCTTGGAGCCCCCTGTCTTTTCACGTCTTCACCTTCCTGACCTATGTGAAGAGACTGTGCACTACCATTAGGGATGTGGAGCATCCCCCTCTCCCAGGCATCACTCCGGGGACAGCAGGAGATCCAGCCCAACCCCAAGGCCACCTTGGGGAGCCAAGGAAGTGACCCCCCACCATCTCTGCTCCAAGGTCCTGTTTAGTGGCGAAGATGCAGCGTAAAAACCCCGGTACTGACAGCATAAAACGTAATTTATCATCCTCTCCTAGTTGTAAATCAAGAGAAAAAGGGTATCCCACAAGCTCTTGTTTCCTAAGCGAAATAAAACACTTTGTCATTTACCTTCAGAGGCTGACCTGGCCTTGGGGATCCCCCAGATGGGAAGCTGCTCAGAGAGGGAGGTCTGTCCCTGACTTGTAGACTTGTAGGCAGAGAAGTCATCATTAAATAGCTTCATGAACAGTTTTTTAAAGTGTTTTATTTCTAAAAATATTACAACATTAAAGACAAATTTCAAAGTTAAACAGTTCTCTGTAATCCCTATAAAAGTTCTCATTGTTGCATACTGCCACCCCCAGATATACATATTTATACCATTCTCATCATTGTGTAGATATGTTGATTCTATTTTCACCCAGTGTATCAAATTGTTTCCGCTTTTCTACAGTCTCTGTAATTTACATTTCAATTGTTCCATATTATTCCATCTCCGTAAAATTACATTTCAGTTGTTTTATGTCAAGGCACCACAGTTTAATAAACCATTTCTTCTAAAACTAGACAGTTACATTGCTTCCAATTTTAACTATTTTAAATAGTGCTTCAGAAAACATATGGATTGCTGTTTGCTTCTGATTAATTGTTTCCTTATAGTAGATTTCAAGAAGTAGAATTATAGTGTGGTGACATAATGCTTTCTGTAATGGTTCTGTAGCTTTACAGTACCACCACAATTAATTAGGAATACCCACCTCACCACAACATACCCAGCATGGGGAATTATTTTCAGAGGGTTTTATTTTATTTATTTTTTGCTACTTGAGTTAGGTATAAGGTGATATAGTGGAGTTATTTTAATGGGCCATGGAGAAAGGTATTATTCTGAGAAAACAGAAGAGACAATGGAGAACATTTAAAATTGCTGTCCTCCTTCATTTTTTCCCAGGCCTTTCCAGATGGGGAGTGGTGCTGGCTGCCTCCAGGTGCTCTAGTTTCCTGGCTGGTGGGAGGCAACAGCCTTACATAGGTGGATGGTGCCTGTGCATGCAGTGGTCCCTCACTCTCCAGCGCCTCCCCTGCAGAAAGCCGGCAGCCCCGGCTCCAGTAACAGACAGCTCGCACAGGCTCTGGGCTCACAGCCTCTGTCTCTGAATCCGCAGCACATACACCTGGGTCCCCTGGCCTGCACTCTCTGGAGTGGTCCTGTCCCCTGCAGTCAGAACTTAGTCATCAGACATAGTTCGTTCTGGGAGGACCACCAGGAAGCTCCTGTCAAACCCTCTGCTTTCCTCTATTCATTTAGACAGTTTCCACTTCCCTAATATGAACCCAACCTTCTTCCATGGGTCACATCCAGAACCTTGCCAGCACCATCTGGTTGGTGCCGTTTTAGGATCCATGGAGCACAAATGGGAATCTGTGGCAGAACTTTTAATTGCTATGACCAGGCAAAGTGACAGCTTTGAAAAATGACACTCAGCCTCATTGACCCAAATGAGTGAGTGGTGGACGGTCCTAGGGGTGGAGATTCACCACTAGGTGAGGCAGGGTAGTCACGTTTTAGAACACCACCTCTGCACTTCTCAGGCTGATTCCAGAGGACAGCAGGCACGTGTGCGCACGACAGCTCTCGGACCAGGCTTAGCTGGCAGCCTCTGGGACAGCTGTGATGGAAACTGCCGCTGCCAGCAGCAGTGGGCCTGAGGGTACGAGTGTGCCTGGCAGGCCTCCCCAGTGCCTCAGGAACGTGTCCCCAGGGAGCAAGGCCTCTGGCCAGGTCTGGACACGTAACCATCCATAAGCCAAGCCAGACCCTGCACAGGCCAACCTGAGGGCCAAGATTGAGGCCCCGAGTCACCGGCTCCCAGGGAGCGAGACTGGATATGAGCCTGGATCCTTTGGACTTGAAAAGTCACACCTTTTAAACTATGACCTGACCTCCCTGCCTTCTTCCCAGTTTAGTTTCCAGGGGCATGTGTGTTTCTGAGGTTCCCTAGTGTGATGCTCAAACTTGAGCATGCCTGAAAAATCCCTGGACAGCTTGTGAAAACCCAGGTTTCGGGGCCCCACTCCCAGAGTTTCTGATTCAGTAGATCTGGGTGGGGCCAATAATTCACATTTCCGACAAGTTCCCAGATGATGCTTGTGCTGCTGGCTGGGACCCCCATACATTACAAGTCAGTGCCCTTGCATATTAATAGCGGTGTGTGTTGCTTCTGGATGCAAGACAGTGTAGGAGACCACAGAGCATGAGGATGCTACTGGTGTCTCTGTTTGGGTTATGATAAAAGGACTGCCGACTCTCCCCGCTGAGTCTCAACCCTGGAAAGCGATGGTACTGAGAAGCCAGCCATTGACCCATGAACACACACACACACACACATATATACACACACATACACACCCCACAGACTTTGGAATCACTGAATCACTCTGAGTCTCTGTTTCCTCATCTGGGGCCCAACAGTAAAAGGGAGAGTGGAATATCTCCCCAAGTAGCTGGGTTAAGGGTTCCTCGCATAACCTGTGGTTCCGTTCCCTGTCCCTAGGCCTTGTATGGACACACACAGGCTGTCACATGCCTGGCAGCCTCGGTAACCTTCAGCCTCCTGGTGAGTGGCTCCCAAGACTGCTCATGTATCCTGTGGGACCTGGACCACCTCAGCCGTGTAGCCTGCCTGCCCACCCACAGGGAGAGCATATCTGCCATTGCCATCAGTGATGTGTCGGTGAGGCCCCTCTTTCTCAAATGTCTGTGTCCTCCACATGTCCATGATTCTGCATGGTGGCATGGTGGCCAGTGCCCCGAGAGGAAACCTAGGGGCAAAGACCACCCCAGAGTGTTGAGAGACCCCAGATGTGTGGAGCATTCTCTACACAGGCAGAGTAGAGCCATCAACAAGTCTCAATTTGGGTCTTGATTTTATTTTTTTGCTGCTTTATTTTTTTCCCTCAGGGGCTGGGGTAGTGGGAGGTGTCTGTTCTAACACAGGCATCAGGGAGTTGGGGCAGGAAGTTGGCTTTGGTGAGAGATCTTCTGGGTTGACTGACTAATTCAGCTAGCTGACTGCAGATCCGTGTTGACTCAGCAGGTGCCTCTGGTCTCCAAGGCAGGAAGTGCCTCTGCTTGTCCCTCCATGCTGGCTACCAAAGATAAGCCTGTCAGGAACATGTGTGTGTGTGTGTGTGTGTGTGTGTGTGTGTGTGAGTGATAGACTAATATATATATATATATATATATATATATATATATATATATCAGTGTATACATATATCAGCGATATATATCAGTGTATACATATATAAGTGATATATATCTATCTATTTCAGTGTGGAGCTTCTTCTACACTGGAATCCCCATCAGAGGGTATGGGGTTTTCTGAGGATCCAGAGACTCTGCATCTGCTAATAGAAAAACCTAGGGGCCTGAAGCCTGGATAGACTGAGCAGGGGTACCATGGGAGGAGGAAGAGATGATGAAGGAGGCTCCTGGTGCTAACTTTGGCTGAAAGTGGTGATCCAGATAGGCTTGAATCCAGGATGAATGTTAGATGGGCATATGGATGATGGTGGATGGATGATGGATGGATGGATGGATGGATGGTGGGTGAGTGGATGAATGGGTGCATGTACTGGGGAAACCACCAAGCCCTGATCTGGGAGAAAATAAATTCATAAGGAATTATGTCCCCAGACCTCAGAGAAGACTTATATCAGGACAACAACTTGTTTAACTCAACCTGTCCTGGAGCTGGTTGAGTTCACTGAGTGCCTGCTGGGCCCCACACTGGGTGCTTGGCAGAGATGTATCAGACATGGTCCCCGGCCTCAGGCAGACTCCACCAAACAATTCAGGAAGGGACATGATGGAGCCCAGCCCAGAGGGCTGCAGAGGGGCATGGAGCTCCCTACATCCCTTCTGTGGTCAGGGCAGGGTTCAAAGGCATGGCCCCAGATGGCTCTTGGGGTCCTTGGTGGGTCCTTGGTGACAGTGACCGCTACTCTATTGGGCACAAAATAGACAAGGACTTGAGAAGACAACACTCTGGACATAAACATTTCGGAAGATGCAATGGGCAGATTTCTCCTCAGAAATTCCCCCTGGGGCGGGTGGGGGAACCTTGCCCCATTTTATGAGCCACATGCAGTCATTCAAACCTCTGTACCCTGCCCTCCACCAGGTGTCATCCAAAGCTGCTTCTTGGGGACAGGGCTGGCCAGCCAGGTGTAGACCCCGTGTCTGTCCAGGCCAGGGGTGGTGTCCAGGCTGGGTCTTCTATGCCAGTCAGTACGCTGCCAGGGAGAGGGCTGTGGGAGGAGCCCAAAGGGTGAGCCAGTCGGTCTGTGCTGGGGAAAGCAGTATCCAAACACTTGATTGCAGTATGAAGAGAGCCAGAAATGTATAGTTGTGCGAAAACACAGCAGACCCTATGAGTCTGCTGGGAAGAAGTGGGTGTCTTAGGAGGTCTGGGAGTACCTTGGTTAGTCCTCAGAAGATGACAGGTTGAGGGTGCTTATGTGTACAAACCGAGTGGCTGGGCAGATGGGTGGGCAGTGACTCCTGGCTGAAGTGAAGCTCACTCTCACTGCTGCAGGGCACCATTGTCTCCTGTGCGGGAGCCCACTTGTCCCTGTGGAGTGTCAACGGACAACCCTTGGCCAGCATTACCACGGCCTGGGGCCCAGAAGGAGCCATAACCTGCTGCTGCGTGATGGAGGGGCCAGCATGGGACACAAGCCATGTCATCATCACAGGGAGTCAGGATGGCATGGTCCGGGTAGGTGTGTCTTGGGCATAGTGAGGGCATGGTACAAGAAATGTGTTCATCTCCATTCTACCCACTTCCTCTAAGGGTCAAATCTGCAGGCTGCATTTAAGACCATCCCAGACCGCGTCCCCACACAGCAAGTGAAGGCAAAGGCAAGGCTCTTTCCAGGCAAAAAGTAAATAAATAAAATTATATAAAATTTTATACATACATATACAATGAAATAAATACTTACTGTCACAAGGTATAAAAGCTGAATGGTCAAATGCATAAGAACATAGGCCATTACTGAAAAGAGACATTTGGGCCATCCATTCATCCATCCATCCATCCACTAATCCATCCACCCATCCAACTATTTATCTCTCTACCTACTCATCCATCCATTCACTATTCCATTCATTCATCCATCCTTTCATTCTTCCATCCATCCTTCCACCTACCCATCCACCCACTTACATGTCCCTCCAACTCTCCATCCATCTATCCACCTAACATTCATTGAACTCTGGCTCTGTATCAAGTTCATACAAGCCATAGGGGACACAGAGATTAATAATAAACAGGCCCTTGTCCCCAAGATGCTCACATTCTAGAAGAGAGAACAAACAGAAAATACATGAATGTGGTTCATGCTATGACTGGGATAATCAAAGAGTGCCATGGATCCTCTGAGGAGGGCCATGGACGGAGAGATCATCAAGAAACCAAGAAGACAACGAAGGAGAAACACTGAGGTGGGAGGTGTAGCACGAAGAACAAAATACAGGTAATTTTTCCAAGACTGACAGGGAGGAGGAAGGAATGAATAAGATAAGGAATAACTAAGAGCCCTACTCAAGAAACTGTCACTTGAAATCCACAGTTTATGAGAGGAGATGTCAATTGAATGCCACTAGGTATTCAAGAAAATGCCCTTTGAATACTCCACGCATTTGTGAAAGCTCACTGTGTGCCAGCATGGCTAAAACGCAGCCCTGTCCTCCCAGAGCCTCCACGCCCAAAGTCTCAGAATAATCACGGAGATGATGCTTCAGGAAGCAGAATGAGTAGCGTGGTGGGGGTCCAAGGCGAGCATGCGTGCACAGGAGAGTTGACTGAGGAGAACCCCCTGAGAAATCTTACAGGGCCCCATCCGTCGGCTGGGAGGGCCAGGGTCACTGCAGAGAGCAGGGCGTCCTGGGTTGGCCAAAACATGAGGAGGCAACGAAAGTCCGGGCTGGGTGGGTCGTGGTCAGCACTGTGGGTCAGTCAGAGGAGCCTGGGCAGCTGAGCAGCAGCTGCCTTTCCTTCGTGGGGCCCCCAGCACAGGAGCGTGAGTCTTCCAGGGGCTCAGCCCTCGTCCACTCAGCACAGTAACTCCCGGGACGGCTTGGCACTGGGCTAGACCTGGCATGGCGCTCACAGCAGCGTGTAAGTGGAGGCTGCTCATTGTCCTGTGGGGACAGAAAGTCCAGGCTCAGCAAGTGAGACGCCATCTCTGCTCAGCCTGAGGGCGCCCACTTCAGGCCTGGGACCAAGGACCAGACACAGAGGACGGGAGGCCCTGCTGCTGAGTGGTGAGGGAGGCTTCCAGGGATGGTGGCAGACAGACAAGAGGGCACTAGCTAAGTAAAATGATAGTACGTTGGCTGCTGAGTCTCGTCCCTGTAGGTAAGGGGTTGGGGGAGATGCCCTATGACCCAGAGGTGGGGAGGGAACTCGTCCAGTCTGCAGCTGTGCTCGGCCAAACCTCCATGCAGGGAAACTGAAGCCTAAGCAGGCTTTTCTCCCGAGAATATGGCAACATCAAAAGTGAAAGGGGGCCATGCCCCCCTTCCCTCAGGGTCCCCCAGGTGTGGAGGAGTGGATGGGCCCCGAGCCTGCAGACAGGTTCACCGCCCCAGCCCATGGCGTGTTCTCTGTTCTGGACAGATCTGGAAGACCGAGGAGCTGAAGATGTCTGTTCCTGGGCAGGCAGCGCCAGAGGGGCCCTGGGCTCCACCTCCAAGCCCCAGAGGTAACTGCTGTGCTAGTGATGCCTGTGGGGTGCCCTTGGCTTGCTCAGCCCTCCCTCCCCTCTCCTCTCCTTGGCCCGAGGGCTGCAGCTCCATCCAGGCCTGCAGAACCCAGGGAAGCCATCGAGTCTCTTGGGATGTTGCCAGGTTTGCAGGTGAGGAACACAGTTTTCTGAGAGCTGCTGGTGGAGTGTGAAGCGGTGTGTCAAAGCCTCCCTGAGTACCAGACTCCTGCTGCAGGGATCAGCGAGCTCTGGGATGCTTCTCGGGCGTGTGACCGCTGGTGATGGTGGTTGTGGGGCTCCGGAGCCCCAGGAGGGGGACACACCCAGCAGGGCTTGGTTTGATGCTCTCCATCTTCCTGGGTGACTCTTAAATGCCAGACTCCCCAGCCCAGGACTTGGATCCAGCTGGCTGTTGGCCTGGACTGCCAGGCTGCAGACAGGAGCAGGGATGGCTTTGCTGTGTCCCGGGGAGAGGAAGTGGTTCCATAGGCCCCAGCCTGCCCTGCTGATCCTGACTCAACCCCCCTACTCTCCATGGCAAGTTCCTCAGATGGGGTCTGAGGGTCATCTGCGTCAGCATCGCCCAGGAGGCTCATGGAACATTGAGACCCAGGACCTGTTCTCAACCCAACCTCAGGGAAAAGGTCGGAGGTGGTTAGAGTTCCCATGTCTAACAAGTCCCCAGGTGAGTGGTGGTGTCGCCGAAGTAAGAGAACCACTGTCCTGCAGCAGAGCCCTCTTTGGTTGTGGCAGCTGGGCCTGAAGCAAGAAAATCTGTTCTCCCTTCTGCCATCATGGCCTCTGGCACCAGCACCACCATGGCCACCGTCGCAGAGCTGTGAGGGAGAGAGCTGACCGTGAGCAGTGTCCACTGTGCACGCTTCCCGTGCATTCTCTTATTTCTCATGGCAACCCCACGAGGAAGATACTACGATGACACCTGTGTGAGGAATAAGGAAACTGAGGCAAGGAGCAGTCCAGCAACTTGCCCAAAGTGACCCAGAAGCGCATTACTACTATCGTTCTCATTTCTGCCGCCAGAGTAGACACGCCCACTGCCAGAATGAGCTCAGCCACCGGCACCAGACCGTTCCCTCCAGGATGAGCGCAGGCACAAACCTCACCGCCAAGGCCGTCACCTCCTCTTCTCACCTCCCTGGGGCCCCACCATCACCTCCTCCAGTGCAGCCAAGCTTTCTCGGTTCTGTCTTCGTCGAAGGTTCTGGCCCAGAACTGAGACATCCTTCTTCGTGCCCACGATTCAAGAAAGCACGTTACCATGATGTGAGAAGTCTCCTGTCATCATGAGTCCTTCTGGTTTGCTCTGCATTTCAGGACCCGTGACCATCCACTAGAGAGAATTTTCCAGGTTGTGGAGGGTTGCCTTCTAAAGGGAGTAGCCATTTTTAGTTAGCTCATTTCTGAAATGTGCTCCGCACGTCCTTGATTCATTTAGTCACCAATTCATGGATTCTTTATTCACATAGTAGGGGCATTTGCTCAGCCCCTACTAGGTCCTAAGATCTACACGGGAATCCCTTCCTTCAAGATAACACCATCTGGAAGCCCTTGTCAACAATCTGGGCCGACCAGAGTGGTGACCCTACAAGAATCTACAACCACTGTGGATTCAGTTCACTGGTCCTAAGATCTCTAGGGTCCTTTGGGACCACAAGGAATCAGCCCATCTTAGTGTAAAAAGAGACGCGTGAGGATTGCGCATTCTAAGGAACTCACGGCACTTCTTTGGAGAACAGGGACCAAACTCTCTCCCCTGCCTCCACCCACTCAGAGAGCAAGTACGGGGTTCTTAGCCTCTGCCTGTTCATGAAGAGATTCTGTGGCACACGTGCTTGAGAGCACACCCCTTCAGTCTTGGGCTCAGCTACCCACTTCTGAAGCTTCCAAGCTCCCATAAGCTAAAGGTATTAGCTCAGCCCACGGTTGATAAGCAGATGTCTGAGCAGGAATGCTGGTTGCGTGGGTGGGTGGATGAATGGTGGGACAGACAGACAAAGGGCACCTCAGAGCCATTCCGTTGGTTCTGGAAGTGCCAGTGGATTCACGGGTTTCTACTCAGGATGGACAAGGTTGTGCTCATTGGGAATGGCGTCTCGTGAAATGAGAAGCAAGATGAAAATCAGGAAACAAGGCTCTAGACCCAGCTGTGTCTCCTGCAACCTCTTAGACCCCCAGTTTCACCCTCTGTCAATAGAGGTACTTCCTGTACATCCTAACTTGTAGGAAGCAGATGACAGGAAGATAATAGACGTAGTCCAAGATCTACTCAACAAAATGTGGTTCATTATTATCATTTTCTTGGACTACTAAGAGACTTCTCCCCTAACACACCAGCTGATGACATTAGGGGACTTACAAGATGGTGTCAGGTGGACAGGAGCCCCAGGCCCACATCCTTCCCATGCTGTTTGTCCTGACCTGCCTGAGGTCAGAACTGTCAAGTAGAATCAACTGCCAGGGTTGCAGTTACAGTTCAAGGGAGGATTTGGATGAAATGACACAAGGGCACAGACATATTCATAAAAATCAGGCTGGGCCACCACTCAGTTAGCAAATCCATGTGCAGATTTACAAGCCTAAGCCACTGGAGGGCTTACTGTTCTCATAATATTGCTTATAATTGTTTTGTTGGAAGGGGACCAGTACTGGGCCTGACACAGATATTTGTACGTCTCTTGGTGTGTCTATTACTGCATTCCTCAAATACCTTAAAGGGCAAGAAAGGAGTTCTTTGAGGGTATTGAGGATATTAAGGTTACTGCATTTGTGTGCAGATGTAATCTGATTTCTTCCTGGAATTCATTTATTTGTCATTTGCAGCAAGGACCAACCCAGTTGAGTCCAATTTATTTTAGGAATCGCTCCATAGATTTGGACTCAATCTGGTACATGAAAAATGCTTGGGAAAAGCTTGGTTTTTGGATTTTTGCACAAACACAAAATGCACAGAGCTGCCTGCCACCCTGGGACAGCTGGGGCAGCTGCACCACTCCTGCCCTGACTCTGACCAGGTGACTTTGCAGAGACAGACCCAGCTGACCACCTCACCCTCCAAGAAGCAATTACTGTCTGTCCCCAAATACAGTCATTAAAATGACTGAAGTAACAATCATTGAGTTATATTTTTTGAAAAAACATTCTCTGCATTTACTTATCGGTTGTGGCATGAGAGGATTTAGATAAGTTGATAATGCCGACTTTATGTAATTTATTTTTACTAGGCAATTATGGGCTGCATTACATTCCTGGCAGCAAGGTATTGTGGGGCATCTTATTAAGCATAAAGCCAGTAAACACTGATGAACAATTTTGCTGAACTAGGCATGCAATTTAGAAAGCAATAATACACAAATCCAATTTGGTACACAATGGATACCGCAGCACGTCAGCACATGTAACTATCACAGCCTGCAAATTAAATTGGGACGGCCCTTTTTGCAACAGCACAGACCAAGATTAAATATATTTTCCCCCTCAATTTAACAAGTTGCTGACCACAAATATAAATATATGTGTATGTGTTTGTGGCCCTGCGTGTAGACGTACACATGCACGTGTGTGAAAACGCTTGGGCTTTCTAACTCCCCTCGCACACTCCTCACAGGTCACGGGTGGGAGAAGAATCTTGCCCTCTGCAGAGAGCTGGATGTCAGCGTTGCTTTGACAGGGAAGCCCAGCAAGACCAGCTCTGCGGTGACAGCTCTGGCTGTGTCCAGGTAACCACGGGCTGGCTGCTCCAGGCCTCCAGCAGAGGGTGCTGTGCCACCCCTAGGAAAGCCCTGGCTGTTCTGCTCAGGCCTCCCTGGCCCGGGGAGGTGGCCTCACTACAGGGACCCAGGGACCCAGAGGGGCCCAGCATATACAGCATACGGGCAAGGCGACCGTGTAGGGCCCTAGGAAGTGGTTTTTGACACACACACATTCTTGCTCTTTCTCTCACTCTCTTGAATATCTATGAATTCATAAAGAAATCCAGGAGGTAAAAGTATATTGTTTTGTGATTTTATCCTAAAGAGGGACTTTTTTCCTGAGGTCCACTGCCAATTGTTAACATTTGGTATAATGATTATCCTACATTACAGAAATTGCCTTTCAAGGGCTCTAAGCCAATGTGGAATAGACAAGTGTCAGATGCTACGTTTGGCTACATTGTTTTATTTTTCACAATTACCCAGTGGCGGTGCTTACTGTCATTAGCCCATTCTACTCACTAGGAGTGTAGTCTCGGGGGGGCCAGACCTTCAGGAGCCGCTGTCCTTCTTCCCTCCCTGCCCTGGAGGGGGCCATGTGGGGTCCGTGGTGGTGGGAATGCCGGGCTGAGGCGGGGTGGCTCAGGCTGGGGTCTGTGGGTAGGGACGGAAGGCCCTGAGCCCTAGTTCTTTGCTGGAGAACTTGTCCTTCCTTCTGCCCACCAGCCTGGCTGCGTATCAGCTCGAGGGAGAAGTTCAGGGCCTCGCCCTGCTCCCTGGAGCCCTGCTCTCTGGGAGCGTCCCCTCAGTGCTTTGGGAGCCACAAGCCTCCTAGTTCAAAGCTGTCCCCGGTTCAAAAGACCCTCCGGTGGGTCAGCTCCCCCCACTTCGGGTGGAGGCCAGGTACAGGCTCCTGGAGTCCTGGACTGAAGCCCCACGTTGTAATGCCATGCACGCAGGCTGGGATAAGCAGGATGCACAGGCTTGCTCTCACACGCTTGTCTGTTCTTTCTCTTCCCAAGAAACCAGACCAAACTCCTGGTCGGCGATGAGAAGGGGAGGATATTCTGCTGGTCCGCAGAGGGTTAGGAGGCGAGAGCTGGTGGAGGTGCTGGCATGGCAGCCGTGTGCCCTGAGGGGCAGCAACACCAAGCAGAAGGCACAGACTCAGTGCCAGGGGCCCCAGCCTCCCTTCCGAAAGGTCCCCAAGGATGTGGCCACTGGCCGCTAGAGCTGCACACCCTGAGCTTTGGCCTTGGATTGCACAGGGATGCACTTCTACAAAACAGATACACGCGCCCATCGGGGCCCGTGAGCAGAGCACTGGAAAGCGTGGCTCGGGGGCGCCAACCGGCGCACGAAATCACATGTGACTCACCTTTCAGAGGGCTCACTGCACTGAAAAAACACACGGCTGCTTACTGGAAACGAATGGGAAAGACTGTATTGTTGTTATTTTATTAAAACAACTATTTTCCAAACACAAGAGGCCTCTTGAGTTTAAAATTTCCACCCTTTCCCACTGAGGTATTTGTAGCTCCACACTTAGAAAGGCAGCAAGGCCTCAGGGACGCACAGCCCCCTTTCAGAGTGTTTCTCTGCCCCTCCAGCTCCCCTGGTGGAATCTGGCTCCTTCCGTGGTCTTGCTTGCTGGGCGGGGGACCTTAGCGTCTGGAGCAGGGGCCCACACTCAAGGCCCAGCGGCCGTGGCTGGGCTCAGGCCATGGACGCAATGGCTGCCCACCGCAGCCGTAGGCCAGTCAGCTGGGAGGACCTACCCTGCCTGGGGTGCCTGCTCCCACTCTGCACCCCACAAGCAGGTGGTGGGTCCCAGCTGGGCTCGGTCTTGGCATGTTTTTCCAGGGACCTGTCTGTACAAGGTCAAGGGCCCCAGTCCACATGCTGGTTTTGAGTTGCAGCTCATCTTGGGAGAATCTGGACTGCCATGTGACTTTGGTTCTCCATCTGAAAATACATGGCAGGTGTCTAGTTAGCCCCTCTGAGGAATTCCAGTACCTTAAGGTTCAGGCATTGGATACTGAAGGCATCACCCTCATTCTCACATCTTCTCCTCACCCCCAGCCTTCTGGAAGCCTTGAAAGGAAATTCACCTGCCTCTTCAATGAAATCCAGCTAAGGTGGGCGTACAGAGATTTGGGATGGCAACACTCCTTAGCTTTAACTCCCTCCCTGAGATTTTCCTTCTAGAGAATATCGATCTTTCCCATATTTCTCCAAGCCCTGCAGAGGCCCTGTTGGGTGGCCCATCCCAATTTAGCTCAGGCCTGGGGATGGCAAATAAATGGACTCAGTGTCTTATGGCCCAGGTCCTCTGGTCTCCAGGGGGGCAGTGAGCCAATGTAAAGATAAATATTAAGAAAGTAGAGGCAGGGGCTTCCCTGGTGCGCAGTGATTGAGAATCTGCCTGCTGGTGCAGGGGACACGGGTTCGAGCCCTGGTCTGCGAGGATCCCACATGCCACAGAGGAACTGGGCCCATGAGCCACAACTACTGAGCCTGTGCATCTGGAGCCTGTGCTCCACAACAAGAGAGGCTGCAGTAGTGAGAGGCCCGCGCACCGTGATGAAGAGTGGCCCCCCGCTTGCCACAACTAGAGAAAGCCCTGGCACAGAAACGAAGACCCAACACAGCAAAAATAAATAAAATAAAAATTAATAAACTCCTACCCCCAACATCTTCTTAAAAAAAAAAAAAAAAAGAAAGTAGAGGCGGTATGAACTATGGCAAAAATCGTGAGTGAGTGAGAGATAGGAAATAGTAGTCTATCTGTCAACTTCAAGGTCTTTGCAAAGGGAAAGATGGAGGAGGAGACTTGTCTCAGGTCCCGAGCACTCCTCCCTGGGTGAGAAGGGCAGGTGTCTGACCCTGGGGCCAAGGATCATGTCACCTCCTGCATTGTCTGCATGTGCTGTTAGCAGACAGCCCATTTGCAATCCCCTAGTCAGTCTGGGGCTGCACCAAAGGACCATAAATTGAAGAGCAGAGTGCACCCCTCCCCAGGAAGGCCAACAAGCCGGGTCATAAATATCAGGAGCCTGCTGTCATGTTTCAAAACGCAACTCACAGCATTCACCCAGAGCTGAAAGCTCTGCTGGCCTAAAGGCTCTCTTGGGCTCATTCGTTCAACATTTCCTGAGCACCGCCTTTTGGTTCCCCAAATCACAGGAAAAATGGGGGGGGATGGAGATGGGTCTTGTTGCTGGGGTCTTGGAGCTAAGATGTTTGTGCAAACAAATGTGACCTGAAGTGGAAGGGAGACCTCTTGTACCCTAGGG
This sequence comes from Mesoplodon mirus, assembly GCF_964341445.2. Lineage (NCBI taxonomy): Eukaryota > Metazoa > Chordata > Mammalia > Artiodactyla > Ziphiidae > Mesoplodon > Mesoplodon mirus. The sequence goes on from NC_138977.1 coordinate 183,131,957, forward strand.
AACGTCATTCTGGCTGTAGTCATTAGCTAGGGCTGCCGTAACAAAGTACCACAGGCCGGGGGGTGTGGGGGAGGGTGGGAGGGGCAGTTTACACAACAGAAGTTTTCTCACAGTTCCGGAGGCCAGAAGTCTGAGAGGAACGTGTCTGTAGAGTTGGTTTATTCCGAGTCCTCCCTCCTTGGCTCACAGATGGTCGCCTTCTCCCTGTGTCTTCACGTGGTTTTCCCTTTGTACCTGTTTATGTCCAAATTTCCTCTTCTTCAAAGAACATAAGTCAGATTGGATTACGGCTTATCTATATGGCCTCACTTTACCTTGATTACCTCTTTAAAGATATTATCTCCACATATGGTTAATTCTGAGGTCCTGGGGATGAGGACTTGGATTTGGGGGAAGACACAGTTCAACCCGTGACACTGGCTGGAGGAGGTGGCCCTGGAGCAAGTCTTGGGAGGGTAGGTGGGTCTTGGCCTTGTGGAGGTGGAGAGCAGCGTTTTATAGGGACAGCGTGGGCGGAGGGACAGGGTGCGTCGGGCTGGCAGCAGAAAGAACGAGCAGGCGAAGATAGTAGGCAAGGTGCAGGCTGGAGGGAGGGGCGGCCGCCGCTGCGGGGCTGTGAGGCTGTGGGCAGGGGCTGGGGCAGGGCGAGTGGGAGTGAGGAGGCAGAGACGGACCACGCCCCCACCGCCCCCGAGAGCTGCATCCCAGTGCCCAGCTCACGGGGGCGCTCCACAAGCTCAGCTTCCGCGCACGTGCGGATGAGTGACTGAGCCGTGGTGGCGGGCGTTTCAGAGTTGGTGGTTCTGGGAGTGAACAAAACAGCTCTGAGTGACGGCAGGTCCAGGCAGCGACCCCTTCACGGGTGGGGTGAAGCAACATGGAGCGAGGACCCGGGATGTGGCTGGGGACGGTGCCAGCATCGTGGGGTGAAAAGGTCGATGCCCTCCACAGAGCTGGCAGCCGTGGAGCATCCGTGGGAGCAGGAGAGGCTGCGGGCAGAACGAGCCCCGAGGAGGCGGCAGAGAAGGAGCCGGGGAGGCAGGGTCACCGTCAGGGCGCTGTGTCAGGGAGGGTTCGGGGGACTACCTGGTGGCAGCTCCTTCCTAGTGGCACTGAACTGAGGGCCTATGTTCCACCAAGACCAGCCCCCTGTGACCTAGAGGAGGGAAGCTCGGTGCACAGATCCAGAGGGGAGCAGGGACACCCCGACCCTCGCTGCAGACTGGCCCCCCGTGGGCTCCAGCGGGGTCAGAGCAGAGTCTGCTGGAGTAACAAACAGAGTGGCCCTGGGATGGGGGCAGGGAGAGAAGCCCCAGGCACAGCGGGGGTCCAGGGTCCGAAGGTCCTCGGCAACCTGGGTGACAGGAGACTCCTGCTGGCCTCAGTATTCCAGAAGTCAGCCAGCCTGGGGTCCCTGACGATTGTCAGTGATGGAGGGAAGTCCAGGACAGAGGCCCGAGGAGTGGGGAGGGAGAGCGGGCTGGGCACCAGGGCCCCCAACAGAGGGGCAGGCAGGGCAGAAGCCAGGCACACCGGCCAACTGGGCTGAAGTGCGAGGGCCGTGCAGATACAGGCCTGCCAGCACCCCAAATCCAGCAGGGACAAGGGGCCCCCAGAGCAGGAGCTGTGCCAAACTGTGCAGCCACCGCTCCGTATCTGGAGACCAGAATCTGAGGACAGGCACGCACAGTGAAGGTCACAGATAAGAGCTGCGCCCAGGCACCAGGCAGCCTGAGCCCCGTTCCCAGTGTCCCCACTTCCTGCCAACTTCAGCCTCAGTTTCTGTATCTGGAAAATCAGATTCCAGTGTCTACACGATGGCTTGTCGTGAGATTGAAATCCTACCTGTTTATTTGATGGAGAGATGAAGCAAATGACAGACCGCCAGTCCCCGACATGATGTAATCTTTCAACACATCACTTGTTCATTCACTTACCAGTATCTTTTCTTGCTGAGCCAGGCCTTGTGCCAGGGCCCTGGGGACAGAGAGGCCATTCTGCCCTTCCCCGGGGAGTGCCCTGCCCAGCCTGGGCAGGGGACAGAGGAAACACGACAGGAAGCATGCTCACTCTCACTCCCAGAGGTTTATCAGGCTGAAGGCAGGTGCTCACACGGGAATGGCATTTCTTTGGGAACATCCTGGAAGGCAAGTCTGACTCTCAGGCTCTGGGGCTCAGTTAGAGCAGAAGCCACAGCCTTCGTGTTAAAAAAATAATCGCTTGGATGATGCTGATGTGGGCTGCAGAGTCCCCACTTGGAGGAGATATTCTGGAGTAGACAGAGACAGGACAGGGTGAGAATGGAGGCGTTTGCCCTCTGCTACCCACCCACCAAGAACAGGTGGCTTGTGAGGGGCCTCTGGGGTCAGGGACTCCCGTATTCTACTCACATTCACCAGCTCAGCCTGAGACAGCAGCCGTGCCCAGCTCTCACCCAGCTGAACCTTCTTAATAACTTCTTAATAACTGTGACGACTTCCTAATAACTCCCATGACACCTTCCTAATAACTGTGAGACCAGCCCCCAGCCCACCTCCACAAGCAACGCTGTAGCCACTGCTCCCGCCCTGGGAAAGTCTCAACTCTGTCACCATTCCCAATAAAAGCTGCTCTCCGAGCCATTCATCATGGCGACACTCCACATCCTCTGAGAGGCAGGGAAGAGGACCCAGTGCAACTGACATCCCTCTAATTGCAGAGAGGAGAGCAGGGCTTTCCAGTGGGGCTGTGAAAGCACCAGATCAGGATGTGCACCCGAGTCCACCCTCAGGGAGATGGTTCTACATACTGTGGCCCCTAGGAAGGCTTAGGACGTGCCCACCTCACCATCTCGATAGGCCTGGGCTCACCTGGACATACTTGCAAGAGAAAAGTATTCGTTGTTTATTGGAAGTTCACATGTAACTGGGCGTCTTGTATTTGTATTTGTTAAGTCTGGTCACCCTGCTCCCTGGACCCCTTAGAGGCCGGGAAGGATGGTGCCCTGCCCAAGGGCCCAACACCACCTGCTGGTACTCGGTGTGTGATGGGTGAATCCCTTCTCCTGAGCAGACTGAAATTCAACAGTGGAAGCAGGTGGAGGGCTCACATGGGGCTCGCTCTTCGTGCCACCAACCAAGTTTCCAGGGCCTCTGGGTCCCTCTGGCCCTCACTTCTGGGGGATAGAGCCTCCTGCCCCATGCTGGCCCTCTGCTCTCATTCCTTTGTGCCCTGGCCTCCAAGGAGAGCAGCCCAGGGCTCTGGAAGCTACTTGTGACAGCAACTGCCTCCCCCAAGCCCAGCCAGCAGCCAGAAGCCAAGTCCTGAGAACCCAGTCCTGGGACCTACAGAGGACTTGGAGATTGGATTTGACCACATTAACATGTAGCCAAGAAGGGCACATTTGGGCAGGAAAAGACTCTTCATATGAAAATCCTGATGAAATTTGTTTAGCATAAAATCAAATCTCTTAAACCAAAATCAGTTTTGCCTCAGTAAGTTCTTGGGTACACATCACATGCCCCGATTGGACGGGAGGTGTGTGTGTGTGTGTGTGTGTGTGTGTGTGTGTGTGTGTGTGTGGCTTCCATTGCCCTCTTGCGGGCTGCTGCCTGCAGCACCTTCATAGCTTCTTAGTAAGTAGAAGGATTCTCCCAATTGTCTCCTTCCTCCAAACCTCTGAAAGCTCAGGGAATACTGTGTTGCCCTGGCTGAGATCTCTGCCCCTAAACTGGTTAATACAGACACACCCCTTGAGCAAGACCCTTTACCGCCATTTGCCAGGAGTGCATCATTAGAGAAACACCACTGCACAATGACTTGGAAGTGGTCCAGGCCCCCAGTGTGACTGGTGCTCGGTGAAGCTGAGAGGCACAAGTATGGGGTACAAGCAGCAGGGCCAGTGGTGGGGGGCCTCACGGGGCTGGAAGCGACCCTCACAGAGAAGCTGCAGCGGTAGAGTCCATGGGGATCAGACCTTGAGGGCACGAGACGCTCCCCGGGCAACTTCTTAAAATAACTGAGGGGTCCCATGTGGATGACCCGCCACTGTACAATGGGGAACACAGCCCATGAAAGCGGGGCATTCCCACTCCTCTTGAACAACAGGCTGAAGAAGCCTGGGGATCTTGGTGTCCCATGGTACAAGTGTGAGCATCACCCTCACCAGTGTGAGGGGCCTTGGCTCTTCAGAAGCCTGCAATGACCAGGGGATTGGCCAGTTGTGCATCTGGCCCCTTTAGTCTTCAGGGCAGCCAGTTGTGATACCCCCAGCAGCCCAGGGAAGAGGGCACCCAGACTCCCAGTCTCTATACTGGTGATCTCTGAAGCTTTGAGACCATAGCAAGGTTACAAACTGGTGGTTTGGGGGACCAGGTAGAGTCTGTAAGTGCCTTCAGCTTGAGCCATTCAGTGCTAATTGTTATTTTGAGTTTAAATGCCTTGAAGAGGCTGGTTTAGCATTTGCAGTTTGCAACAGACCCTTCCTCTTCCTATTGCTGCTTCTGGCAGTCACATTATTAGACTGGCCCCAGAACCTGTTTTACTTTACCACCGCTGGGCCAGCACTTAGGGGTAGATTCACGGTGTGGGAAATGTGCAGACACCCCCGCCTCACTGCATGCAGGGCAAAAGAGCACCCCACACCATCCCACAGAGCCCAGCGCCTTAGAGGCACTCAGCGGTTTGTAAGAATTTCCAAATAATTCACTGGGGTGACACCCTCTGCCAGGCACTCTCCAATTCATTCCATATTTATTCATAATTATTTATCAAGCTCCTACGCTCCTCAGTGCCAGGGTACGATGTTGTACGAGACGGATAAGGTCCCCGCCCTCAGGGAGTTTACAGTCCACACGGGGAGGCAGACAAGGACAAAATTGAGAAGATCACAGCTGGTGAGGAAGGCTGTGGAGGAGTGCCATCCTGTGAGATGGGACATCAGGGGACTCAGGGGGCGGAGTGGTGAGGGACATCCTCCAGGGACCTGGGAGCTGAAGGGTAAAGGATCCAGATCCTGTCTGCATGTAATCCTCACATCTCACAGTTAGGGAAACTGAGGCTCAGGAAGCTGAGTGCCCCATCCCAGCTGAAGCATCCTCTGTGGGAATGAGTCTATCTCACACACACACACCCCCATCCTCCCACCCCCCACTGCAGGAGAGCCTTGTCGGGGAAGCTCTAACAGCACCGAGCCCTGCCAGCTCCCCCAGCCTCCTTTCCTTGGCTCTAGGATGTGGCCACCCTGTCCCTCCCCTGTCCTTCCAGGACACATCATTGGCTGTCTCTCTCCTGTGCCCTCACTGCCCTCACACAGGCCACCTGGGAAGCACTTTTCTATTTGCTGTCTGCCTCTCCCTGGGCGGTCCTATCACCAAGACAGGGGCCCCTGACTGCTTCCTCTGAGCGCCAGTGCAAAGGCCAGGCCCTGCTGCAGGGGAGCAGGGACCCAATGCACTAAGCGGCCCACAGCTGTACTCTTCCCTGGTCCCTTTTACTCCATGCTGCCTCTATCCCAGCCCAATGCTCTGGATTGAAATTTCCCATTTTCCAGCCAACCTCCAAGCATCTGTGAGGTCCTCAAGGTCAGAGATAATGTCCTATTTATTTGTCTCTATTCAGCCCACGGGGCCAGGAGGGCTGCTCCCACGTGGGTGCTCCATAAATATGGGAATGAATGAATGAATGAGTGAATGAATGAATGATGAATCGAAAGAAGCTCTCAAAAGTTCTGCAAACGTGTTTTCTCAGTGTCTTGCCAAGGGCATGATAAACGGAGCGTTGAGCACCACGGCAGCTGGGAGGGAGGGAGCTGAGCTCGGGCAGGAGAACCGCCTCCACCTGGGCACCAGCAGACGCTTGGCCTCGAGCTAAAAGAGCAAGGGTTGGAGGTAGGAAAACAGAGGCTCAAAGGGAATGAGAGATACAAAGAGAAAGAGTGGGCAATGTGATGGGAGCAGGGGCTGCCGACTGTCCACTTGCATGGGGCCCCTCTCAGGACAGGGCCTGGGCAGGGGGCAGGAGGCCTGGCCAACAGCTAAACACAGCTGGACCTTCCCGAGATTGGCGGGCTCTGTGCAGCTGCCATCAGCCAGGGACACTGAGCCCTGGTCAAGATGTGGCTTTGTAGTAAGACAGGCTGGGGCCCATAGCCCAGGTCTGCCCAAGCCCAGTGGGCAGGTACTGGAGGAACCTTGCACAACTCTCTGAGCCTCAGTTTCCAAATGTGTAATATGTCCACAACACCCAATCCTGGCGGAGGGTTAAAATGCATAATGTACAGCAGTAATTAATACAACATTGTAGATCAACCATACTTCAATTAAAAAAAAAGTTGTGATAAAATGCTTAACGTACAATGAATGCATTCCCTGAGCCAATTTCCTGGCATAGCTGGTAAGGGGCGAGGCTGGCCTCAGAGCCTGCTTGTCAACCAGCCTAGAGCCATGGGTTGCCCTCTCCATGGACCTTCCAACCTGGAGCTGGCCTGCTCTCCTGGCCTTCCATCCACTCACTCATTCACTATATACTGAATACTTGTCTTGAATCCATTACTGTGTGTCTGGTGCTATCAAGGCACACTGAGATGGAGCAGTGACTCCTAAAAACCCCAGCCTGCAAGGAGCTTGCCGTCTACTTTGGGACACAAATAATAGTCATGTAAGAAAAATACCAGTTAAACAAGGTACCTCTCTAAGGAGAGAAAAACAGCAACAACAACCACCAAGTGAGGAAGGGGCCAGGGAGTATGGGAAGGGAAACATGAGCCAGGGTGACCAAGCCAACCTCCCCAGTAAGATGGCACCTGAGAGCTGTAGCAGCAGGAGAGTGAGCATTGGATGTCGGTGGGAGACGGTGGGGGGAGGATATTCCAGCACACAGATGAGCACGGGCACATCCCTGAAAAAGAAGCGTGCTGCTCTGAGAAACAGCAGGGAGGTGACTGTGATTTGGGTCAGAGTGATGGAGAGTGTCAGGGACAGGGTCAGAGTGGAGATGAAGGGACGGTCATAGGAGCCTGTCACCCTGGGGCCAGGGGCTTTCAGGCTGCCTCTGCTCTGGAGAGTGGAGGGAAGCCTCTAAAAAAATGGCCACAGAAGGTACCAGTCTGGCCAGGTGTGGCCAGGTGATGTTGGCCTCACACCACCCACATCCTGGGAAGGTACCTCCTGCCTTTGCCCTACGAGGCAGAGTGCCCGCCCCCTGATCCCAGTGGCCCACCTCTGGCCTTTCCTTCCTGTCCCAGTGGCCCCGGCATCTCACATTCCTGGCAGCTGTGCCTTGGAGGCTAGGCACAGGGCTGTGCGCATTAATTGACTGGGAGGCCCAGGTCAAGCCTCCTCTCCGCACTTGGCTGAGGCCAGGCTCCCGGCAGGGACCAGTCCTGTCTGCTCCAGAACACGCATCCTCGGCCGGGGAGAAATTCCAGCTGCCAGACTCCAGGCCCAGCCCAGGGCCGCGCAAGGGGATCGCTGTGAAAAATAACAGAGATGGTGAGCTTGGCCATTTCCTGTACAACACATAATTAGGTTAGATAAGAAACTAGCTGTGTCTAAGTGCTATAAATGTCTATATTAAGCTATTTTGAAAGTGCTGAGCACTTTGACATTTGAGAGTTCAGAGTAATTGAGGTATTGAAATAAAATTGCTTCTGTTATTTAAAAGGTCATTATCGTCTTCAGCTAGATATATGAGGACTATTTTCCACTCTAGTGAGCCGTTCTCCCTGGCACAATTAGTATCGCTTGAGCAGAGGCCGCTGGGGGACTCCCATCCGCAGCCCCCGCCAGAGGCCCAAGGTAGCTGTTAAGACACATGGAGCACGAGGAAAGCAGAGGAAAGCAAAGGAAAGCCTCCGTCACCCAGAATCATCACCGGCCCAGGGAGTGCTGTCACCGTCAACTCATCACCTACTCTGTACTGGTCTCTGCATGGATGCTTTCTGTGCAATTTTGTCTCATCCTCACAAAAGGGCCTCAAGGACGCCCTTAGTGTCAGAACATTGCAGGTGAAGACTTGAGGCCCTCTGAAGGGAAGGGACGGAATGGTGGGCCGGGCAGGAGGCTAGCACTGTCCCCCATTCACTGAGCATTGAGCACGCTCCGGGAGGCCGCTAACCCTTTCCTGTCCTGGCTTCTTTAAGCCTCGTAACCATCTCAGGACGAACCATCTCTATTTCACAGATGAGAAAACTGAGACTTGGAGAGGTTAAGAAACGAAACAGCAAGAAAGTGGCTGGAAAATGCTTCAAGACAAGAATTTTAAGAATGTTGGACTTCCCTGGTGGTCCAGTGGTTAGGACTCCTCGCTTCCACGGCAGGGGACACAGGTTTGATCCCCGGTCAGGGAAGCTCTGCATGCTGTGCGGTGCGGCCAGAAAGAAAAAAAAAATAATGTCACCCAGTGCCTAACCCTTCTACACTCCAGCCCCCCACGGCTCAGACATGTCCTGACCCTCCTTCTGTCATGCCCTGCCCCTCCCCCAGCCTGTTGGACCGCATGCCTTTAAGGTTCCTCTCAAAGAACAGAAATAAGAGTGGCCCCAGCTGAACTAGTTACATGGATGGATTCAGACCAGCAGTTCTTGGGATGGAGACTCTGCTGAATGAGGGCGCTGGCCTATGGGGAGCATGCCACAGGCCTGAGACCTTCACCAGGCCCCTGAGTCTGTCCGTCCTCATCAGTCACACGGTGTTCCTGAGAGGATCCAAATTAGGTACAGACATCAAACTATGCTCAGCAAACATTACTGTTAGAATGTTCCACTATAAAAAACAAAGATGGGAGCTTTTCTCCAATTCTCACTCAAGACACTTCACCCCCCTCCCCCAATTGTTAAGGTAAATAAATAGAATGTCCTTAACTACAAATTAGATATCTAAGTTAGTACTCAATTATATCCTTGGTTATCATTGATTGGATATATCACAATTTCTAAATGTCTCTCAAAAAGATCCTTGACTTCCAAAGGCATCTTCGTCTCAATAGCAGGGGACTCACTGCTCTAGGGAATGGATAAACGGCAATAAGTCAGCACTTACAGGGCACTCCCTCTGTGTGAAGCCCTGTCCTGAGCAATGGCGATCAGCCTCTTAAAAAAATGCATCCTTTGAAAGCATGGTCTCAAACAGATACTTGTATACTCAAATTCATAGCAGCATCATTCACGGTAGCCCAAAGGTGGAGATAACCCAAGTGTCCATCGATGGATGAATGGATAAACAAACTGATCTATACGTACTACGGATTATTACTGAGCCTTAAAAAGGGAGGAAGTTCTGACATATGCCATGATATGGATGAACCTTGAGGACATAATGATGAGTGAAGTAAGTCAGTCACAATATCCTGGACTCTCCAAATCGCCAGCATCACTACTCTTGCGCTTTGAGGCCATTATTAAGTGCAATAAGGGTTACTTGAACACAAGCACAGCGATACTGATATTGCAACAGTTGATCTGATAACCGAGGCGGCTACTAAGTGACTTACAGGCAGGATACCCTGGACAAAAGGATGATTCACATCCTGGGTGGGACAGAGCAGGACGGTGTGATATTTTATCACACTACTCGGAACAGCCTGCAATTTCAAACTTATGAATTGTTTATTTCTGGAATTTTCCATTCAGTATTTCAGGACTGCTGTTGACCACGGGTAACTGAAACTGCAGAAAGTAAAACTGCGGATAAGAGGGGGGGATGACTGTAATCCATTTTACGTTTGCCTTACTTAGGTTCATTAAAAGTTCTGTTTTTCTGTTGCAAGATTTTTATGAGCTGCAGAGTCCCACTGAATTACTCAGAGGAAAACTGAGCCGGGCTGGATGTTACAAGCGGCAGGGCAGGTGGTGACGTGGCGTCACTGGGGTATGAGAGGCAACTTAACAGGGACAAGGAACAGGAGAAGGACGAGTGGGCGGGGGTATAGGGAAGCAGCAGGAGACACCCCTTCTTCTGCTAAGTAGCAGGGAAGGGCTAGAGTGGTTGGAAATTAGACCAACCCCTGCGCTTTCCTCAGAGAGGGTACTAAAAAAAAATATGTGTTGAATTTGGGGGAGAAACACAATACACCAGGAACACCCTTTGTAAAAATGTAAGCAACTTAACAAACATAAGCTACTCTCACAACCTTGCTCCAGAGCTGGGATTTCATCTGGGGAAATAAAATATTGCTGAAGCTTCTATGCATTAGCCTGAAACTGTCTCATATGGAGGCCAGGTATCTTCCTAGGAAGTCGAGGACTTTTCCCCCAGGCCCAAGACCTTAGCTGTGGTCTTCTGATGGCGGTAGTTTCAGAGGCTGCTGGAGGGTCCTGAGACTGCCTCCTGGTCCATCCTGGTCCAGTGCTTCTCTGGGAAAATACACCAGCTCCTTCTGGTCCCACAGAAGAGGCACCTCTGCAGGTCCCCGAGGTGGTAGACACCCCAGGATTCCTGTCAGGCGTCCTCCCTCCCCCCACTGGGCCAGACCACAGCCAGAGGGTGCTGGCAGCCACTGTGGCCTTGTCACCCCCCCAGACAAATGTGTTATTTCAGGCTGTTCTTTCACGGAAATTAGCAGAGGGGGCTGCCAGGAGGATAAATATAGCAGTGCCTTTTTGCTGAGTTGTAGAAGCTCTGGATGATGTGGTCTGAGGCATAGCATCTGGATGCCTTTAGGGAGGAACAAAATTTATAGGAAAAAAAAATCCATTCCACATGGGTTGTTTTTTAGTTTTCAAAGAGCCTCCCCAGTCCTTGGCTGTTGATACCCTTTCTAAGTACTGAGAAGCAGGTGGGTACCAGGCTCTGTGACAGGCTGCAGGGACAGTGTGGTGACAAGGCACACAGGGGCCTGCCCTTAGTGGCATTATTTAATTGCCCTGCTCACCAAGGCACAGCAGTCTGAGGAAGTAAAACCGGCAGCCGGAGACCGATCTCAGGGCTCAGGGAAGGCTCTGGAGAGCTTTCTCTGCACGAGGCCTGGCGTTCACACGGGTCAAATAAATACTAGCAGATGTTGTTATCCGCAGCTAAGCTGAGAACAAGCTGATGGGAGAGCCAGCCCCGGGGGGCTAGACCCTCCCAGCTCAGCATGAGCATGAGCATGAGCACTCTCAGTCCTCGGCCTGTGGGGTGGCTCTCCCTGGGGGGCAGCCACCTCTCTGTAGTCTCCACATGCCTATCCCTCCCCTGCTGTCATCCGAGGTGACTGTGAGCCCATCCCTGCCCTCTCTCCCAGCGAACTTATTCCCCACGGGAAGATAGCTCTTTATTTATTTTTTTTTATTTTATTTTTTTTATTTTTTAATTTAATTTTATTTTTTTATTAGTTTCTGCTTTATAACAAAGTGAATCAGTCACACATATACATCTGTTCCCACATCCCTTCCCTCATGCATCTCCCTCCCTCCCACCCTCCCCATCCCACCCCTCCAGGCGGTCACAAAGCACCGAGCTGATCTCCCTGTGCTCTGCGGCTGCCTCCCACTATCTATCCACCCTACGTTTGGTAGTGTATATATGTCCGTGCCTCTCCCTCGCTTTGTCACAGCTTACCCCCCACGGGAAGATAGCTCTTTAAATCCTGTTGGCCCTGGCTCTTTTTCACATGAAGACACTGTAGGTTGGAGGGCTCAGATGGCTTCTCAAAGACACACAGCAGTTAAAAGGCAGGCCCGAGATTTGGACCAGATCTTCTGCCTCTAAATCCTATACTCACGCTACTGAGTGAGAAAAGCCAGGATTCCAGCAAAAGAAAAAGAAATGTGTGGGAAGAGAAAGAACGCCAGACACGGAACTCATCTGGAGACTCTGATCCTGACTCTGGAGCCCAAGTCAGAGAGATGGCTTGGACGTATTTGCTTGGTTCATAGCCTGCTTATGGCACATGACGCAAATGATGACTTTACTTGTAAATGGAATGAAGGGGCAGGGAGAGACGAAAAGAAGGAGATGATGATAAAAAGAGATAGAGAGAGATGTGGGCCAGGGTTGGATGGGGAAGGGCATATGTGGGCATGTAGAGGAGAAGCAGAGAAGCTGACAGAGACGGAGAAGGGAGGGAGGTCCCTTTGCAGAAGGAGAGATGGAGGCCGAAGGTCCGCACGTTCTCAGCGATGGCCACCAGGTGGCACTGTCCACCCCGAGTAGCAGGGCTACGGTCCAGGGTTGGCCTCAAGAGGGACGGAGGTGGGAGAAGAAGCCTGGGAGTGGCCGCCGAGGGGCAAGGAAACTGTCACCACCACAGCCGCGTCTGTTAACTCAGGAAGTCCCTAACCCAGAATGAATCCTTCACAACATCCCTTCTTGACAGTTATATGCTGTCAACAGTCAAGCTGGCCATAAACAGAAGAGTTTGTAAATTAGCAAAGGTCTCTTTATTCACATATTCATAAACCATGTGGACAGTTGTTTGCATAAATTCCCAATCTGTCAAAATCAAGAGAACAAATCGGAGACAAAAGTAACCAGGCCACCAAGCACCCTTCATCGGGGATGAGAGTGGGGAAGAATTCCTCAATTAGGGACTTGAAGGTGGAAAACTTCTCCCTGCAGAGTATCTTTTTGGTCTCTCTGCCATCCCTTGGGCACCCCAAATGATCCCTTTTATTGCAGTTTTTCCTCACTTCAGAATGGCCTCAGTTCCTCATGATAAAATAAGGTGATCTCAAGTGCTGGTTGTGAGGGAGAGCATGACGGGGTGGGACGTTCATGATGGTGGTCAGGAAGGGACATTGGCTTCTGAGAAGTGAGAAGGATGCTTGGGGGGGACGGCTGGTGGGGATACATGGAGCTCGGGAGAGGGGTCCCGTTGGAGCCAGGAATGCGGGGTCCTGAGGCTGCAGCTAAAGAGTGGTCAGAGACACAGGTGTGCATGCAAAGAGAGAGAGAGGATGGCACTTTAGAGAAAGCCATCCCTGAAGCGCTGAGTGGAGGAGGGGTGATTACAGGGTGGCCTAGGGGGCGCAACTGGGTAAGTCAGGGAAAGGATGCCTGCGTCAAATGCTAGAACACACGCTCCACAGTAGAGCCCGTGCTCAGCCACGATCCCCGAAGGTCCGGGGCAGAGCTGCATTCAGGGATGGGGATGAAGGCAGCCAGTGGAGGCTGAGAGGCGAGAGGGGCAGAGGAGGGAGCGTAGACTCCGGGTTATGGAGGGAAAGAGAGGAGGAGACCGCGTGGGAGGTGGGCCACTCAGCCTGAGAAATGCCTGCCACTCTGGAGACTGAGGGAGCAGCTGAAGGTACAAAACAAGAGGGGGGATACCTAGTGAAGGAGACCCCTGAAGAGCCAGGAAACGGAATCCAGAAGACGTGGGGGGACGAGGAGGGGAGCAAGACATTTTAAACGACTCCAAGTTGGCCACAGGCTGGGCCAGGTGCAGTCATGGGGCCCCCAACTGGGGTTCCCTGAGAACTGGGGATGTGCAGGGGGGCTGAGGAAGGACAGGGATGGGGGAGATCCTGAAAGGGGAGGCTGGGCAGCCCTGATCCTTAGCTAGGCCAAAGATCAGCCCTGCAGCAGGCCAGGGTGGAAACAGGTAGGCTTCCTGGAGACAGAACTTGACGGTGGGCGTGGGGCTTATGGGTGGGCTTCATGGATGTCCCTGGGCTGGGAGTCACCGGCTCTGCCACCAACTAGCAGGTTCTTTTCTGTCTCCTTCGTTTCCCCAGCTACAAAGGGACCAGCTTCATCATGATGCTCTGGGGGACCTGGCAGTTAGGACCGTGGCAAAGAGTCTCTAAAGGGTCCATCTTTAGTGGCTCGTGGACCCCTTTAGAAAACCGAAGAGAGCATCAGACTCTCAGATACGCAGTGCAAACTTCTGCATAAAAATCCCCGAGTGTTTGTGGATTCTCTAAGATCCACCCATACACCCAGGAACCTGAGGTTCTAATCATACTCATAAATAGGAAGCAATCACACCCGATACCCCACCAGCTAGAAACCTGTAATAAAGGGAAATAGAACGCTAGCTCTTTCGGCAGCAGCCACGGCCCGCACACAGACCAGCTCCTAACGAGTCTTTCTCCTGTTTGCTGATGGAGGACACTTGTAATAGAGTTTAATGTGGAAGAACAAGGTGCATTTAACCAAAGCTGTAAACATCTCTAATTCTATTTAAAACTATAGGGTGTGGTACATTAACATTTAACAATCGGACACTCAATCGGTGTGAAGTTGGTTGAGCTGTGTTTATTAGAAAGCAGGCTCCAAGTCATCTTTTATCAATGACAACAGAAGCAGAAACCCTCCGTGGCAAGCCTCCCGCCCCACCCTATGCATTAATTAAGAGTCCTCTCCAAATCTTCCGCCCTGTGGAAAGACACCGATTGCTTTGGAAAAAATCCCCTGAGCAGGGCAGATGTGGCTCAGCACCAACGTCTGTCAGGCTTGTGCACTCGGAGAATTGTTTGCCCCAGTAAAACAAATCTTTTTTTAAAATGTGCAATGAACAGTTAATTCAGAATGAGCAGCGGTTTAACCTCTATTCTACTTGACCGCTGCAGAGTTCACACCCCTGAGCCCTTCCTCCTTTCAGAAACTCCCAGACACAGCTTTCTCTGACCGTCTCCGACTCCTCTGAGCTTGCTCTGCTCTGGTCCCCGTCAGGCTCCTTGCCTGCTCTCCAGACCAGACCTGCGGGCAGGGGAGTGCCCACCGCTCAGGCCTGGTACCTTCCCTCCTGGCTGACCCGCCTCTCTCTGGAGGAGTTTGCTCACTGCCAGGGCTTCAGCTGTGACCTATATTCTGAGGACACCCCCATCCCCTCTGGGGTTCCAGATCCGCATTTCCCAACAGTTTACATCCTTGCTACTCAAAGTGTGCTCTGGGGACCAGAAGCATGGGCATCCCCTGGGAGCTTGTTAGAAACACAGACTACCAGGGCCCACCCAGACTTCCTGAACCGTGAGCCACAGTTTAACAAAGATCCAGGTGATTCACACACACGTTAAAGCTTAGGGAGAACTAGTCTATCCTATCTATCTGGACACTTCCCGGAGCCCAAATTCAGCAGGTCCAGGCTGAAGGCAGATCCTTCCTCCAAAACACGAAGTCCTTCTTTGTTTTCCATCCCAGTGAATAGCTTCTATCTGGTGTATGGGGCGGGGGTGGGGTGTGTTATGCTGGGTTGGGGGGAAGGTCAACATTCCCAGCAAGTGGCTGCCTCATCTTATAACAGGCTCCCTCCTGCCCAGGGATACTGGAAAGACAGCATGTTCTATGTGGAAGCCTGCCTAAACTTCAGGGCCAGCCAGCACAAAAAGGCTCCCTCCAAGGTCCACATGATAGGGCTCGCCCTGTCAAGTCTCTACCCTGTGCCCTTCCCCTGTTGCCACCAGCATGGCTCAGTACTGCCAGGGTCCCTACTCCAAAACAGAGAGTCCCTCTCTTAGGAGAGCATCAGGCCTGAACCCTGATGGTCCCTCTCCATGGAGAAGGGCATCTTCGGAGCCCTGTGAGGGCCCCACTGAGTGAGAAACAGAGGGCAGCAGGAGCTCGTGGCTGCCAGTTCAGTTGCTGGATGTGATGGAAGTGGGCTCCTTGGGTGGTACCCTCAGTAAAATTCTTTGTTTCCTGGGCTGGAAACAGCTTTTTTTTTTTTTTTTTTTTTTTTTTTGCGGTACGCGTGCCTCTCACTGCTGTGGCCTCTCCCGTTGTGGAGCACAGGCTCTGGACGCGCAGGCTCAGTGGCCATGGCTCACGGGCCTAGCTGCTCCGCGGCATGTGGGATCTTCCCGGACCGGGGCACGAACCTGCGTCCCCTGCATCGTCAGGCGGACCCTCAACCACTGTGCCACCCGGGAAGCCCTGGGAAACAGCTTTGATGCATACTGTATTAGTCAGAATTCTCTCCACTGCAATCTGACTAGCTTGAGCAAAACCAGGATTTAGATAGTAGGAGAAGTGGGTAGTTTATTGAATCGAAAGAAGATCTAAAGGAAAAAGAAGAGTCTGGGGGATCTTAGGGGATGGGAGCTGGGATTCCGTGCTCCCAGGACCCTGTCCTCCCTGCTGCTTTCTCAGCATCTCCTTCACTCGCCAAGCCTTCTCCGCTTGGCAGGAGACGTCGCTGTAGGTGGTTCTGATAGGTGGCATCCCAGCTTAGCTGCCCAAGGGAAAGATGCTTTCTTTTCCCTAAGAATTCTGATCAGCCAAGACCAGGCCTCATGCACGCTTTGGCCCATTTTTTTGTGGCCTGGGACATGAGTCCCATTCTTGGCCCAGCCTAGGTTGTAGTCATGCGTATCAGGGGCTGAGTGATGAACAAGGCCATGAGCAGTCCCTAAAAGCATCAACTGGTTTAGCGTTCTTATCCCAAGTGAGTCTTTGGGCATATCAATGTGTGGGATGATGACTATGCACTAAAAAATATGAAGTGTGGGCTTCCCTGGTGGCGCAGTGGTTGAGAGTCTGCCTGCCGATGCAGGGGACACGGGTTCGTGCCCCGGTCCGGGAAGATTCCACATGCCGCGGAGCGGCTAGGCCCGTGAGCCATGGCTGCTGGGCCTGCGCGTCCGGAGCCTGTGCTCCGCAATGGGAGAGGCCACAGCAGTGAGAGGCCCATGTACCGCAAAAAAAATAAATAAATTAAAAAAATGAAGTGCCCCATGTCATTTTCACACCAACAAATATGAGGGGGAGGGTTAGGCTTGGCTTTTACTTCTATGCCCTGTGAGTTAACAGAGATATGATGATTTAATGAAGAGGTGATCTTAAAGAAATCCCAGCCCTGTCCTCCTACCACAGCTGCTTTAGTTCAGGGCCTGGGCCTTTGACTTGGCAAGACAGTTGCATTCGGGGAATACCCCTTTCCCCCTCCTCTCCTCCTGTGAAGATTCTGCCATGCATGGTCTAGGCCGAAATCCACCACCGAATCTGAGAGTATGTGCACTCTGCCTGCAAGTACCACTGCATTCCATTCTGAGCAATGGGTTCTTTGTTCTAACTTTATTTAAATGCACAGGCCATTTTCCATGTTGAAAACAGCTTGTCTATAGTTGTTCCCACAGATGCTTTATAGCAAAACAAATGGAAGAACTTTTCCTAATTTCTATTTGAATGATGTGTATTCCTTTACTTATCTTTAGAAATGTCAATACAGACTTAGTGGTGTATTTGATAGAGAACAAATAAGTAGACCCATTTTTAAGTTTATTATGACAATAATATCAAGGTTTATCATCCCGAAGAAGCGTCAGGTGCAAATCATCCATCGCTCCCAGTTCTGAGCAGAGCTTGGACAGTTTGCTTCTAAAGATAATAGTGGGACAAGCTCTGCTTAGATGTTGTCAAGAGCTTCCATGATTCCCTTGGGAAGCATTTTCAGTAGACAGTGATGGTCTTGCCGCCTC
Organism: Mesoplodon mirus; assembly: GCF_964341445.2. Lineage (NCBI taxonomy): Eukaryota > Metazoa > Chordata > Mammalia > Artiodactyla > Ziphiidae > Mesoplodon > Mesoplodon mirus. The sequence continues at coordinate 183,149,274 of NC_138977.1, forward strand.
CTTTTATACCCTAGGTCAGCAGGTCCCCCGCTCACGCACCTCAGTGTGGATGTATGCAGCTATGACCAGAGTTTAGGAGAGTCTGAATTGAATCATTGAATAGCAATGACTTGTTGGACTTAACCTACAGCTACCAGCTCTTCAAAGCTTGTGCTCTTCTTGGTGGAATGCATTCACTTCCATATGTGATGGCACGGAGCTCCCACTGAATTTAAGGGGGTGTGTTTGGGGGTGATTGAAGTTCAGTTCTGCAGAGGCCTGGAGATCTCCTACTCCATGGCCCTCTCCCCAACATCGCCTCTTCACACACCCCAACTCTCCACTCTCACCTGGCACTCCCAGGGCCCCACCAGTCCAAATAGGTCCTTGTGTAAATCAGGGAATCATCCTCCTGCCCCAAAACACCATATAACCATGTTCTGCTGGAAGACTGCTATGATAAAAATATGATAGGATGCCTAGGATAATTATGATATGAATGGTATACTAACCTTATATCCTCCTGTCCTAAAGAGATGCTCTGGGAAGTTCCTCCTCAAAAACTGCGCAGTTTATTCACTACCTTGGAAATCGGGCAGCGAGGGAGGGAATGAGACGCAGGTACAGGCTACAGAGAATGACTTCCTCTTTGTAAAGTCAGGTTATTTTTGCTTCTGGAAAATCATTACCTGCTCCCGATTGGTCCCTTTCCAGTAAGCTATCATGGGTCTTTGGGAAAGTTACTGTAGAGCTAAGTTTTATGGACAAATATTTACTTTTTAAAGTTATTGCAATGAGAGCCTTAAATAGTAAAGACATTTTCATTTTTTGAAAATATGGACTGGTTTTAGCATGTATGTTAACATAGTGTACTTGTGTAGCTATTTATAGTGTCCAGAATCTTCCAATAGTCATTATCCTATTACAAGAATTCTATGAGAGGTTAACTCACCTTTGTATAAACATAGAGTCTGAGACAATTAGGGGATAAGAAACTAAACCAAGTTCACATGGCTGTACAGAGGGGCACAACTCACACTCAAGGTTGTGTTTAAAATATATAATTTACCATATATACACGGTCCATTACAAAGCCAAACTTCTGTAGTGTGCACTAAAAATCAACCCAGACCACACTCACACATCAAGAAGTGTGTCCTTAACAACACAGCTGATAGGATGACTCTGTACCAAAACGGATCCATCTTCAGTGAGATCCCGGATGTCATATAGGCCCACAGAGCCACTTCCCCATGGATCTATTTGCCATATGCATCACTGCCTCCCAGCCAAGCCAATTAGAATTCACATGCAAAGTTGAGTCAGGCAAGGCACTTTATAACAGAAGGGTGTTCAGGACACGTTTTTCCAGCCCTGCTAATACTTCCTACTCTCCTACCATTGGGGAACCAGGCAAAAGACTACGCTCTCACATGAGTGGACATTCAATTAGAGTTGGTAACCCCGGCACACTTCTAAGAGGTCCCCTTCTTCCATTCTGTCAATTGATGGCAAACCCCCCGGCTCCTTTGGAAAAGGGTGAGTGAGAACTTCTTGAAGAATATAAGTCTCTATACCAGGATAAGCCCCCGTGCCAAAGGGGTGGAAGCCCTTCAGAATGAAAGATGTTCTACTTGTCCGGTGGCCGTGGGTGATAGTGGGTAGAGAAACGGGCACTGGGGTATCCAGATAGTTCACTGTCAGCTTAGATGTCAGACTGCCTCACAGTCTGTCTCTCTGCCCTTGAATCACCAGGGTCAGTGCATCTATTTAAAACAAGAGATGCTATCTTGAGTGACCGCTTGCAATAAGCACTTTGCACTGCTCTGGGTGCCCTGGCAATGTTATCTGATCCTTTGAAAACCAATTAGTACATATCTACCATCTCACACTTGGGCCTATAATGGCATTTCCTCTAGCTATATATTATGAGCTTGATATCACAGATACAGGAAAGGTAGAAGATCAAAATTCAGATTAAAAATTATAAAACCCAGAGAAACAAGAAGAAACATGAAGGGGTTTGGCTCAGCAGAAAATCTCCTTGGATGGTCTCAGAATCAAGAGTCCTCACCGCTCAGGACTCAGACCCAGAAAATCTTGTTCTGGGAGATTTGTCCAAGGGCTGCAGCCCCTGCTCTTTTGCAGAGAGGAGCCTTGTACCTCTCTGAAGGCACCTGGGATGCCATTGGAATGGGGCTCCCACCACACAGAAGGCACTAGTGAAAATACAAAAATAAGGACTTTGTATCCAAGGTTTCATAAATAACTGGGGTGGCAGATATTAAATACAATGCAGAGTTACAGTTTGTTCTCCTCAAAGAGGATCTGGGCATAGACGGTGCTGGTGGGAATGCCTTTGGCAACCTGGTGGGGCTTGATCAGCTCCAGCTCAGCATAGGTCAAATTCTCTTCGGCAATCTTTGGCTATAAGACAAAACACAACACAATTTGAGCTGACTGCTGGGAGTTCAACATCACACATACATTCATCAGGCATGTATTTTCATAGCATTTTGGGGATTCAAAGGGAAACAAATGGACGAAAAATTTAAAAGGGTATGTAAAACCTAAATAACATAAGATAGATCTTGTTATCTTATACAGAACACTATGTCTTGCAAAAAACACTATGATTTATTTTTAAGTTGTCACAGAATACTAACAAAAAAAATTATTAAACATGAGGCCACAAAGTAAACTTTAATTCTGAAAAGTAAAAATAATGTAACTACAGTCTCTCATCAAAAGGATAAACTAGAGGTAGAGACAGAAACAAAAAGTCCAAAACTTGACAACAAAACTAGAATGCTACCATCTAGAAATTTTCAGTGACTTAACCTGTATAAAACTGAAATTTCAGCATATCTTGAAAATAATGATGAAGATATTACATGCCAGAACCTAAAGAATGTAGTACTCAGAGAAAAATCACAACCTTAAATATCTATATTAAACAACATGAATTAAATGGATCAAGCATCCAACTGAAGTTAGTAAAAAAAAAAGAACAAAATAAAGAAAAGCAGAAGGAAGAATGAAAAAAATTAACACTAGACTGTATAAGTCAGAAAATAGAAAACAGTAGAATAAACAAAAATATCCAAAAGCTTGTGCTTGAAAAACACCAATGAGACAAACAAAAAAATTAATCAAGATAAAAAGGGAAAAAGCAAAAATGAATCAAATAGGAAATGAGAAAGGAGGTATAATAAAATGAAAGACGTTTTAAAACTTCAACTTTGCTCAACATATTGCAAAAACCTTGAAATACAGGATAAAATGAGTACTAGTCCAGAAAAATATAAATTATGAACATTAGCTCCAGAAAATGTCAATGTACTAACTACCATCAAAAATAAAGAATGAAAAGAAAGGAACAGAGGAAGGAAGGCCAGAAGGCAGGCAAGAAAATATTGTCAAAAGCACCAGGCACAGGCAGTTTGATAAGAGAATTTCTAAGAGAGATTCCTTTAAGGAACAGACAATTCCAATATAATTAAACTGATCCAGAGCATTACAGAAAAGTAAAAACTTCACATATTTTAGAACAATTTCATGTATTAGTATAAATTAGCATAAATCAGATTTACTCAGAGACTATGAAAAGGCACACTAAAGATAGATAATCATGTTCAAGTTGACTTTTTTCCAGGAATGCAAAGATGGTTCAATATTAGAAAAATCTATTAATATAATTCACAGTAGTAACAGAGAGAAAAACCATATGGTTATCTCTATAGATGCTGTAAAGGCATTTAATAAAAATTTTAAAATTTTTGTTAAAAATAATTCTTGATAATGTAGCCATAGATTTTTTTTCTTACCATGATTAAGAAACATTATTAAAATAAAGAATAATTGATGATCCAACTCCAGTCATATTAAAAATAAAGCTGCTATAATTAAAACACTGTGGTATCAACAAATGAATAGACCTCAGTGGGACTGATGAAAACATCCAGAAATTAACCCAAATATTATTTTTCAAATAACGGTGTTGGGATACTCGGGTAGCCATTTGAAAAACAAATCATATCCTTTATGTCATTCTTTACATTAGGTAAATTCCAGATGAATTAAAATTTTAATATGGAAAATGAACTCATAAAAGTGTTAGAAGAATGTGTGGGGAAATTTTCAAAAAAATAATCTCAGCATATGGAAGGTGTTTCAAAGTCTAACACAAAATCCAGGAGCAACAGAAAAAAGATATGTAAATTTTCATGCTGTATATTGCAGAATATTCTCTAAATAAAGTCAAAGGACAATTGAAAACATGAGCAAAATATTTGCAACTCATATGAAAGGGCCTTACAGTTTAACAAAGATAATGGCCAACAGTCCATTAGAAAATTAAGCAAAGAACAAGAGACAGGACCAGAGAGTGCACAGGAAGAGAAACACAAAGGCTCTTACACATATTAAGTGTGACTTAACCTCTCTCAAAATAAGACAAGAGAGATTTAAAATCACTTAGACATCAGTTTTTGTCTTTCAAGTTGACAAAGAAACTAAAAGTTTTCCAAAAGAAACAGAAAGAAACAGGTCCTCTTGTATATTGTTGGTGGAAGTGTTTATTGGTACAAGCAAAAAACTGCAAGCACTTCAGTGGACATCAATAGGAGCCTGATGCATTCATAATGGAGTATCCGGTACAGTCTTTAAAAAGAATGATGGATGGAGCTGTATATGTATACTGTATGTTTTCCTATCATTTGTGTACTGTATAGGAGTATATATACATGTATATATGTTATATACTCAGAAAACCCTTGGAACTTGCCTGGAAGTCAAGAACCTGGTCTCCAAGGTTCCCTCTGGGGAAGTAAATGGGGTGGCTGGAGAGAGACTCAACCTTTTTTGTAGACATTGGTTGGCACCTTTCAAATTTTCTAGATGGTACATTATTTAAACAGCACATTAATTAATTTTAATTCACAATTAGAAAAATAAAAGCTGGTCACTAATTTATAGTCGTAAAAGACACATCACTTTCATTTAAGCAGCCCTGCTTTTGTTTTTTGGCTGCTTTGGCTGTGTTGTCATTGTTTTATTTTTATTTTTGGGGTTATACCTTGGTTAACTCACCAGAATTCAGGACAAATAAATCGTACACATTCAATTTAAGTTTCTTAAAAAGTATGCCAAAAGCAAAAAGCCTCTTTTCTTTTGAGATGAAGCATCACACTAGAGGACAGGGAGCAAGAGACAAAGAGAGAATGTAAAGAACTCCTTACGGCCAGTATTGACTGGTCAGGGGCGACCGCTGAGCGACCTTCAAAATTGTCTGGCCCTTTTTAAATTTCAACGTTAAGGACAATTTAGGGATCAGAGCCTTCTGCTTGTCTTTTGATACCAAAAATCTTTATGTTGTTTCTTAGTCGTCCATATCTTACCAGCCAACAAAAATACCATTTACATCTTGCCTTTCAGTTTAATTACATTTCACATTATAATGATTCCATTTAGAAATGCCATGTGTCCTCAAATAAGCACACAAAACCCAACTCATGTAAATTTTAGAACCAAGATTTATGAAATCATATTGTCCAGGTGTTTTATTACATTACTTTGAAATTGCATTGTTTTCTAGCATAGATTCTGTTTATTCTTAAGTTATTCCATTACGTTTGGATATGAAAAATAACACTAGCTTTCTCAATATAGGTCACCAGGCCGGCTTGGCTGATGTGTTGTTTTCATACATTTTTATGATGTTCCTATAGTAAACATAATTTAATAAAGCCAAAAGCACACTAAATAAATAATTGCATCTAGAAAAGCAATAAAAACAAATAAAATTAGTACTTTCATAAGTGGAAAGGTACTTCAATTACTGCTACAAGCAACAACCCACCATAACATGTGTAGAATCATTTCCCTTATGCATATTTCTGGAATATTATAATTTGATTGAAGATATGAGGCAGCACGCAGGAGGCGCTGAATTGTGAAGTGTATACAGTTTCCAACAGGAGATGCATAATATTAGCCCTTGGCACCTTTAAAGAACGTATTGTTTTTCTGGCATGCACCCTTGGTTATCCCCATCAACCATGTGCTTAATTACATTTCCCAGCTTGTTTAACTAGAAATAAATTCCTAACAGCCACTGAAATGGGCAAAACGTAGACTCCTCACCAGTTTTCACCCAGCTACCTTTCTTTGCACTGACGCTTTAGTGGAAGGTTTAGGCGCATTAAGAAGTAGCTTAGAGAAAATTAATGGCGTATCAGTGAGACCAGGTAAGACTGTAGAACTGGTAGTAAAACTGGGAGCCAGGAGCAGAATGTAAAGGTTAAAGTGGGCAATTGCAACGAGGCAGAGGCAGGGTGAGGGACCTGCTGCAGAGCCCTACCTGTATGTCAGGTGATGTCTGCCATCTTGCCAACACAAACCTGTTTGGATTTAAGATAAGGAATCACTCCTAATGTGTACGGCAATTCAAGAACTGGAGTACAGTGAATGGGTCTCCGAAGGTGAGTCAAGACATACTTCTGTTAGTTCCCTGACAGCTTCTGGCCCTCAAATGACCCTCTCTTCAAGCCCCCGTCCTGTTCCTGGTGGTTCAGGAAGTACATGGGGCATCAGCACTCAAGAAGACAAAATTTAATACTTTTTGTGTGTGTGTGTGTGGTACGCGGGCCTCTCACTGTTGTGGCCTCTCCCGTTGTGGAGCACAGGCTCCGGACGCACATGCTCCACGGCCATGGCTCATGGGCCCAGCCGCTCTGCGGCATGTGGGATCTTCCCGGACCGGGGCACGAACCCGTGTCCCCTGCATCGGCAGGCGGACTCTCAACCACTGTGCCACCAGGGAAGCCCAGAATTTAATACTCTTGAACTGGCTGTTCACAAACACGCCTGCAGCAGCTCTCGATTGCACTGGAAAACACAAAGGAAACTGTGGACGGCTTCCAGGCCTCAGACATGAGCTTTACACTTAGGTCTGCTGTTGCTGTGTTCCCGGAAACAGGAGGGGGCTGGGGACCAACAGCTGGAAGTTCTGGTAGGGTCCTTTAGAAGAGGCTCCAGAACTTTCTAAACATGTGAGAAGCAATAGTGCCATTTCCTCTTTCCCAGGACTGTTTGGTTTTACTTTCTTTTCCCTTTCACCCAGCCTGAAGAGACTCCTGGTCCATTTCTCTTTCTACTCCTCCAACAAAGGCCTGGTATTTGTGTCAACTGCTTGGAGTCTCGTAGGTTCTAAACCCCTTTGTTTTATGTGCCTTTAATCTCACTTTTCATACATTTCCTCCTAGTCATGAAGAATCCACTCCCTAGTCTGGAATGGGATTCTATGAGCAAGAGGGGATGGAGGTTCAGATGTAGACACGTGTCACTGCACCCAAGGAAGGTGAGAATAAAAGGAAATTCTCCCAGTTCAGTGAAAGTGTTCACGGCAAGGAGGTGAGGAGAGAGGCCGTCACCCGGTGGCTGCGTGCAGAGCGTGGGTGCAGGAGGAACTGGGTCAAATGCCAGCTGTGGGACCTTGGGCCAGTTCCATCACGGGCACTCAAGGACCTACCCTGCTGATGTAAATGAAGACTTAAATGAGATGATGTATGGAATGAGTCTGGCACCACTGGGCCTACCCCACAGAAGATGCTAAACACGTGCCTGCTGAATGAATAAATGTTCTGGTGTCATCATTTTTCTCTAGAGTGTCAGCTCAACTATCCATTTGTGTACCTTCTGAGATCTTCATGAGTTACCAACAACTATGTGAACTAAGTAGTCCTGGATATCTTCTGACACATAAGGAAGAGATTCCAGGAAATTAGTTGTTATGGGCTGAATTGTGTCCCTGCAAAACTCATATGTTGAAGCCCTTACCTGCAATACCCCAGAATGTGACTATATCTGGAATCAGGGTTTTTAAAGAGGTAATTCAGGTAAAATGAGGTCATTAGAGTGGGCCCTAATCCGAGATGACTTGTGTCCTTATAAGGAGAGGACATTAGGACTCATATACATATAGAGAGAAGATCATGTAAAGATACAGGGAGAAGATGGCCATTTATCAGCCAAGGCAAGAGGCCTCAGAAGACACTAGCCCTGCAGACAACTTGATCTCAGACTTCTAGTCTCCAGAACTGTGAGAAATATTTGTTTAAGCCACCCAATCTATGGTACTTTGTCTGACAGCTGAGCAGACTGATAGATTAGTCAGGATGGTGACAGAAGAGAAGGGAACAGGGAATGGGCTGCCTTAGTGGGAGAGGACTGGGGTGGGTGCATATAATAAGTCACTGCATTTTATGTCAGCATGGGAGGAGAGCCGTCCTCTCCCCCTATTTGGTGAGGAACAACACTGGAATAAAGAGGCTCTAGGACTCTCTCATATGGCACAACTCCCACCCCCCAAGACACACACACACACACACACACCCCTCCAACCCCTGCAGCCCTGCCCCCCATGGCGTAGCTGGACCCTGGGCTGCAACAGACCTAGCTGCATTGCTGGGCCATATACCTATTAGCTTTTAGGAAACATGGGATGGGGATGCTGGCATTTATATCCTGCTAAGAAGGGCGCTTGGTTCCAGCCATGAGAAGGAGGCTACTGCAGGCAGCAACCGAGGCCCAGGCACGGCTGCCTCCATGTGAATAATGGGCTGCAAGACAGTCTTGCCCTCTGAACTGAATCCAGGGCACAGACAGAGCCCACGCTTATCCTCATCTTTACGACTGAGCAAACAGAGCTCTGAGTGTGGAGCAGTCAGCTTTATCGAATCAGGTTGCTTCTGCCCGAATCCCAGTGCACCCACCTGCCCCTCCCCAGCTCTCCCTGAAGCCACTGCTTTTGTTGCCATTTCTCATGCAGCTGGTATAAGGAGAAGCAAACCTCAGGAAAAGACTTGGACGAGGTTTAGCAAGTGTTGAGTAGAAGACAGATTGAAATCCCACAGAAAAGGGCTCCTTGATCCAGGGAGGTGATGATACATCTGTGCGCTCAGACCTTCTTGGGCAAGGTGTCTTGTCTCTTCCCAGTGAAAAATAAATGGAATTAATTTTGAGACTTGTGGCAAAAAGAATGGAAACCAGGGTCCACGTGCTCAAGATACTGGAGCCTCTTGGTCTCAGGAAACCAAGGCCCCGAGGTTTAGGTAACTGAGGGTTGAAATTCACTCCATGCTCAGCTTTCCCAAGAGGGTGCAGGGCTGTTCCAACAGTGCCGCGGAGCTCTTCTGCAATCCGTCTATTCAGAAGGGGCGCTCTTCTATGATCTACATAAAAGTGCCGCATGCACTAGCACTGGCCCTCGCCTGTGCCCAGATACCTTGTTGTAAAAGACAAATAAATGACAATCTGTTTCAAAATAAAATGAAATACGTAAAATAAACCAAGATTTTGGAAACTCCTACTCCCAGGGCTAAGTGGAAGTGGCCAGATGGTGTGGGGCAGTGACCTGTGATCTCCGGTAGCTCTCAGCAATCATGGCAGCCTGGAGTCTGCTGCCTCTGGTACGGAAAAAGAGGACCCAGCCCGCTGTGGGTGTAGGATTGGGTGGGGCTCAGGATATGTGTGTCAACATGAGCCAGAAGCAGGGCTAGATTTATTCTTTCACAGTACCTTCCTCTCGGATCTTTCTGATCAAAGAAGTTCTTTAGCAATACGTGTTGTTAGGTTGCAAGCCCCCAAGGGAAGGCACTGATGTCCTTTGGACATCCTGCCACTGCTAAGAGTGCCAAGGCTTATGCTCTAGCTGCAAACTATCCCACGTGACTTGCTTTCAGTCTTCCTCCCAGGTTCCCCACCTGTAACGTCCCAAGCAGGTGAGGGGAGCTCAGGTTTCAATTGATGCTGGATCCCTCAGCATGGAATTCCCTCTCCCCTCATACATACACAAGGCGGACCCCTCCTTCTTCAAAACCCAACCAAGCCCTCGGTGAGGCCTCCTGGACACTATCTTTGGCCACATCTTCCTCCATACCACTGCCCAACCTTGTGAGGTCTTCTGAGATTGCACTGGGATCCACCATGACATATTCTCTTGCCCCCCCCACCTCTAATAATAGTAATCATCAAACTGCTCACTGGCCAAAGAATGAAGAGATGTTATAATAAATTCTTATTTATTTATTTACATAAATAAATATTTAAACCTTTCTAAGCATGCTCCTGAGCTATGTTCTCCAACACAGGCAACACCCCCTAACCCCCCAGCCCACAGGTTCACGCACGCACCGTGCACCCCCAGCCCTAGGATTACAGATTTATTCACACCTCTCACTATGCCTTCCAGAGACACCAAGGAGATTTTTATTTCACTTTTTAATTTAATTTTCTTAAAAGACATGCAGTAAAAGTGACTTTTTAGGGGGATCGTTGTATGCATCTGAACACAAGTACAGGTTTCTGGGCCCAGGACACAGGACAGTCCCATCACATGCCCTCATGCTTTCCTCTGAGGTCATGTCCTCCCTCCAACCTGACCATGGGGCAACCTGATCTGTGTTCTGTCACTATGGTTTTCTCTCTTAGAGAATGTCATATGGAAGGCATCATACAGTATGTAACCTTGTGGGATCAGCTTTTTTCTCTCAGCATAATTCCCTCACATTTCATCCAAATTGCTGCATGTATCAACAGTTTGCTCCTTTCGATTGTAAGGAGTATTCCATGGTGTGTCACATGCCACACTTTGCTTATACATTCACCTGCTGAAGAACATTTGGGTCGTTTTAAGTTTTTGGTGGTTATGAATCAAGTTGCTATAAATATTCATTGCAGGTTTGTGTGTGATGTGTCATTACTCCAGGGTAAACATCCAGCAATGGGGTTGCTGGGTTGCATGAAAAGTACGTTTAACTTCAAAAGAAACTGCCATACTATTTGTCCAAAGCGTCTACACCATTCTTCCCTCCCTCCAGCAATATCCGAGAGTTTTAATTGCTCTGCATACATGATGGCACTTGGTGTTGCCTGTATTTTTTACTTTAGCCATTCGAGTAGGTGCTAGTGATCCAGTAATTACTATTTCACTGTCCACGAGGGACTCACCAATTCTAGACTTGCACTCAAGTTCTCACTGAGGGCCACTGAGCCAGATTAAATTCCCACACAGCATGACACCCCCTCAGAAGAACTGGGAAAGGATTATCACACAGACCAGTTTTCTGATGCAGTGATGGAATCTTCTGGACTCCAGGCGTAACAAAGTGAGTATGCAAGTTTCAAAGTCTGAAACACCATGTCTCCCATCCCCTATCCTTCTGTTCTGCCAGTGAAGAGACACTGCTACAGCAGACGACAGCCTCCAGGCTGGACCTCCCACTTCTCATTTAAGCCCCACTTACCCCCAGTTTTAGGGTGATGATTATGGGACATATATCTATGGGGAATGATTTACTGGATAAAACTAGCACCAGAAAAGTCGACCCCCAAAAGGCAGAAGTTGTGTAACTCTTGGGAACACACCTCACTTCGAGCTCCTAACTGGAAGTTTCTTGAGTATTTCATTTTGTAGGTGTGTTTCTGAGATTCAAGCCAAGAATGAACTTTCCTACTAGGAGAGAGAGAGATTTAACATTCTATGCAGACTTCTGCAAAACAACACTTTTTCACAGAGATCACAGTTGGACGTGCGAGTTGAATTAAATTGCAGGAATAAAAGAAAAATGCAATTGCAGCCACTGCAAGTTCTCCAATGTCAGAAGTTCAATTGGGTAATACCATTACCGCAGCAACAGATCAATAACTAGGACATGGGATGTTTATGCTAACGTCACCTTAGAGTTTAAAAATGTGATTGCAGTTCTACTGAGTTGCATGATCAGGAATCTATTTACCCAAGAGAGAATTACATATTATCCATATTATCAAGGGCAGACTTCCTCTTCCCCCTTTGAGATAAGTGCTCATTTTTTATTCAACAGAGGAGTACCTGCTAAAACAAACTCTCGCCTCCCGATATCCGTACACATGTGACTATGGCCACTGGGGTGAGGGATGCTGTGCATTCAGTGAAGCTCTATTTGATGGAGGGCCCTCAATGGATACCTGTAGGTCCCAACTCAGGAAAGAAAACTCTGTTGTGGTCCTTATATGTCCTGTAAGAATCAACATGCCTTGGAAATGAACTTGACTTAATTTTGAGTTCCAAAGGTCTGCTGTTTACGTTTATATGTTTATTTATATTTAAACATATTATAGAAAGAAAAAGTAGAGTTCCCTGGTATGCACGTTAAATTAAAGAATCAAACTGAACAAACGAGACACCTTTCCAAGACAGAGGTGTTAAACTGTGGTATGAAGGACACAATGCAGAAGTGACTTTGGGAGGCGACAGAGGATGGGGGTTGAGAAGTGGTCCTTCCGAGACAGAACTCAGGAAATGTCAACTAACCTTCACCAACTCAGTCAGTCCTCACATACCAGCCCTGAGGTATGCGAGGTGGAGGCAACGGTCATGCCCACTTCACAGAGGGGCAAACAGGCTTTAAAAGACAGGTACATCACTCACGGTCCTGCAGCCATTGCTGGATGGAGTCTGGACTCAGAGCCAGGCAGTGCCCTCTGCTCATGAGCAGTGCCCCACACTTACAAGTACAGGGCCAGCCGCAGTGACTAAGGCTCTGGTGTGGATGCCTGGTACCCAGGTGAGCCAGCCAGGCAGACAGCAGACCTTGAAATCCCAAGGGGGAAAAGAGTAACCTTCCAAAGACAAGGGGGAAGATTCACTGGGACAAATCTCAGGAGAGTGTGTTTTCAGAACAGGTCTGCACTGCTCAGTGGGCAGGTGAGCTCCAGCTAAAGGGGAACTGGGGCAAGGAGAGCTGCCTCGTGCTCATCAGAGGCCTGGCTTGGTGTGGAGGGACAGAGTACGTGAGGGCGTGGCTCCAAGAGCAGACACGTGCTGCTGACACTGACGAGAGGATGATGAAGGAAGAGGGAATCCCTTCAGGTGACCACTTGTCTTGCTCCACAGTCTCACCCACAAAGGACTCAACCTCCAAGGATGGAGCAAGTGTGCCTCTTACCAGCATGGGATGGAAGTGACAAGGGTGCAGGCTCTGCTTTGGCCAGGCTGCGTGTGAGGTGGCAACAGACTCTTGATTAGAGGTGCCCATTGAACAGGTAGAAATATGAAGCCAAGCGTCAATGGGGTAGGACTGGAAAATCCAGGGGAATTTTCCGAGGTACCCGCCGGAGCCACATGCCAGGTCTGCTCTCACCGTGTCCTTGGGGCTGAGGTCAGTGGTCCAATGGGACCTCTGGCTCTAGTGGTATAAATGATACCAGAATCCTCCCTCAGAGCTGGGAGCTGGAATCCAGCTGCATTCTCACATCCAGCAGGCAGCTGTGACTGCTGACTTAGGTGCATCTTGACAATCTGAGCCAGGACCCAGAGACCAGGACCCTTCGTTTCTGTGCACGGAGATAGAGGCGCTCTCTGAGGCCCACTTCCTTTGTTGTTTCAGCCATCGCCTTGCAATTATATTTGCCTACCTCACACCCAGCTTCCCTTCCACATGGTTACTCGGTGACTAATGGCCAATAACCCAGTGTTCTCTAGGACTTTGGAAGGCTTAGAAAGGCTCTGTAACTCAGTAGAGAAGCCTTGGATGGAGATGAAGATTTTAAAGTCTTATCCAGGCGTGTTGGCACCTTGGGTTGGATGAAGTCATTCAGAAATCATGAGCTGAGCAAATTCACATCATACTCCTGAATCTGGAGAATTCAAAGGCTCTTTAGCAAAGTGCATTACCAGAATGAATTTGACATGACGGAAAGTCACATGCCCCTGGCTAATTGCTCTGAGGACAGACAGAAGTGACCAGCTTTAGAAAGTGCTGAAGCTTTGCACTGAAAGGCCTGAGGCATTACAAGTCATCAGACAGATGGATATCTCTAGATTTCACCAACATATGTTTTGGAAGCTAAAATGTGATTATAGATAACGCTCTTGGGGAGGGTCCTGATACATGAAACTTTTAACAGTGGCACAGTGAGAGCTCCATGATCTAATACAGTCACGTATTTTCTCTTCCCCGTGGACCATAGATGTATGTTTTCCCAGCTGCCTTCCAAAATTACTTTTCCTGGCAGTATTATTCAAGAGAATGCTTATGCTTTGAAAAAGAAAGTGTTTGGTTACCTACTACATAGGAGTCCACTCTGAGAGTCTTCAGTCTTGAACACTCTTGATCTTCTAATCAACTGCAATCTTTAACACTTTTCTAGATTCATCGGATTGGGCAAGGGTCTGTCTAGGGGTACTTAAGAGCATGGACTCTCGGAGACTGAAAGACTGCTATTTACTGGCTGTGTGACCTTAGGTAAGTTACTTAACCACTCTGTGCCTCTGTTTCCTCATCAGAGGCATGGGATTCATAAAGTGGGATTAATAATAGTACCTATCTCACGGGATTATTTTGAGGATTAAATGCATTAATATATGTAACGTACTTAGAAAATTACCTGGTAGCTCAACAGTAAATGCTACACAAGGGCTCGACTATGACTACAATTTTTATCATAGAAACGAACAAGTGTTGCTTTAACAATTTCCCTTTGAAATATTTAGAGGCAGAGAACTGAAGATATTCAGAGGTCATTTGGAAAACATCATGTACCAGATGCTGCTGGATGCCATTGGACCTCAGAAACCAAGGCAAAGAAATGGGAGGCTTGGGCTCAATAGCTAGCAAGCGACAGAGCCAGCGCAAGAGCTGGCCTATAATCACACCACTCAGGTCCATGGGAGTGGTAACTTTGTCAAACTTATCCACTGCTGCACCCAGTGGTGTGCAGGGAAATTGCCGAGCAACTGGCCCTCCAAGAAGAAAACTCTAATTTGTAGCATTTGCTGATTTACATGTGTAAATCCTCCCACAATGGCTGATTTCAAGATGCCAAAGGGATTTGTTTTCCTCTAGTGGATAGGAGTGGGCTGGAGCACTCCACTGTTTATAACTTAGCTCCTAGGAAGATACCTGACCCAGGTGCTACCTGGCACATAGGAGATACTCAGTGCTCATTTTTAAATGAATGAGTGAATGAATGAATAAGACAAAATGAAAGAAAACCAGTCTGACACTCATTAAAAACTGTTCTGTGGATATCCTTGGTCCCAGGAATGTAGGGAGGGGATGCTCTCAGAAATCATGGGCAGAACCATGGGACTCATTTCTCTTTCAGCCTATCTAGGGTTTCCATGAGGACAGTCTACTGAGAAGTAGGATGCCTGGGTTCTACTACTTGGAATCATGTAAAATCTGCATATGGCTTTCAACTTTATGGTTTTAAAGATAGATGATAGATAGATATAGATAGATGATAGATAGATAGATAGATAGATAGATAGAGAGATGATAGAAAGAAAGATATCCTACACTGGGGAGGGTATGAGGAAATATTCGCTCTCATCCTTTGTTGGTGGGAGAATAAAATAAGAAAACACTTTGGGACGGTAATTGGGCAGAATCTATCAAAATTGAAAATGCAGATATACTTTCCCATCATAATCCCATTTCTAAAAATCTCTCCTACAGAAACACCATTAAGCAAATTTGTATCTGAAAGAATATTCACTAGAGCATTGATCCAAAGAGTTAGAAATTAGAGTTGGGACTGATTAAAGAAACAATGATGCCATAACACTTTGCAGTCATGAGAAGAATGGGGTAGATCTATATGTACTGACATAGAAATATGAGCCTGATATATTGTTAATGAGAAGACAATTCAACGTGTGAACATTTTGTTTAGGATTGTTTTTAGGGAACACACAGAAATGGATTTGTCATAATCTGTGGACAGGACCTACAATGACTGTGGGTCGACTGTACATACACTTTGGGAATATACACATATATATGGATTTAAGTTTACATGTACATAGAAAAATTCTTAGAAGAATATAAGCCAATCTTCTAACAGAAGCCACCTGTTAGGAGGCCCAAGGAAGAATTTTACTTTCTGTTTTAAATAGAGATCCTGAATTGCCAGCCTTACTCCTGCACCCCATGCAGAATTACCATTACAGCTTTCATCATGAAAACACATCCAGTAAAGTCAGGACAGAGAACACCCTAGACCCAGTGGCCTAGGACTTTACTGAGTGCTTTTGATGAGAGGCAGAAGACCCCAGAGTCCAGGGAGGAAGAACAGGGACTGGGGGCCAAGTGTCTGGTCAGATCCAGCTCTGCCACTTCCTGGAGGGGGAGTTTGTGCTGGTACTACTTCCCTATGCCTCCCCTGCCTCATCTATGAGATGGACACATTACAATGCATAGGTCAGAGTCATCCCAATGTTCATATTGGTAAACACTGGGATAGTGCCTGCATGGGCAAGTGCCATCAAAATGAAGTGTGTATATCATCACCATCACCATCATCATCAACATCATCACCACCAGCATTATGTTCTAGACACAATGTACAGGCAAGCATTAGGAGAAAATACAAAATAGTAGGAGGTATGCTAGCTTATTTGTTGGATTCATATGTAATATGGGCAATGGGCACATACGATTGAATTCATAGTTCGTATTCATCATCTTTCTATGCACACTCTAATCTTAATTCACAAGACTGTGTCTTATTGCATCACATGTACTTGTTGGAATTTATAAATTCAACTTTAGGAACTTATAATAATAAATGAGAATTGAATCTGGCTAGGGAAACAAAATCCCCTACATGTACCATTAGTTTGTCATGAACTCAGGGTTTCACATAGAAATTTTCTTCCTGATATTTTGGATGCCTACCTTGATGTTACAGATAGGTTGATGATGTTTTTCTTTCTTTTCTTTTTTTCCAAAATGGCACTTCATTTCTAGTATTCTCTATTTGAGACTGAAAAAGTCTTTTAATAACAACTCTGAAGTGCTCCGCATTCAAAACTGAAGTTTTAAATGAAATAGGCTTTTTAAAAAAAAAATCAAATGTGAGCACAAATGATATTGTTCCAGGAGATTACAAAAATAAAATAGAGTGAAAAAGTTACAAAAAAATATTTCCCAGCAGTGCAATGATCCCAGCAATGAAGTGCCCAATAAAGGCAGCAAATCAGCTGAGCTGAGATGGAAAACAAGCTACCACTCTGAAGGGACATTCCCTGCAGATACACAGAGATGGCCCTGCCCCAGAGTGGGCCCAGGACCCCCGGGAGCAGGGTGGGCCTGTGCAACCAGGCGGGGTCACTCAGAGGACTGGACCCGCTGGGCTTCTGACCTGCCTCCAGCCTGGACCATCCTCGGGCCCAGCTCACCTCTCTGCTGCCTGTTCACCTTTGTCAGGGGGCTCCAAGGCTCCTGTCCCCATAGCACCTCGTACGCTGCCTGTCAACACTGAGTGGGAGACTGCAAAATGATCCAAAGGAATCTGTGATGCAGCAAACTGGAGAAACACAGCTCCAAGGTGGTCAATTCCGAAATCACCTCCCTCCTGAAAGCACAAAGCCACACTACCCTTCTAGAACAGGGCGAGGCAGACTCCCTCTGCATCACTTCTAGAGGATCCCTGTCATCTCCCAAAAGGGGGTTCCCAATGAGCGCTTAAAAGACTCCTGAAGGTAACGGCTTCACGGGGCCCATTGTTAGTAACATCAGAGCCTCAACCAACCTCCACTGGCCCATGATGAAGCTGAGAAGCATCCAGCCCCGTAGCTGTTTTTAGACAGTGCGAAGCACAGAGGGGCCTCGGCACGGACCTCGTGGCCTGAGGGGAAGTGACAGCCCTGCGTCAGGGCTAAGAGTCTCTAATACAAGATGTTCCCACTGCCACTTCGGGGAGGCCTGATCTCGCCTCCTTGGTGATCACATCCCACTTACGAAAGGCCCAGCCACCTGCCCTCCCCCGACTGAAGGAAGCCCATGAAACGAAATGACTTCTGTTTTCCCCACTCTCATCCCTTCCGAAGCCCCGGCATCTATTCTTCCCTCCAGTCGACATACATAACTCCCTGTGACAATAATGGGATGTGCATGTGTACCGAGGGGGGCATAGAATTTTTATCTCTGTAAAAATGGTGCTAGCGTGGTACAAGCAAAGTTTTTGTTTTCTTCCCAAGGCTTTTACTTGGGGAGATATATTGTTCATGTGCTTGTGGGTTTTTCCTTCTTTTTAATTTTAAATCGAGATTATGAACATATTTTATGCAGGTTAATATATTCTTTTCATGCAAAATTTAACTGAAACCAGTGTTAGCACATTTAATGACAACAAGAGAAATTCTTCAGCTTATTATAAACATCCTTCAAGAAACCTGAAATGCGTGTCCTCTGGAAATAATTTTGCTGGGATTTGGGTTATTATTAAAATCCTCTCAGAATTCTATCACTGGTGTCTAATGTGCCTCAAAGCCCTTTTCTGCTACTGAGCAGAGAAAAACACTTTTTGGTCTTGCAAGTACACTGTCGATAGTGAAAACTGAACTGGAAGAGGGGGCTTCTTTCCTGACACCAGGCAAACACTCAGTAGGGCTGGCATCTCAGTCCTGGGCTGACCACTGGGTGCAAGTCCCACTCCTAAGACAGGTTCCCTTCAACTATGATGGAATGAACCTCGTCCCTCTGTTTTAAGTGCTCTGATCTTTCAGATTCCATGAGAGGAGGCAGGTTTACTGCAGACTTTAAACTCAAGGGAATCCCAGACAAGCAGGCCTTGGTCATACATTCCCTACGTGTCAGAATTCTCTACCTGCGACTGTGAGGGGTCCTAGGAGATCGTAGGGCAGGGCTACACACAGCTGAGACAGGGATGAGCTATCCAGGAAAGGTTTACAGGAATGAAAGAGAGTCACAATACCCTTTAGAAGCAGATTCTCATGTTTAATTCTCTCTTTGTGGATAAATAAGAAAACCCACCATTCTCCCAAGTGGGCTGAACTGTCTCACTAAAATGTAAATACAACTGTCTCCGGAGGTGGCCGGGGATGACTCTGTCCCACCAGCCATGACCTAACCAGAGTTGGCTGCTGTTTGTTAAGTTACTTAGAGCTGCACTTCTTAAACTTCAACGTTCACCAGATTCATCTGGAACCTTATTGAATTGCAGATTCTAATTCAGTAGGTCTAGGGCGGGGCCTGAGCTTCCATTTTTCCAACAAGCTCCCAGGCAATGCCCAGGCTGCTGGTCCGTGGACCTCACGTTGAGCAGTGAGGACTTAGATCTCCAATCTCAGATCTCTGCCCTCAATTGTTCATTCATTCTACACATAGTCTGCAGATCCCAGCTCCCCCACTGGGGACAGAGTGATGGGCAGGTTGTCGATGACTTTAAAACTAATGCTAATCAAAATTTTAAACTTCTGGGCATCAAAGGATATATCAACAAAGTGCAAAGGCAACCTACAGAATGGATGAAAATACGTGCAAATTGTATATCCAAAAGGGGTTAATATCCAGAGTATATACAGAACTTCTATAAACACAACAAAAAGCAAGCAATCTGATTTTAAAATGGGGGAAAGACTTGAATAGACATTTCTCCAAAGAAGATATACAAATGGCCAACAGGCACATGAAAAGATGCTCAACATCACTAATCATTATGGAAATGCAAATCAAAACCACAATACGATACCATCTCACACCCATTAGGCTGGCTACTATATTAAAAAAAAAAAAACAGAAAATAACGAGTGTCAGTAAGGATGTAGAGAAACTAGAACCCTTGTGCACTGTTGGTGGGAATGTAAAATCATGCAACCACTATGGAAAAGAGTACAGCAGTTCCTCAAAAAATTAAACAGAGAACTACCATGTGATCCAGGGATTCCACTTCTAGGTACATATCCAAAATATTTGAATGCAGGGACTCAAAGAGATATTTGTACAACCATATTCACAGCAGTATTATTCATAATAGCTAACATGTGGAAGTAACCCAAGTGTCCATCCACAGATGAATCGATAAACAAAATGTAGTATGTATACATAAACTGAAATATTATTCAGCCTTTAAAAAGGAAGAAAATTCTGACCCATGTTGCAACATAAATGATCCTTGACAACATCATGCTAAGTAAAATAAGCCAGTCACAGAAGGATAAACACCATATGATTCTACTTATATGAGGTACCCAGAGTGGTCAAATTTATAGACAAAGTAGAAGGGTACTTTTCAAGGGCTGGAGGAGGAGAGAGTAGAGATGAGTACTTAATGAGTACAGACCTTTGCAAGATGAAGAGCTGTGGAGATTGCACAGCAATATGAATATACTTAACACCACTGAACTGTACACTTCAGAATGGTTAAGATGGTAAATTTTATGTTATGTGTATTTTAACATAATTAAAAAAAAACCAGTTCCCACAGTCTGCACTGTCTAAGGTGTCTACAATGTACAGCCTTCACAGCAAGAGAGATGTAGAGGTCACTTTGTAAAAAGGAACCACGTGGTTGCAGTGGAGGAGAAAGTCCATTCAGGTGGGTTAACATGACTTCAACATGGAGTGGGAAGTGCTGAGACACAGGTGAGGCCAAGTGCTGTAGGAGGCCTGTGGAGAGACCCTGGAGTCAGATGGATGGGGAGGTGGTGGGTGTGACAACCAGCCATGGCGGGGGGTTAGCCTGGGGTCAAGCCCAGGCTCCTGCGAAGTAACAGACAGGCTTCGGTCACCAGTAGACATGGGGGTAAGGGAGAAGGCACATAGATTCTGGACAGCATGATATCCCAGGTGGAGCAGGACTGTGGGAAGGTGATGAGGTCTGTGTGTGCCGTGGTAAGTTTGGGGCACGCTTGGAGCCTCCTGCGGGGTGTATCATAAACAGTCAGAAGAACCAGGCTGGAATTGACTTGAAGACCCAGGTTAGGGAATCAGTGGGCTGCACAGGTGGCCGCTGCACCTGTGAGAGTGTTGACCCTCGCAGGCAATGTGTTCAAGGAGAAGAGGACCCCAGAGACAGGTAATACTCTAGAGAAGTGGAGCGGGGGAAGCCAGCCTAACCATCTGGGGAGGGGCGACAGCCAGGAGGGAAAGCAGTCAGCTGGGGCTATGGCAGGTGACCCACGTTTACCTCCAGGGACAAGGGCATCGATGCATCGAGGGTCAGAAATGAGAGATTAACTGAAAAGGGTCCTGAGAGTTGGCGATGGGAGGTCCCTGACATGCAGAGCATAACTCTGATGCCTGGGCGAGTCCAGATTTGTGGAGAAGTGGGACTGAAGGGACAGGAGGCCTCAAAAAGAAGGAGGTGAGCGATCCCCATCTTGGAGGTGAGCGGCAGCTCTGTGGGAGGACGAGCAGGGCAACAGGTCCGGACAGAGCCCGTGGGGCCCAGGGTAAGATGACCTGGACCACACGGGGTAACGGGGTGGAGCGTGAGACAGATGATGACAGCTGCCACGCGCGGGAAGCCCTGCTTCATCCTGGAGGCAAGGGGGGGCCCACGAGAGTATTTTAAGCAGGGAAATGACATGATTGGAGTTGCGTTTTAGAAAAATCCCTAGGCAGCAATGTGGGAGAGGGATCAGAGTGGGAGACCAGATACAAGAGACCCACTGGGAAACTGGTGGTAATTAAGCCCCTGATGTTCCTACTTTTCCTGTGTCTTCAGTCTTTTGCTCACAAGTGACAGTTTTCTCCTTATAGAACGGGGGTGGCCTGACCTTTCTGGCTAGCGAGTGCTACATACGAGTGACTTGATTATGGAGAGAGAGAACTCAGAGGTGAGGTACTGACGGACCCTCCATGAGGAGGCATGACCCTGAGGCAGAAGGAGCCCACGGGACTGCATCCTCCTCTGTGAGTTGGTCTGGGGATGCTGCCCACCCTCCCTTCCAGCTCACGGTCCCTGTTGCTACTGAGGTCTCGCCTCCACATCACAGAAACTATTTGCTTTCTCTTCCTCCACTCAGTCTCTGAATCAATAAGTGACCTAAGGCAAGAAAAACAAATCAAATGCACTTCCGGCTTTCTCTGCTTCTTCTGAAACAAGGAAGCAGTGACAGCTTTTCCTGGAAGTGTGTGAATTAGCTCAGTGGGTTCAGGGAGCCCTAAACCATAGGGAAGAAATGTGGGTCTTCACTGTCAGTGTTCAAGGTTGTTAGACAAAGGGATCACATTGCCCATCAGAAAGAGCCTTGGTGGGCTTCCCTGGTGGCGCAGTGGTTGAGAGTCCGCCTGCCGATACAGGGGACATGGGTTTGTGCCCCGGTCCGGGAAGATCCCACATGCCGTGGAGCAGCTGGGCCCGTGAGCCATGGCCTATGAGCCTGCGCGTCCGGAGCCTGTGCTCTGCAACGGGAGAGGCCACAACAGTGAGAGGGCCAGGTACCGCAAAAAAAAAAAAAAAAAAAAAAGAGGCTTGGTGATAACACGTGGCTTCATGAGCTGATGAGCTAACTTTGAGAGCAGGTTGTTGTGTTAAAATAGGGGAGAACAATTTTGATAACTTGATTATAAAAAGTCTAAAGTGCCTTTCTCACCTCTGTTTTTCTTCTTGAGTCCTATCATTTTTTTAAACCTTCCAACCACTGTTAGTCTCTGGTATACACAGTTCTTGCAAAATGCCATGTTATCTTGGAAACATAAGAAAAGATGCCCACTTGTTAATGCTCTGAGGGTGAAAACACAAGGAGCCAGGCTTGTCATTTTCGCCTGGAGTCTGAGGGTCTGCTGGGAGTTGGCATGTGAGATGAGGTGAGGGAGATGGAGCCTACAAAGCACCTAGCAGAGGGGTTGGCACACAGTAGGTGCTCAGTAAATGGGGGTTCTTGCTTTTTGCCAATGAGTCAGTGGAGGTGGCAGGCAGGTTGATTCCTTGGGATGAGCATGGGTCAGTATCACTCTGGAAAGAGCAGCTGGGTGACTGAAGGGCTCTGTGGCCTGTGACCACTCCAGGAAGCATGGTTTTATGGATTTTGTGGCAAAATGCAACAATTACAGAATTAAACACCTAAACTGGTACCAGACCCCAAAGAAAAGATGTCAAATTATTTTCTAAATTACCCACTAAGGCCTGTGTGAGTCAACAAGTAGCTATTGACTTTAGTTTCAGCTGCCATCAAGACTTATTGATTTGAGAGAGAAATATTGACCAAATTGAGACCAAGGTCAATGCTGGCCTCCTGGGAAAATAAATCTTAATATTAACCAAAAACTGCAGACGCTAGGCCTGGTATTTTTGACTCTAAACTGCTGGTCAGACAGAGGTCCACTCAAAGTCAGCTCTTTACTTCACTGTGTATTGTTAGAGGTGCAAACTGGTCTCCAAATTGACTCGTTTCTGGAAAATTTGGTATAAAAATTTCAAGCTTTTTCATATCTTAAAAGATCAAAGGACAATTGGTATTTAAGAACTGTAATGGGTGATATTTCCATAAAACAAAGAATCCATTTTGAAGTGCAGATAAGTGCCCCAACTTACTTTCTGTGAAAATTAAGAATTTCCTATGTTGAATCTCCATCCAGAGGGGCATACCAGCTCAAAGAAAAACTTAACCATAAAAACTTGCAATTAAGACCAGTTATTTTTGAAAATGCTGTTGAATCTACTTTGTTTATAAATGCCCCAAATTGCTTAAGGCAAACTGCTTTTACAGCTGTGGACTAAAGAAAGTTGTCCATTCAAGGCTGCTGACACTGCCCCATCTATTAGGACAGCAGCACTGTCTTCATGAGAGATGAAACACTACCCGCTGTGGGTTGTAGGAACTCACTTCTCTGAAACAGAGTGTTTGTGTGTCCTCACAGGCAAATCTGGGAGTGGGGGGACTTACTGTGAGAATTAAATATGATGACATGCAAAAAGCACTTTTTCTTATATATCCCTGGGATATATCAATGGAACGTCAAATGAAGAGCGGTTTCTGTTGTTACCAGGGGTAAAAGATTGGATAAGAAACAACAGGCCCTGAGCAACTTAGAATGTAAGATGGGGGAAATTTACAAAGTATAATCATTCTTGAGATTGTTGATAAATATCAGGATTAAGAACAGAAGATCTGGAAAAGATACACACACAGATGTGTAGTGATATGGACCGCTGGGAGAGAGTGAGCTCAGACTATCTGGGGAAACTGACTCTCAACGGATGGGATGAAGGATGCTCCAAGGAAAGTTGATAGTTTTAGCCTTTGTGTTCAGTTGAGTTTCCCAAAGTCTACTGAATGATCAGAAATCTATTAAAATCAGCAAAAACCCCGCTGCTACATTTGAGGACAAGACAGTGTAGTCAACAGAGCAGAACTGATAAGGAATTTTTGATGATATGAACCTGACGGAATCACACTGTATGAAAAGCCCTTCAGGACCCACAACTCATTGCAGGCAAAAGGAGGCTTTCTTTGGAAAACAGAGGAACCATCCTGTCTAGGAGAACAGCAGAAACCTGGGCACAGAATAGGAAGGTGAGGGGCAAGGCTGAGCCATGAGAGGATGTCAGAATCATGCGCAGAGATCCAGGTTCCACTCTGAGACAAGGATTCAATTAAGCTGGTTAAAACCTTATGCTCTGGCTTCAGAAGGACAAAGGTTCAAGTCCTGACTGCAGCCCACAAGCTGCATGACCTTGGGTTAGTCGTCCATCTGTCACCTTACTGACTCCGAGTCTCACTGTGCCCATCTATAAAAGCACAATGAAGCAGCCGCATAACACAGGGAGATCAGCTCGGTGCTTTGTGACCGCCTGGAGGGGTGGGATAGGGAGGGTGGGAGGGAGGGAGACGCAAGAGGGAAGAGATATGGGAACATATGTACATGTATAACTGATTCACTTTGTTATAAAGCAGAAACTAACACACCATTGTAAAGCAATTATACTCCAATAAAGATGTTAAAAAAAAAAAAGCACAATGACAGAACCTACTCCACAAAGCTGGGGTGCAAAATCACACATCCCCATCCTGTTGGACACTGCTCTGGTGTGGAGAACACAGCACTGACCAGAGCAGACAACCTCCCTGCCTTCATGGACCTTGCATTCTGAGAAGAGAAAGGCAGGTAATAGATACATGTAAAAGTACATCAGGATGCCTCTCATGGGGAGTTCCTTCAGAGGGTGGGTGGTGTTTTACATAGAGTTTCAGGAAGGCTTCTCCACTGAGTTGATATTTGAATAGAGACCCTAAGGGGTGAGTAATAAGCCACAGACATAGCCTGGGGAGGACGGTCCAGGCATATAAGACAACAAAAGCCATACCAGAACATGCTTGGTATGTTTAAGGACTAGCAAGGAAGACAGAATGATGGGAGGGGAACGAGAAAGGGGGACAGTGGTAAAAATCATGTCAAAGAGGTCATGGGGGCTAGATCATTATAGGGCTGCGCTGTCCAATATGGTAACCAATAGCCAAATGTGACTATTAAGCTCTTGAACTGTGGTTCTGAAATGAGATGTGCAGGAAGCATAACATACACACTGGATTTTGAAGACTTAGCAGAACAATAAGCATTAAAATGTTTCAT
The DNA here is from genome assembly GCF_964341445.2 of Mesoplodon mirus. NCBI lineage: Eukaryota > Metazoa > Chordata > Mammalia > Artiodactyla > Ziphiidae > Mesoplodon > Mesoplodon mirus. The sequence continues at coordinate 183,174,623 of NC_138977.1, forward strand.
TAATAATTTTTATACTGGTTATATGTTTAAATGATAATATTTTGATATATTGGGTTAAATAAGCCATATTATGAAAATTGGTTTCACCTGTTTGTTTTTACGTCTTTAATGTGGTTACTGGAAAATTTAAATTACATGTGTCTCGCATGATATAAGGCATTAGATGCCACAGTAATGAGCATGGCATTTATGCTGAGCAATATGGGAAGTAAACAGAAATGCACACAAAGTGCTTAGCATATTTCCCAGAACAGAGTGAAAATGTTTATGAAACTAGAATTCCATTCACAGACAAACTACTCAAATGTAAAGGCAAATACATTTAGGGGGGAAGACGCTGGATTCAAGAAAAGATAATAACAGAACTAATAAAAGTTAAGTGTAAATAATTGTTTAGAATGTAGTGATGAAGTATAATGAAACTGGCAAGTAGCGATTATTGAAATATGAAACATAAAGTTAAATAAAAAAGAATCTGACAAAAAAGAATGACAGATAAAACTGGAGCCATTCCTAAATTCCAAACGGATCAGAGAAAAACAGGCAGAAAAAGAAAGGAAACCATATAAGTATTTCACTGTAGCCATCCTGGTAGATGTGAACTGGTTTTCTGCTTCTAACCTCCATTTCCATGACACCAATGAGATTAAATACTTTTCATGTGCTGACTGGCTATTTGTATGTCTTCTTTGGTGAAGCACATGTTTAAGACTTCTGCCTATTTTTTTTGTAGTGTTGCCTTTTTCTTTTTTATTGATTTGTAGGTGTTCACAAATGCTAGGTAAGAAGCCTTCATCAAATATACACGTGGCAGGTACACTCTCCCCATAGGTGGCTTCCCTTTTCATTCTTGTACTGATATCTTTAATCAGAATAGACCTTCTAAATTTTAATGTAATCCAAAGTTTTCAATCTTTTCCTTTTGGGCTCATACATTACATGTCTTGTTTAAAAATCTTTGCTTGCCCTGACCTTATGTAGATAAGCTAATTTTAGGGAGTTTTATTTTTACCTTTCTTACTTAAGTGTATGAACCTTCTCTAATTAATTTGTGTGTGTGGTGTGAAGTACAGGTTATGGATCATTGTTTTTCATGTGGAGATCCTACAGACCCATCAGTGTATACTGAAAATATAATCCTTTCTTCACTGCACTGCAATGTCACTTTTGTCATAAAATCAAGTGACAATACATATGTAGATATGTTTGGGGCTCTTTATTATGTTCCTTTGGTTTATTTGTCTGTTCTTGTGCTAATACCATTACTTACTATACAGCTTAATTACTATGGCTTTAATATAAATCTTGTGGATTGGTATATAATTTCTTCACTTTGTTCTTTTCCTTCAAGATTATCTTGGCCCTCCGCAAGGCCAAGATAATCTTATTATCTTACACACACATTTTAAAATTGGTTTGCCAGTTTCTCTGCCTCTCTCTCCCTCTTTCTCTCTTTCTCTCTCTCACACACAAATACACAGCTGCTGAACAAAATTGGCAACAAAATAAATAACAATACGATTACAAACTTAAAAGAAATTAAATCTTCATGCATCCATACTGATATAAAGAAATTACTGAATAAGTCAATGAGGAAAGGGATCCAGCTCTTCCTTACAGAAGAATTTCAAGTAGTAAATGGAGATGGATTGAGGAAAACAGAAAATCACCATCAGTTCACCATAGTAATAAGTGCTGCAAGCAAAATCCACGGATGAATGCTAAAACGAGTAGACGAAAGTTCAAGGAAAAACAGGCTATTTGCACAGGCTTGATGTATCTCCCCTAAAATACCTATTAATTACTGTGGTGGTCTTCATATGTGTCCACAAAGTCTTTGAGACCCCTTCCTGAATTCAGGAGGTGCCGCTTCACTCTCCTCCCCTTGAGTGTGACCAGTGACTTAATGACTGGCTTCTAACAAATAAAGTATGGAAAGGGAAAAATAGTGATTTATACTGAAGGAACCTGGTAGACCCACCTTCACCAAGTGGTCACGGTCAGCATCATAGCACGTCTGCTCCATGGGACGCTATGAGAAAGGCATATCTCCTCTGTGTTGTTCTTCCCTCAAATCCATAACCTCATTTCTAATCATCAGAAAACCTCAGAGAAACCCAAATCAAGAGGCACTGTAAAAAATGCAGCTACTACTCTTTAAAAGTGTCAAGGCTGTAGAAGCAGACAGACGGAGGCGCTGGCCCTGATTGGAGGAGACTAAGGAGACAAGACCACGAAATGCGATGTGACAGCCTGGATGGGATCCTGCACCAGAAAAAGAACATTCGTGGAAAAACTGCTGAAATCTGATCCAAGTCTGGAGTGCAGTTAATGGTAATGTGCTGATGGTAACTTCTTAGTTTTGACAAATACACCATGGCTATGTGAGAAGTTAAGCTTAGGAGAAGCTGGGCAAAGGGTAGACGGGAACTCTCTGTACCATCTTTCTAACTCTTCTGTAAAACTGAAATTGTTTCAAAATTAAAAGTATAACATGTTTTCTGGAAAGTTCTTCAGCAGTCTCTTCTGAGTGGTTATCAAGACAAATTTATACAAGCTGGTCCACTTTCTATTTTATACCTTTCTGAGTGCGATTTTTTCCCCTTCTTTTCAAAAAAGGAGCATTGATAATGAAAAGTAATTCCATTTGGATTTTTAAAAAGCCACTCTGTGGGAACTAGCTATGGAGAAAAGCTGACTCAAAAGCTGACCCAAGAAGAGAGAATGCCTTTGCTTGGGAACAAAGCACCAAGAACTTGGAGCATGTTTTCAGTCAATAAAGGTACTCCTTGGACCAGAGTTGTGTTTAGGGCTTGAGGGGACAACACAGAGAATGTGGTTACTCACCAGGGCGACTTTCCTTTGTGGCTTCAGCAGCTTCGGTTTATGGAACGGGGCAGCGATGGGAGCTGTGGAAGCACATCAAAGGTTTAGTTTGCAATTCCTCCCAGGACTCTTAAAACCCACATATCATGAGCACCACAGACAGAGAGCCTCAGACATAGGGCCACTTCCTGTCCTCGTGGAGGAACTCTAGTTTCTGATCCAGGTAACAGCTGGACTGGTGCCCCTCGGGGGAGGGTGATCCTCTCCTAGCCTTTGGATACGTCATCCTCTCCTCTCAACAAGGTCAACAAAACCACAGCATAAAACACCGCCAGCTACAAAGAGGTCAGATGTGCAGGTGAGAACCAGGTGCACTTGGTAAAGGCTGAGGCTGGGACCTTCCCTGGGGCTTCCTCCTAGCTGCATGCTAACGCTGACAGCGGTGACCTTTGACCCTCACAGCTGCCCTGGGAGGTCAGCAAGGAGGGTCTTATCGTCCCCATCTAACAGAGGAGGAAACCAAGGCTCTTCTTCTAACATCATGTAACTACCTAGTATTTAGATGCATTGGGACTTGAACTCAAAGCCAGGCTCAACCACGTGGCTCTCTGAGTCTCATTTTCTTCTTTCATAAAGTAGGGCACCATCTATGCTGATTGAATGAGGTGATACAGCAGTACAACGCCTGGCGCAGAGCAGGGACAGCCCCCTTCCCTCCCCAGATCCACAAGTGTCATGCCTCGCAGGATGCTCACGCCTCCCAGCCCCTTCTGTCCACCCAGTATACGTTCAGTCTCAGCACCACTGCCTTCCACCACAGGGCGCAAAGGGTGCCAAGGGGCCATCCTGGAAAACCCCAGTTGAGGGATAAAATGGATCCTGTCTTGTTCTTAAATTATTCACCTGGGCAACCCTTGTACTCCTAACTGTATATCAAATCCTTTGATGTATGACCTTCTCCTAAATTGGCCACAGTTATTTTAGGAACGATTTATAAACAGTTTTACTTCTCGCCTCAGGAAATGCCCATCTTCCTCATTTATGTTGCTCTAAGTCATAATTGGAATCAGGTAATAACCCTCATTTTAATCCCCAGAACAAATCCAAAACAAATTACACACCTGGTTTTTATCTTCAGGAAAATCACAGAGCCTTCTTTCCCTTGAATGAACCAAGAGGATGCTGACACTCCCCAGGTCCACCCTGCTATGTGCAGAGCATGTTAGTACTTCAAAGGGAAATACACTGTGGAATAGTCTGTAGAGGTTGACCCCTGCTAAAGCCATGCGCAGCCAATGGCAATGCCCCCAGCCCACCTCAGGGAGGGGCTCAGTTATGACCAGAATCTAGGTGGGGTTCTCCAGACCATATAATCAGGGCTGTCACATCCTCCACCTGCCTACTCTCCTGTCCTGATCTCACATCAGACCCCAGGTGCTCTCCACATGGATGACTGCTGGCTGGCTTCCTACCTTTGGCAGGGACTGCGGGAGGAACATCAGCTTTTTCCTTCCGCCTCTTTCCCTTCTTGGGCTGCAGTGGGACCAAGCTGGTCACGCTGGTGACAGTCTCGCCTGAGCTGGAGAAGAAAAAGGTCCTGGTGAAGGCAAAGGCAGGCTTGTTCCGGGGAAAGGAAAAGGAAGCAATAGTTTCCGAGTACCCCATGTACCTGAGTGTAAGGTAGGGTACTCTTAGAGCTGGACTGGATCACTCTGTGCCTATCTCCAGGGATGGCTGGAGGTCTGGTACTGACCCTTGGCTAAGGATGATGAGTTGAGCTAGTTAGGGATTTGTAATGTGCTGTGTAAAGTTCTAAAATCTCTGGAGAGACCCAGGGCCAGCTTGCCTACATTGTTTTGGGATGTATAGATTGTTTGTAGAGATTGTTTACACCTGGTTAATGGGTTTACACAGTCTGGCTTGGTTACATCACCAGTAGGATATTAAGATATCACTAAAAACTTCTCCTTGAGCTTCCCTAAAACCAACGTTCCCTGCACACATCTTTGTGGTTCACAATCCAGAGACAGAGCAGCACCTGTGCAAGTGAGAAGGGACCCTGGGGAGTTGCAGCTGGGAGTCCCTAGGGTCCCCCATGATTGTTCACACTTTCTCCTCCTGCTGTATGAACCTTCACCTTTAAGGTAAAGACTGAGTTAACCCTCAGGAGTGTTGTGAGTGTTTTCAATTATCTGGGTGGTTACCTGTGTAATCACTGTAGTATCAGATTCTATGTGTTATCGTTATAACACAAAGTAATAGGTAAGCCTTACATTACAGGTAACAAAACCAAGATTCAAAGATGCTAAGTGGGGCTTCCCTGGTGGCGCAGTGGTTGAGAGTCCGCCTGCCGATGCAGGAGACACGGGTTCGTGCCCCGGTCCAGGAGGATCCCATATGCCATGGAGTGGCTGGGCCACGCAGGCTCCAGAGCCTGTGCTCCACAGCGGGAGTGGCCACAGCGGTAAGAGGCCCGCGTACCGCAAAAAAAAAAAAAAAAAAAAAAAGACGCTAAGTGACTTGCTCTAAGTGACACTGTTTGTAAGCAGACAACACGAAAGCTGCAAACCAGACTGGCCTGATGTGAAGCCTGTTCTCCATGCTACCTGTGGGGTGGAGTCCAAGCACTTCCTTGAATGGCCATCGTCTTATTTCAAATGCATCCTATGGCTCCAGCAACCCAGAGGGCAGCCTCTTTTGGAATCTCTTGTCCTCAGGCACATATTCCAGCCAGGTAGGTACAGTTACCAAGACAGGCTTGGTAACTCCCTTGATCTCCCTAATACAAAGGATTTCTAGAAATCCATAAGATATGACCTAATAGTCAAAATGAATGAAGGTGGTAAACAGTTTTCACACAAGAGGAAAGGCTCGTACCTAAGAAAACATGCTAAAACTTCCTCAAGAAAGAGAAAGCCAAATTAAAATGTACTGCACTTTCTTTCTGCACATATCAGAATGGCAACAATCAAACTTAAGGCAAAGCGCTCTTTTGGCAGGGGTGTGAGGAATCAGGCACTCAGAAGTATTGCTGGTACAAGCGTAAACCCTTCCTGATGGAGAGTAATTCGGCAATCAGGATCACAGGGACTATCAGAATTACAGAGGCTTATACTCTGTGACCCGGCAATTTCACTTCTGGGAATTTATTCTGTGGATATCTTTGCATGGGTATGAAATGTACATATAAGTCATTATAGTCCTGTTGGTAATAGCAATAGATTAGAAACAACCCAACTGTCCATCAGTGGGGGACTGGTTAAGGAAATTATGGTGAATCCACAAATCCACACATGGGGTCCTTTGTAACTGTAATGAGGAATGAGGAAGCTATTTATACAGGGATAAGAAAAGACACATTGTTAAGTGAAAAAGCTAGGTGTTGGACAATGTGTAAGATGTGTCATTTCTTTTGTATAAAAATACAGGAAAATAATATATATTAGTATTTATGTATACAAATAGAGAAACTTTGGAAATATTCACAAGAATTTAAAAATAGTGGTTCCTTAAAATAGGGGTGCTGAGGAAACAGAAGGAAGATTGGACAAGGAGAATTATTTTTCATTATTATTATTACATATTACATAATATAATATAATAATAATAAAATTAATAATTATATTATATAATAATATATTATTATATAATTGAATTATTATTACATATATTTTAAAATTAATTATTTAACTTTAAATTTTAATTATTAAATCATGTGATTGTATAATCTGTGAAAAACAGTAAACACTAATAAATATTTACATATATTTAATGAAAGAAAACAGACTATTCTAATATAGTCCTGGAGTTTTAAAGATAAACAAAGACTGAGTCATGCTGTGGGGAAATTTCCAAGGATACAGTTCACACTGAGAGTCCCCAAAGATAGCTTATTTTTATTGGGAACAGAAATTCTAACTGGCCATGGCTTTAGAGTACAGGGTCAACTGTGTAAATTTACAAATAGCTAAAAGGGATGTGTGTTTACAAAACTCTGGCCACAAAGAGAAAACAAGGGATCAGAAACCCTCAGAACTGTTTAAATACACAACCACACATATAGCTTCATTTCCTAGCTTTTTAAACTCTTGAAATGTTTATTTTTTCTTTCCATTATAAATTAATGCACGTTCATGTTTTAAAATGGTAATTACAAGCATGGAGACGAAAGAAAATAAGTCTATCGTAACCAAAACATGACCTTCATAAATATTCCCAGCCTTTTTCCTCTTCCTTGATTTATTTTTTTAAAAAGACTTTATCTTTTAGAGCGGTTCTATGTTCACAACAAAATTGAGCAAAAGATACAGAGATTTTCCATAGACCCCTGACCACCCCCATTATGAACATCCCCACCAGAGTGGTACATTTGTTTTAATTGATGAAACTACCTTGACACACATCATCACCCAAAGTCCACAGTTTACATTAGGGTTCACTCTTGGTGTTGTACATTCTATGGGTTTGGACAAATTTATAATGTAGCCATTACTGTACTATCATACAGAATAGCTTCCATGCCCTAAAATTCCTCTGTGCTCTTCCTGTTCATCCCTCCCTCCCCCACCTCTGGCAACCACTGATCTATTAACTGTCTCTACAGCTTTGCCTTTTCCAGAATGTCACATATAGTTTGAATCATACAGTATGTAGCCTTTTCAGATTGGCTTCATTAACTTAGAAATATGCATTTAAGTTTTCTCCATGTCTTTTCATAGCTTGATAGCTTATTTCTTTTTAATGTTGAATAATATTACATTGTCTGGATGTACCAGGGTTTATTTATTTATTCATCTACTGAAGGACATCTTTTTTGCTCCCGAGTTTTGGAAATTATGACTAAAGCTGCTGTCAACATCCATATGCAGGCTTTTTGGGGACATAGGTTTCAACTCTTCCTTGGTTCTTATACATTGTTTTTTTTAAAAAATAATATTGTATTACAATTTTGCATCCTCCTTTTTACTTAATCTACATTTTCCATATTGTTACATCCTCCCACTATTCCAGTGAGAAGACATGCCACAGTTTACTTAGCCTTCCCGACGTCTAAACATCTGATTTGTTTCCCAGTTTGATATACAAATAACATTGCTATAAATATATTTGTGCATAATGGTTTTCCATTCTGAGACTTTTGTTTTTGGATTCTTAGACCTGGAAATACTAGTTCACAGAGGAGGATCATTTTCAAGGTTATTCAATACCCACTGTCAAAAAAAAAAAAAATTACCCACTGTCAAAATGATTTCCGACAAGTTAGTACTGCTTTATAGCCTCTTGGTCAATGGATGAGGACATTTATCTTTTCATCCTTTTTAACACCAGATTTATCAGTTTAAAAAATTTCTCACTTAATGAAGAAAAATGTGATATCTCCTTTTACTTGCACTTTTTGCTTGCTAGGAGGAACATTTCCTGTGTTTGTCTGTGTTTCCTTATTTATGAATGATGTATGGACACCTTCTGCTATTACTTATTAGGATTGTGAGTCATTCTTATAGATCTGTTTGCATCTTTGATATCAATCTGACATGCTTATTACAAACATTTCCCTACTTTTGAATTTTGACTTTTTGTTAAATGCATGGTCATTTGTTTTTGCTAAAATCGTTTGATAGTTTCCTTTTGTCTATTGCCTCTGAGTTGGGATTATCCTCCCCAGTTGCACCTCACACCCCGCAAAATCAAATAATATCCCCCCTTCCTCTTCTCTTTTCTTGGCTTTAATTCTTTAGCTCTTTAACATAAAATGAAAATTTTGAGACATCATAAACTTAGGCCATTATGCCCAGGGCTTTCAGTAAGCTGAAAAAAGATCTGCTTTGTCATCACCATTCTCCTTGAAAACAGTAAAACTGCACTAAACTAAATTTAGTTCTACTTCATACCTCAATCATGAACACTCAGATACAATGAGTCACCACAATGACATACGATAGACAGTTACTCCCTCAGAATCTTACGTCTCCCGTTGAGCCAGCAGGGCTGGTAGGAATTTTTGACAAAGTCCGTCTTATGATTCACTTACGAGAAAAGTTATTCTACGTCTTGGGTTGCAACAGGACTGTATTTTGTGTCTGACACAAGGGAGTGGGCATTGCTGGAGCCAGTCAAACCAAGGAAGATAGAAAATAGGCCGGAAACTCCAGCTAAATTAGAGAGCTGTGTGATTGGAGAGAAGTGCTATTTGTGGGGAACAGGGCTGTTTTTCTGGCTCCAACAAGGGTAGGGCAGGAGGTGCACATGTGGGACCCTTGTTGTGACATGTACAAAGTTCCGGCCTGGCCGCCTCTCATAGGAGTCTCTGTCCTACAAAGACTGGGCACCTCTGCTCCGTGGCACGTAGTGGCTGGATCTAGCAAAACGGGCACTGGACAGGGGCAGAAAGCCTGCACTAAATCTGCTTCCACTCTGACTAGAGAGGTGATACAGGGCAAGTCACTCACTTCCCTGGGCCGCATCCCCCAACCTGTAAGATGGGAAGATGTACCCTTGCTATCTATCTCACAGGGTTATAGTTAGGGTTAGATAAGAAAGCTCAGCCTAAATTAGATGGGGCATGAAATGGCTAAACAGCATGGATCCTAATCTCCAGCATGTAGATGCAGTAGGGGGGTAGGGGCATGTCATGGTGTTACCCAGGGAAAACAATTCTGCTACTTGGGTATCTCATGATGCCATGTCTTGGCCCTGAGGGGAAGCACAAACTTCAACTTAAACTTTGATCTGAAAATCTTTCTGCCGAGGGAGCACAGTGCACCCTCCTAGAGCCACAGACGTACCAGTGCTGTACAAGTGCCAAGTAGGACAGAGCAGGCGAGCAGGGCGTAGAGAAAGGCTGAACCCCTGAGGAATGGGTGGCCACTCCAGGACACTAGGTAAAGCAGGCAACCTGGATTTTACCAGGCACTGAACAAATTGTGAGCAATCATATTTTGCAGAAGCCAAAGTTAGTAAGAGCTATGTCTGTCTACCCTATGCAAAGCACTGTGAAAAGTGCCTGACATCCATAATCTCTGACCCGCCCAGATGGGAAAATTAAGCCTCGGAGAGGTCCAGGCAGGAGATCTGGGATCTGATCCGGGTGGACCTGCCTCCTTGGCCCTGAAGCAAGGACTCTGAGCCCAGCCCAGACAACAGAGAACAAGAGAACTAGGGCAGGAAGAAGGTCAATCAAGCCAGATCCACAATGGCTGCTCTAGGCTTAAACCAGCTCCCCAAAAAGGTACCGGAAGGCGATATCAGCATTCCACTGCACTTTCAGTCTATAATAAATCCAGGACTGTTACAGCTGCTCAAAGCCCTGCCCTGGTGGGAGGAAGAGGGGCCAGCCCGAGTGCTAGGGTCCTGGAGGCAGGAGCAGTGACTGGTGCCCAAGACCAAGGGCCATCCTGGCCCAAGACTGGGTAGAGAAGGAGGGGAACACATGCCTGTCCCTGGGATTGTCTGAAATAAACAATATCAGCTGCCCAAAGGGAGGTGGGTGTGGGTAGGCCCGCCATGTGGAAATTCTTTGCCTCTACAACTAAGTGTGTCTGGGAGCAGAAAAAAAAAAAAAGTATAAACTGAGATGAACCCACCAAGGAACATTTTTAAAATGAAGAGCCAGGCACACCTTGCTTTCATAAGTGAATGTAAGCTCAAAGCGCCCTCATACTGAACCACAGCGCCTGTGCGTAAGGAGTGCCACCCCTCCATCAAATACCTGCCTCACTGGGATACACCAGAGGAGCAGTTAACTGTTCCCACCAAGGAGCATTCAGACACCCAACCTTCATCCCCCAGATGCCTGGTGTTTCCCTGGATCCAGGACAAGCTTTGTGCCTCCACATATGAACTACGCCCCCTTGGGGTCTGTTCAATCCCGTTTCCGGCTGAATGAGCAGAGTAGCCTCATTCTGGCATAAAGCTGTCCATCACATACTGCAGAGGGTTTCAGTGTGGCCTGAACTGGGATGGCTGGGATGCCAAGTGTGGTCTGTCAGGCAAAAGATCCCGACCCAGAAAGCCCTCCGCGAGCAGGGCTGAGGAAGATGTGCCAACCTGGCCCTGCCAGCATCCTTCTGGGCCTGCCCTCCCTGAACCCTTCCCGCTCCCACACCAGCTTTGAAAGTGTTTCCGTTGATCCATTTTACCTTCCGGAGTGTCCACGTGCTTCCTTTCCTCCATCCTGCACACCTCAGTTCAGACCGTGAGAACTCACCAGGACCCCCAGAGGGCTTCCTCAGTCCCTCTCCGAGCAGCTCCAGGCTGCCTTTCTGAGACTGCCCGCGACACACTCGTCACCCTATAACCTTGTGCCCTGCAATGTCAAGTGTGGAATCTTGCAGGAGGAACGCAGGTCTCAACAACTATGTTAGCATCTCACTGTCATTTACAATGACAGGTCCCCCGCCCAAGGTAGCTGCCGTTGATAAAGGCCAAGGACTAGTGCAAATAGGGCGAGTTTCCTGACATCTCGCTCTAGGCTTTTGAAAGTGCTCCACGGGCTTTCCTTGCCACACAAGGTCAATTGACAGCACATGCCAAGGAGCTGCGTACAAGTTACAGAACTTAACTTTCGAGGCAGACGAATGGTGCCTCCCTTGAGATGACTCTTTCTCATAAATGAGTAATACACGTCAAGCACGTAGAACTGCATCTGGTACGTTGTGTCACCTATTACTATCTTACCAGCATTATGATCATCATTATTATGGAATCTGCTCTCTGAGTCCTTGAATAGGGACTGGACGGACATGCCAGGGTTCTCAGAAACCTGTGCCAGAGTGGGAGCACCCAGAAAGGACCTGCAGACCCCGGGGGTCCTGATGCACTACTTTCTGCAGCTTTCATCCTATGTATGACATTTTTGCATGCATTTTGTGAAGAGCACCAGGATAAAAGCTGCTCCTTCGTGAGGCAGTTGCCAAGGCACCTCCCTGTCCACAGCCTCCCCATGGCCTTTCATCATAAATGGTTTACATCCCCTCAGAGGTTCTGCTGGGCCTCACCATGAGAGCTCATCCTTTGTGGTCCCTGCCTGTTTCACAGAGTCTGCACAAAGGCTTGGAGGTGGTTTAGTTTGTAAGTTTGAAATCTCTGAACACTAACTGGTAAGGTCAGGAGGTGCTTCCTTAATATTGGGTGGGCCAAAAAGTGCCTTCAGTTTTGTAAGTAAAAATAAAAGACACATTTTTCATTTTCACCAAGAACTTTATTGAAAAACGTATTCACCCTTTTGTTCCACTATCTTCTGCCATTTGTCAGGCAACTTCATAATTCCATCTTCCCAAAACTTTTTTTTTCTTAACATCCTTATTGGAGTATAATTGCTTTACAGTGTTGTGTTAGTTTCTGCTGTATAACAGAGTGAATCAGCTGTACGTATACATGTATCCCCATATCCCCTCCCTCTTGTGCGTCCCTCCCACCCTCCCTATCCCACCCCTCTAGGTGGTCACAAAGCACTGAGCTGATCTCCCTGTGCTATGTGGCTGCTTCCCACTAGCTATCTATTTTACATTTGGTAGTATATATTAGTCCATGCCACTCTCTCACTTCATCCCAGCTTACCCTTCCCCCTCCCCGGGTCCTCAAGTCCATTCTCTACATCTGCATCTTTATTCCTGTCCTGCCCCTAGGTTCATCAGAACCTTTTTTTTTTTTTTTTAGATTCCATATATATATGCGTTAGCATACAGTATTTGTTTTTCTCTTTCTGACTTACTTCACTCTGTATGACAGATTCTAGGTCCATCCACCTCACTACAAATAACTCAATTTCATTTCTTTTTATGGCTGAGTAATACTCCATTGTATATATGTGCCACATCTTCTTTATCCATTCATCTGTCGATGGACACTTAGGTTGCTTCCATATCCTGGCTATTGTAAATAGTGCTGCAATGAACACTGTGGTACATGTATCTTTTTGAATTATGGTTTTCTCAAAACTTTTTATCTTCCTGAGCAAAAAACTGTTTCAGGTGCCTTTTATAGTCTTCCTGGGAATTGAAATTTTTTCCATTATGATAATTTTGTAAAGACCAAAATAAATGGAAATCCGAAGGTGCAATGTCTGGTGAATACAGCAGATGAATCAGAACTTCCCAGTCAAGCTGTAACAGTTTTTGCCTGGTCACCAAAGAAACATGCAGTCTTGCGTTATCCTGATGGAAGATTATGCGTTTTCTGTTGACTAATTCTGGTTGCTTTTCGTCGAGTGCTGCTCTCAGTTGGTCTAACTGGGAGCAGTACTTCTTGTGATTAATCGTTTGGTTTTCCGGAAGGAGCTCATAATAGAGGACTCCCTTCCAATCCCACCATATACACAACATCACCTTCTTTGGATGAAGACCGGCCTTTGGTGTGGTTGGTGGTGGTTCATTTCCCTTGCCCCATGATCTCATCGGTTCCACATTGTACAGCATCCACTTTTCATTGCCTGTTACAATTTGTTTTAAAAACAGAACGTTTTCATTATGTTTCAGTGGAGAATCGAATGCGGAAATATGGTCAAGAAGGTTTTTTTCCCTTAACTTACGTGGAACCCAAACATCAAAGCGATTCACATAACCAAGCTGGTGTAAATGATTTTCAACCCTTGATTTGGATATTTTGAGCACGTTGGCTGTCTCCCATGTGGTATAATGTTGATTGTTCTTAATTATTGTTTCGATTTGATTGCTATCAACTTCAGCTGGTCTACCTGACTGTGGAGCATCGTCCAGTGAGAAATCTCCAGCACGAAACTTCACAAACCACTTTTGACATGTTCGATCAGTCACAGCACCTTCTCCATACACTGCACAAATCTTTTTGTGCATTTTGGTTGCATTTTTACCTTCCTTGAAATAATAAAGCATAATATGCCGAAAATGTTGCTTTTTTTCTTCCAACTTCAATATTAAAAAGGCTACACAAAAATCCACCAATTTTGATATCTTTTTTTAAATGCATGCTGATATGACAGCTGTCACATACGATCTAACAAAATTGTTTCGAATGAAGTTAAAGACAACTAAGTGCTACTAGAGCCATCTTACGGAAAAAACTGAACGAACCTTTTGGGCCACCCAAAATTTAGCAGTTCTGTGTAGTGTTGGTCTTGGGTCATAAGAATAAAAGCAAGGAGAGGTCGCTGGGGTTACCTGCCCAGCATCCACTCCCTGCCGCCTAGGGCTAAAGACACATGTTTGGGTGGCACTGACCCCCACCCCCTGCTCGGCAAAGTTTTATCCTCTGGCCTTAGTGCTTGGTTCAGGTTGGTCCCATAACAGTGAGTTCAGTTGTGTTTGCTCATTAGGAAGCAAGATGACTCCTTCATGAGGCCAGGGGTGAAAGCACGTGCTGCCACCGTTCCCTTCCCAAGGGGAGCTGGCCTGGCCTGAGGACACATCAAAGCCTGGAGGCAGCACTGCCCAGAGAAGGGCTGGGAGCAGAAGCCACTGCCCTAAGGACCCTGTGCCCCCGGAGCAAAGCCCACCTACTGCAGCATCCCCGGTCAGGTGAGCCAGCCAAGTCCCTTCCTGGGTAAGACCATCTGAGCTGGCTTTTCTGTTACCTTGAATCAAAAGGTCCGTAAATAGTACAGAGGGCTAGCTCTTCATCTAAGAGTTGGCAGTTTTATTCATGTTCTTAATCTGGGGAGATTAATTTGTACCTTGCAGGGTTTTTATGAGGATTAGAAGTAAATCCCATAAAGTGTTCAGCTGCAGAGGTACACGGGCACTCCGTGAGTAATTATGAGGAATTAGTCCACAGCCGGTATTATCTCACTGAATCCTCACAACGACCCTGAGCCATAGGGACAAAGGCAGGTTTGTGCCCATTTTGTGGAGGGTGAAATATTCCCAGAGAAGCTGAGTGACTGGTCCAACATCACCAAGCTGCTGAGTGGCACAGCTCAAACTGACACTAAAACCAGGTGGATGTTTGTCACGTTATTCCAAGAATAACAACCAGGTCCCATTGCACAGGCCTGTCCTCCTCATGCCTGCCTCTGCCTAGGGCTCTGGAAGGAGGGAGCTGAGCCTGAGCCCTGGGGTGGGGTGAGGACAAGACTGCACAGAAATGATGTCAGGGATGCAGGAGGAAGGTCAGGAGACACACACCCAAGTCTGCCATCCCTGCCTTCACCCCCTTGCTTGCTCAGCTGAATGTGGACAGAGGCTCAGACACCCACAAATCGATGCCTATGACCAGAGGGATGCACTTTTCAAAGTCAAGGGATGCAGGGAAGCTGCAGCCATCCCCAGCATCGATAGCCAAACCCTTCCCGCTTCTCCTTCCATTGCCCTAACATTTCTGCAGCATCTACTTCTTGTTCATTTGTGTGAATGCCAACACCAAAGCTCTCACAGTCAGATCCAAGCTTCCCAGCACACCTATGCTAATGTGTGAGCCCTGGAGCCAGGTGGTCTGGGCTGGCAGCCCTCACTGTTCTTCCTCTCACTGGCCAGGAGACCTTACCAACATCGACACTTTTTGTATTGGTTTCTCATCTGTAGCATGGAGATAATCACAGCACCCACTCATGGGGCTGTTGTGAGGCGGGAAGAAGATGGTGTGTGTCCCATGCTTAGCACTGTGCCAGGGCACGGCATTTAATAACAGTGTGGCTCCATTATTGTTATTACTATGATGACTACCATCCCCTGGCATCTGGCCCTGCCACCAACTCCAGCCTCACCTCCCTGCTGCTCTGCCCTGAATCTCCAGGGTTCCTCACCTCCATGGACTAAGTCCCTTCATCCGCTGTGCTTTTCTCTCCCCAGTTCTGGGTGCTGCCCTCCCCCAACCCTCTTCTCCTGTAATGCGCTAACTCACCCTTCAAGACTTGGCCCAGATTTCACCCCCAGGAAGCCTTCCCTATCACCCAAAGACCCCTGGGACAGAGTTAGGAGCACCTCCTCTGGGTGTCCGTGACAGCTCCGTGGGCATCCCATGGGTGCTGCCACGGTCTTGTTTCTCTGGGTCTCCCACTAGAGGCAGACCTCAGGGCATGGGCTGTGTGTTATTTCATCCTTGTTCTATGGGCCTTACAAGCTTACAGAAGAATCAATCGTAAGTATTGACTGAATAATAACAGAACCATTTGCATAGAACTCACCATTTACCTGTTGGAAGCACTTTATACAGACTAACTCATGAAATCCTCCCAACACACTATATGCTAGGACAATTATTGTATCAGAGAGGTTTTATCAGAGAGGTTGAAAAATTAGCTAAAGGCACACAGCAATCAGTGGCAGAGCCCAGATGTGAACTGAGGCAGCCTGGCCACAGAATCTTTAACCATCACAGCAGATTGCCTTTCACAGAAGGAATAAATGTTTTATAACACTGCTACTATTCAGTATTATACAAATGAAGCAAGTAGTTACATATCTTAGTTTTGAGCATATATCTTCATATTCTCTTTGAAATCACATCTCTGCCTTCACTCTAAATCCTGAACAAATCACTTATTAAATCCCATACTTCGACTGTGGGAGTATGTTTAAAAATCTCTGATGGTTCAGAAAAGACTGAAAA
This sequence comes from Mesoplodon mirus, assembly GCF_964341445.2. NCBI lineage: Eukaryota > Metazoa > Chordata > Mammalia > Artiodactyla > Ziphiidae > Mesoplodon > Mesoplodon mirus. The sequence continues at coordinate 183,190,970 of NC_138977.1, forward strand.
ATGCTTTAAACTAAGCTCACAAAGTACAGTAAAACTGTGCCTGTAATCTATCCAACATGTGAATAGTCTATGGCCCTGACTCTTTATCCTTGAGAAAGCGTATGCACCAGAAAACATGAAGAAAGTTTACACAACTTCAGCTGTAACTGCATCAGCACAGGTGACACAATGTCCATTTTAATTTCTCCCATCTGCAAAAATTTATTATCTCAAACCCATAAGAAGAGGTCAAGCAAAAGGTCAGGAAACGTACTGGCTGGGAATCGCCTTTTAGGTGCCCCCGTCCACCCTCTTGACAATTTTCTTGAACTTGAAGAAAGGCACCTGAGTGCACTGAGGAGGTATCATGGTATGAAAACACGTTATAACTCTATGAAATTGGTGGCATTTCAACTAAAATCTGATTTTCCAGGACTCTGGGGTACAGTTTCATACCTACCAGTTGAGCTGCTCTCAGGGCTGCTTTCCCCAGGGAGGGAACGCTTAAAATCTTGCAGAATCCTGAGCAGCTCGCTAAGGCCTGGATCTCTGCTGCGGAAGAGAGCACTCTGCCATCAGAAAGGAACTGTCCCCAGCCCCACAGGTCAAGGCCGCCCCTCCCAGGATATGGCAACTTCCAACTTCAAGGGTGACACACATTCGAGATGAGACTTGTTTTCCTTCTGTTTGAGCTTCTCTCAGTAAGTCATGGAAGTCCCTAGAGTCCCCAGGTTCTGCCCTAGTCACTAGGCAAGGTCCCTGTCTCAGTGACCACAGCCTCAGCGCCAGCATGTGGCCTCTTCCTGAGAGTCCCTCCCCTGCCTGAGGGTTTCTGTTCCTGGCATCTTGCCCTGGTCTTGTGCTCTCTGCCCATTCTCCCTTAGGAGGAAGTGGTCAGAGGACAGAGAAGGACATTTGTTCCGATCACAGATTGAGACTCCAGGGCCCGGCTGCCCACTGCCATAGCACAGATGAAGGAGCTGGGATCCGGGAGCCCTCTGGCACAACAGGGACGGAACAAAAAAATGCCTGGGCTGCAGAGGCAGAGAACAATTCGGGTCAAGGCCAGTTAAAATGGCAAGGATTGACCAGTTCACAAGTGAGGCCCTGTCGCAGGGAATGGGCTGCACTAGGTCAAATCAGCATGAGGTTCTAATAGAAAGATGAATGCAAGTCAGAAGGGCACCCGCTACCAGGTTCATGGGGGCAGGCCTGGCCCCTGCAGGGTCCTGGGGTGCAGTGGACTAGAAGAGGCAGGCTTTTCCAGAGGCAGATCTGTGGGCTGGCCCGACAGGAGATACGCCAACAGGGAGCGCTCAACTCAGGCGCCCAACCAGTTTCACTGACAGCACCAGCGGGTAGAGGGGGCAGCATTTAAGCAGGACTCTGTGGTCATCTCTGACCTCTGGCAGGCATCGCAGGGCTGGGGGAGACCAAACTCTAATGCCCACCAGGCTGGGGTGACATCTCCGCTGTACTTCCAGCCTCAGCACCAGCTCTGAATAGGGGCAGCTGAAGGGGAAGGCCAGGGAATGGAAGGAAGTGGATCCCAAATTCCCACACTGCTTGCTAAGAATGTAAGGCCAGATGCTAGATCACAGTATGCAAATCCTGAGAAACACTGGCAGGCTGGTCCCTCCACAGCCTCTGATCACCTGAGCCATAACCTTCCCCCACGCCTGAAATGTGGGTCCTTGGAGCCTTTTCGGGGCATATGCTTTAAAAAAGAAACAAATAGCTTTATTGAAGCATAATTTAATCCCCATAAAATTCACTGATCATAAGTGTACAATTCAATAATTTTAGTAGATTCATAAAGTTATACTATCATCACCGCAATACAGTTTTAGAACATCTCTATCACCCCCCAAAACTATAAATAAATAGTTATTTATAGTTAATCCCTATTCCCACCCTCAGCCCTAAGCAACTACTAATCTACTTTCTGACTCTATAAATCTCCCTTTTCAGGACAGTTCAAATAAGTGGAATCATACAATACGTAATTTTTTGCATCTGGCTTAGCTGACTTAGTACAACGTTTTTTGAGGTTCACCGCTGTGGTAGCATAGATCAGCAGTTTCTTACTTTTTATTATCAAATCGTATTTCAGTGAATGAATTACTAAATTTTGTTTATCCATTCACCAGTTGATGGATATATTTAGATTGTTTCCAGCTTCTGGTGATTATGAATAAAGCAGCTATGAAAAGCTGCATGCATGGATTTGTGTGGACATATGTTTTCATTCTCCTGGGTAGATTCCTACCAGTGAAATTACTGGGTCATATGGTTAAGTTTATGTTTAACGTTTTAAGAAATCACCAAACCATTTCTCCAAAATAGCTACACCATTTTACATTCCCACCAGCAATGTACAGGGTTCCAGTTTCACCACAACATGGCCAACACTTGACATTTTCTATCTTTTTTATGATAGCCATTGTAGTGGGTGTTTAGTGGCACCACGTTGTGGTTTTATTCACACTTCTCTAATGACTAATCATATTGAACATATTTTCATGAACTTGCAAGCCATTTATGTATCTTCTTTAGGGAAATATCTATTCAAGTCTTTTTTGTTCATTTTTTTAAATTGAGATATAGTTGCTGTACAATATTATGCAAGTTTCAGGTGTACAACATAGTGATTCACAATTTTTTTTTTTTTTTTTTTTTTTGCAGTACACGAGCCGCTCACTGTAGTGGCCTCTCCCGTTGCGGAGCACAGGCTCCGGACGTGCAGGCTTAGCAGCCATGGCTCACGGGCCTAGCCGCTCCATGGCATGTGGGATCTTCCTGGACCGGGGCACGAACCCGTGTCCCCTGCATCGGCAGGCGGACTCTCAACCACTGCGCCACCAGGGAAGCCCGATTCACAATTTTTTAAGGTTATACTCCATTTATAGTTATTATAAAATACTGGCTATATTCCCTGTGTTGCACCATATATCCTTGTACCTTATTTATTTTATACATAGCAATTTGTACCTCTTAATCCCCTTCCCTCTCCCCACTGGTAACTACCAGTTTGTTCTCTATATCTGTGAGTCAGTTCCTTTTTTATTATATTTACTGGTTTTTTAGATTCCACGTATAAGTGATATCACACAGTATTTGTCTTTCTGTCTGGCTTGTTTCACTTAGCATAATACCCTCCAAGTCCATCCATGTTGCTGCAAATGGCAAAATTTCATTCTTTTTTATGGCTGAGTAGTATTCCATTGTATATATATACCACATCTTCTTTATCCACTCATCTGTTGATGGACACTTAGGTTGCTTCCATATCTTGGCAATCATAAATAGTGCTCTTATGAACATAGGAGTGCACGTATCTTTTCAAATTAGTGTTTTTGTTTTTTTTCAAATATATACCCAGGAGTGGAATTACTGGGTCATGTGGTAGTTCTATTTTTAGTTTTTTGAGAAACCTCCACACTGTTTTCCACAGTGGCTATACCAACTTACCTCCCCACCAACAGTGTATGAGGGTTCCCTTCTCTCTACATCCTTGCCAACATTTGTTATTTGTGTTATTTTTGATTCTAGCCATTCTGACAGGTATGAGATGATATCTCACTGTGGTTTAATTTGCATTTCTCTGATGATTAATGATGCTGAGCATATTTTCATGTGCCTGTTGGCCATCTGTATGTTTTCTTTATCCATTTTTAATTGTGTTATTTATCATGTTATTATTGAGTTGTAAGTGTTCTTTATATATTTTGTCCTAGCATCATTTGTTGAAAAGACTACGCTTTCTCAACTTTTTGGAAAGACTTTGTGAGAGGTTGGTATTCTTATTTGCCTTTAATACTTGGTATGCTTCACCAGTAAATCAAGGTGGGCTTAGGCTTTTCATGGCTGGAAAGTTTTTAGTTAACAATTTAACTTCTGGACTTATTATAGGTTTATTCAGACTATAGCTTTCTTTTTAAATCAGTTTTGGAAATTTGTGTTTTTCTAGGAATTTTTCCATTTCATTTATGTTGTCTAATTTGTTAGAATATACCTGGATTATCAGGATTATAACCTTTTAATTTTTGTAGGGTTTGTAGTGATTCCTTTTTCCTTTCCTAATTTTGGTAATTGGTTATTTTCTCTCTTTTTTATTTTCATGGACAGTCTAACTTAAGGTTTGTCAAGTCCATTGATCTTTTCAAAGAACCAACTTTTGGTTTCATTGATACTTCTTTTTTTTTTTTTTTGTGATATGCGGGCCTCTCACTGTTGCGGCCTCTCCCGTTGCGGAGCCCAGGATCTGGAAGTGCAGGCACAGTGGCCATGGCTCATGGGCCCAGCAGCTCCGCGGCATGTGGGATCTTCCCGGTCCGGGGCACGAATCCTTGTCCCCTGCATCGGCAGGCGGACTCTCAACCACTGCGCCACCAGGGAAGCCCTCATTGATACTTCTTTATGTGTGTGTGTGTGTGTGTGTGTGTGTGTGTAAGTGTTTTCCATGCCATTGATTTCTGTTCTAATCTCTATTATAACCTTTCTTCTGCTTACTTTGGATTTCACTTACACTTCTTTTTTCTAGTCTCTTATGGTGAAAGCTTGTATTGATTTTAGACCCTTCTCCTTGTCTGATATAGGCATTTAAAGGCCATAAATTTTTCTCTAAGCACTACTTTAGCTGCATCCTATAGGTTTGATATGCTGTGTTTTCATTTTTATTTAATTCAAAATATTTTCTAATTTTTCTTTTGATTTCTTCTTTGACCCACATATTATTTTAAAGTATGTTGTTTGAAATTCAAAACATTTAGGAATTTCCCAGATTTCTTTCTGTCACTAATTTCTATTTAATTCTGTTGTGGTCAGAGAACAGACCTCATATGATTTCTTACATAAATAAAATACTAATTTTATAAAGATTTGCTTTATGGCCTAGCATACGGCCTATCCTGGAGAATGTGCCAAATAAACTTGAAAAGAATACATTATGCAGTCACTGGGTAAAGCATTCTTATTTGTCAGGTAAAACTGCTTCATCTTCTGTGTCCTGGTTGATTTTCTCTCTCAGTATTCTATCAATTATTGAGAGTGGAGCATTGAAATTTCCAGCTATTACTCTAGAATAATTGAAAATTTTCATCTTTTAATTTTCTGTTTTTGCTTCATGTATGTTGAGGCTCTGTTGTTTGGTCCATGCAATGTGTTAAATTATCCTGATATGTTGATCTTTTATAGTTAAAAAACTTCTTTCTTTGTCTCTAGTAATATTTCTTGTCTTAAAGTATGTCTTATTAACTTAGCTACCACCTCTCTTATTGTTACTACTTTCATGGTTTATCTTTTTCTATCCTTTGCGTGCCCTCCACTCTCCTCTGCACATGCATGTTGTCTCAGCCAGAGATATGCTTGACCCAACTGTGACCCAAACCTCAGGCTAGCAGAACCACTGGGCCTCCCTGCTCAGTACTGCTAAGACTGCCACTTCCACTGCCAACACTGCTGAACGTGGGCTTTGCACACTGCTCCAAGTCAAGTGAGCCCCCTTCTACCACAATAGAGAGGCTGATGGTCCTCCCAGCACTTCCTGCCTTAAAAGAATCTCCTCATCAGCCAAGCTGGGAGGGGAGAATATCAGGGCAGCCCAAGGCCAAAACTCCACAGGGTATCACTGTTCCTCTCAGCAGTTCAGCAGTTTTTCAAGTAGAAAAGCCTCTCAGGTTGATATATACCTCTGGTCTTTCCAAAGTGCTAAAATGGTTACTTCTGTCAATTTTGTTAAGATTTATAGTTGCTTTCTGGGGGAGAGGACTTGCTAATCCCCTCACTCAACCATACTCAGACATCTCTCCTGGGGACATAGACACATACATTTGCACTCACGAAGGCAGGGACTTCTGTCTCTTTACTTCACTACTGCCTCCCAAGCTCCTAGAACAGTACCTGGTAGACAGTAAGCTCTCGATAAAATAACTTTTCATTTTGATATGAGTAACAGGATTTCTGAGGATCCCAAACTCAATAGCAGGAACACAAAGCAGTCAAGTATAGGGATTGTTGGGACTGTAAACAGGATCCCCCAGAGATATCAAATACAATTTTTAATTGAAACTTTAACAGAGGTAATTGTACATTCACATACAGTCATAAGAAATAAAGCAGAGAGATCCTATGTACACGTTTCCCATTTTTTCCCAAAGGTTTCCTAAGAAACAGCTTTTTGTTTCATTGATTTTCTCTATCACATTGCTGTTTTCAATTTCATCAGTTCCTGCTTTGATCTTTATTATCTCCTTCCTTCTGTTTGCTTCAGGTTTATTTTGCTCTTTTCCTAATTTCCTGAGGTGAGACCTCAGAATGTTGATTGGAGGGCTTTCCTCTCTTCTAATGTAAGCGTTTAATACTATAAATTTCACTGTTAGCACAGCTTTAGCTGCATACCACATATTCTGTTATGTTTATTCTCATTTTTGGTCAATCCTATGTATTTTTTATTTCCTTCTAGACTCCCTCTTTGACCCATGGATTTTTTTTTAAGTGTGCTGTTTAATTTCCACATGGTTAGAGATTTTCTTGCTGTTGTTTTATTTCTGCTTTATGGTTTGATTCCACTGTAGCCAGAGAACACATTTTATATGATTTTAATTATTTTAAATTTGTTGGGATTTGTTTTATAACCCAGGATTTGGTCTAAGACAAACCATATCTTATGGTGAATGTTGCATGGGGGATGGAAAAAAAATGTGTTCTGCTGTTGGTGGTTGGAGTGTTTGATACATATCAATTTGGTCCTCTTGGGTGACTGTGTTGTTTAGATCTTCAAAATCCTTGCTAATCCTCTATCTAGTTTGTCTATCTACTGTTGAGAGGGGATGTTGAAGTTGCCAATTATCATTGTGGACTTATCTATTTCTTCTTTCAGTTTTTGCTTTAGGCATTTTGTGGTTCTGCTATTTGATATGTACACATTTAGGATCTTTGTCTTCCTGGTGGATTGACACTTTTATCATTATTTAATGTCCCTCTTTATCTCTAGTAAGTTTCTTTGCTCTGAAGTCTATTTTATCATGTATTAGTATGCCCACTCTTGAATTTTTTGGTAATGTTTGCATGGTATATCTTTTTCCATCCTTCTATTTCAATCTTCCTATGTCACTGTGTTTGAAATGAGTTCCTTGTAAAGAGCATATATTTAGGTCATTTTTTTTTAATCCACTCTGTCAGCCTCTGTCATCTGATGTATTTAAACCACTTACATTTAAGATAAATAGTATGTCAGCAATTAAGTCTGCCATTTTATTATTTGCTTTCTGTCTGTTTTCTGCGGTTCTCATCCCTCTGTTTCTTTATGTTACTTGAACATATTTTAGGATTCTATCTTTATTATTCTATATTGTTTTTGAATGTATTTTTCATAATTCTTTAATAATTGCTTTGAGCATTGCAATACACACACGTGACACCACAGCGCATTGGTAAAAATGTTCTATCACTTGAAGTAAAGTGTGGAAATCTCATTTCTATTTAGGTCACTTACCCTCCTCATTTTTACATATCATAATGCTCTTCTTGAGTATCAGATGGTTTTATAATTTTTGTTTCAATCATCAAATATTATTTTTTAAATTCATGAAGAAAAGAATAGTCTACTTATGCACCCAGATTTCTGCTCTTTCAATTCTTCCTTCTTCCTTCCTAATGCATCAAGATATTTCCTTTTATTTCAAGAATTTCTTTTAGCCATTCTTTTAAAGTAGGCCTGATAGTGAAACTAAAAATTCTTTTCGTTTCCCTTCATCTGAGAATGTCTTTATATCCCCTTCATTCCTAAAGGATAGTTTTGCTGAATATAGAATTTGTGGGTGACAGTTCTTTTCTTGCAGTATTTGAAAAATGGGCTGCTTCTTTCTGCCCTCCACGGATTCAGATGAAAAATGCACTGTCATTCAAATTTGCGTTTCCCTGTAGGTAATGCATTGTTTCTCTCTGATGCTTTTAACATATTTCTCTTTGCCTTTGTCTTTCATCATTTTCTTCTTACTACCTTTCAGAGTCCTCCTTTGTCTGTCTCTTATATTATTTCCAGAATTGATAGTTGTGCTTATTAGCAGGGAAGAGCAGAGAGAAATTGATCTAATCCATCCTGTCTGGACCAGAAGTCCCAAATTTTTAAATACTATGAGTTTGCAATATCTACCATAATTCCATAACTATTGTTACCTGTGAGGTGTGTCCCATCAGCTAAAAGGCTAGCATCTTAGCACATGTATCACTAATGGACGCATTCTGTAGAGTAGGACATAGGACAAGCAGGCGTTGGTGGAAGGGGATCAGGAGTGTTTGTGGCCAGAAGGCATCAAAGTGGTTCAGTCCACCTGCCAGCTCCTTCCTAAACAGGGGAACTGTCATTCAAGAGCAGGCGTCAAGCCTCCTCCAGCATTTATGTTGGGCCAGCATGAGCCACATGTTTGCTGGCCCCTCTCAGGGCAACAGTCAGAACATGAAATCTGGAAACATGCAAGTGCATGCAGAACACACATTTTAGGCCAATTTTTGAACTACTATGCAGATGTTAAGGTAAAGATATGAATTTAACCATTTCTTGGTAATATCAAAAGAAAGTAAAATAGCAAAGAGTTTTACTTGAAAACAAGAAGAAAATATTCCTACCTGTTCTGAGGGCATTTCACCAAATAGTGTCTCACTGTGAAAGGAAAAAGAAATAGAAGATGGTAAATAAATGCTACTTTAGATATATAATCTCCAGGAATTCCTAGGAAATGTAGGTGGCCAGGTATTGCCCAAATGTTGGCACAAACCACCTCTCAGGGCTATTATACTTATCTTTGGATGAGTACAGCAGAGCCAGGGCAAAGACACTACAGTGACTTGATATTGTTCCATACCTGGATCAAGCCAGGCATGAAGCCATACACCTCAGGCTTCCTGGTTACATAACCCCCAAAATTCATTTTTGTTTGCCAAGCCAGGTTGAAATGGTTCTAACCTAGAGTTATAGAGTCACCCAACTTCTGAGCTCTGCCTTAGTCATGAGAAAGCCTTCTTGGGGCAACTTTTCTCCACTTAGGCGCTCCTCTCTATAAAATGGGTTTTAATTCTCTGATCAAAGCTCTTCTAGGACTAAGAGAAGGTCCTGGGGGAAAAAATAGCCTTTTTTTAATTTTTATTTTTTGCAATGACATCCTCCATAGTAGGTCTCCTTCAGAAAAACCGTGTTCTAGCTACAGAGGAAAAATAAGAATACCTAGGCAGTTATCCTAACAAGTGTCCAATCTAAGCTCATCGTTGAGTTCACTTCAAATAGAAGTAAAGCTGAAACAGCCACAGGGCCCTGGAGTTGTGTAGTAGAGTGTTACATCAATGGCCCCAATGAATCACACATTAATATATCTATCCACATCCTTGTGTAACTCCCTCCCACACTGACTCTGAGCTTGGCCACACGATGTGCTTTGGCCAATGAAATATTAGCCAATCAGTCACAAGCAGAAGCATAAAAGGCCCTGTGCTCTGAGGTTTGTGAGCTGTCTCTCTCTCTCTCTCTCTCTCTCTCTCTCTCTCTCTCTCCTCTCTCTCATTGCAGGGAACTCTTCTGCTATCACATGAAGAAGCCTGGCTAGCCTACTGGAAGATGAGACCACATGAAACAGACACGAGTCATCCCAGATGAGGCGCCGAAGGAGCCAGGCCCCAGCTGACCCACTAGCAGGCTGCAGCTGCATGAGTGATCCAGCTGAGGCCAGAAGAACTGCTCAGCTGAGCCCAGGTCAACTTGCTGACCTGCAGAATTGTGAGCAAATAAAACAGTTGTTGTTTCAAGCTCCTACACTTGAAGTGATCTGTGATGCAAGTGACCAATGCAGGCTCCAAACCAGAATGACAGAATCAGCTTTAGAGGGGCTTTTTTGGTTTGTCTTGTCCAGCCCCCTAATAGTATCTGAACTCTTTCTGCATTCCATTTACTTAATACCTACTATATGCTGGATAATTTATAGATGCAATAATAATAAAACCATAGTTCATACTTCCTGAACACTTCATATGTTCCTGGCACTATTCTAAGCTTATTATATAGATCAGTGGTCTTTAGTCTGGGGTTTGCATTCCCCTGGGCACTCTTAGGAAGAACAGTTTTAAGGACATCTGTTTCTGGATCCTCACCTCCCATGGTATTCTTTCCTTAGAATTCATTCCCCTGGAACTTGCCTGAGGTCTGGCTGTATTCCTTTCCCTCCCTCCCTGTTATATCACCCTTTCTACTTCATAAAATCAAGGCATACCTCTTACCCATCCTGACTTGTACTACAGAGACCTGTCCTGGGGGTAAAAGCCAGTGGGCACATCAATAGCCCCAATGAATCAATAAATGATTTAAAATATTGGTGTCAGTGTTGAGAAAGCAATGACTGGGCAAATAAACTTTTCACTAGAGGAAAGCTTTCCAATATTTTGCTTTCAACAAGGATTGAAATATGACCTAATCCAGTCGTCAGCTAGTAGAGTATTAAAATCATTTTCGATGATAGATCATTGTGACTTTTGACATAAAACTCAGAAGCAGTTTAAAGTACTGAGTGGTATAAGGAAACTTCATCCATTCCTGCCTCTTTTTATATTGAAAGAGGTATTTCAGAGCTAACATCTCTTAAAAATATAGGAATAGAAATGATGCTGAATTCTATTGCAAATTCATACAAGAATATAGGAAGTAAAAATAAAAATCTATTTCAATAAATATACATTTCCAATAAAATTTTACTTCTTATGATTATTATTTATCTAAACTTGTATTTATGTGGTTTTGATTAATTTTATATACATTTCTAAATCTTTACTAATTGTGCAGTATTTACTGATAACTCAATCCAGGAAAAAAATTTAGCACCTAGAGACTTGTGGAATAAGGAAATTTTTAAAATCTTAATTTAAATTTTTATACACATACTATTTTACAGAGAAACATAATCAGTGATCAACAAAGAACTTTCAAAACAAAAATGTATGAAAATAGGATAAAATTTTGTGGGGGAAGTGGACTGAAGATAAAAATTCAAAGAGAAGAAGGGACAATATAAAATTTCTAACAGCTAAAGTTTGTTTATGGAGTCTTTTTAAATCAACAGATGTAGTTAAATTCATGATACTTAGATGTAAAGGAAAGATTTAACCATTTCTTTTCTTTTCTTTTCTTTTCTTTTTTTTTGCGGTACGCGGGCCTCTGACTGTTGTGGCCTCTCCCGTTGCGGAGCACAGGCTCCGGACATGCAGGCTGAGCAGCCACGGCTCACGGGCTCAGCCGCTCCGCGGCATGTGGGATCCTCCCAGACCGGGGCACGAACCTGCATCCCCTGCATTGGCAGGCAGACTCTCAACCACTGCTCCACCAGGGAAGCCCCAACCATTTCTTAAGATGTCAATATTTGCCTTGGAGATTTCATCCTTTACAACAATTTATATTTATGATGAAAAAGTTTAGATGTCAAAAATAAAAAACGTTCAATGATGCATAAACTTTTAAATGATTTTAGGGGTTATGCAAACAAAAATGTTTGAAGACCACAACTTTGTACTCTAATTCAATCTTCACAATAACTTTGTCATCATACCTATTTTACAGTGGAGGACACTGAGGCACAGAGAGGTTAAGGGCCTTGCCCAAGGTCACACAGCTAATATTATGGGCTGAGCTGTACCCCCTCCCAAATTCATATGTTGAAGCCCTAAAGGCCAATACCTCAAAATACGACTGCATTTGGAGATAGGGCCTTTAAAGGAGTGAGTAAGTTAAAATGAGGTCATTAGGGTGGGCTGGTGTCCTTATAAGAAGAGATTAGGGATACCGACATGCACAGAGGGAAAACCATGTGAAGACACAGGGAGACAACGGCCACCTATAAGCTTTGCTATGGCAGCCCAAGCAAACTAACACATCTGCGAAGGGACAAAACTGGGCAGCCTGACTCCAGAGCCCTCTTGTAACTACTCCACACCATTCTCAGACGAACTGGGCGGCTGGTATTAGGGCTCCTACAGACGAAAAAAGTAGTGTCCAGGATAAACAGCTGGTCCCCTGTCCCAGGGCTGGAACAGGGCAGAGCCGGGACTGGGCCCTAGAGAACCCCGTGCTCTGACCTGTGTTTGGGAAAGTCCGGTCCAGGGGCAGGAAGGCGGGCAGCCTTCAGATCAGGAAGCCAGGGAGCAGGAGAGCAGCTGGGGGGCTCCTTAGTAATTGGCCATGGGGGCGGGGGGCTAACTCAGAAGGGCCAGGAGCCTGGCGAGGAGAGTCAGTGCCAGGCACAGGCCGTGCACCTCGTCCAGCACTTGCCAACTGAAGCTTATGAAGTCTCAGCCCAGTGAATGCAGGGCTGATGTCCCTTTAATGAAGAGGGACAGCCCAGCGGCCAAAAGTGATCCTGGACACCAAGGGGAAGAATTATGGGCATCTGAGAAATAGACCTTGCCTGGAATCTCCCTTAAATATGCATAGCATAATCACTGCTGATTACATAACTGTGTCACCTGTCTTAGCTAGGGGTTCCCAGAAGTGGAGCCTGTAAGACAGGGATTCAAGTGCAGAGTCTATGTGGGAGGTGATCCTAAGAGTGGAGAGTGGGGAAATGAGACCAGGAAGAGAAGAAAAGCAATGAAGGGTGATTTTAGAGCCAGTCTCCACCACAGGCCACAGCCTGGCACCCAGGGCACTTGACCCAAAGGCTCCCGGCTCCACGCAAGGCAACCAACCTGCAGAGAAATGAAAACTCGGGACATGGTGTTTTTTAAGTGGTGACTTGTGATCTTCAGGACTCTGAGGACTCTAGAAGAAAGGGCTGTTTTTCTCACCTCTTCTGATAGGAAGACATCTGTGAGCACGAGGTCCTGAGCCACCCTTCCTCTGCCTCGTAGCCTGGGGCCACACTGCACCCAGACGCCACCACGTGGCCAAACCTCCCAGATGACATGTCCAGGCTGGAGGCCATCACTGTCACCTGGGACTGTCCCTGTCACCACTACCTACCCCACTATGGTTAATTTGGGGTGGAGGCAGCCATGCCTCCCATCCTATCACACTCTGTAGCAGTGTTAGGGCCTCTGAGGTATGGCTGACCTTCCCCCTCATTGCCCCCCAACTTGCCTGCACCTTCTTCAGGACCCCAGGCCTTGCAGAGACTCTGAGATAGGTCCTGTGGATATTCCTGCTCCGCTCACAGAGCATTCTAGATGCACGGTGAGCGCAGTGGCATCCCCTGCACAGGGCCCGGTGCATTTGCACAGTGCTCTCCCAGCATCCTCCCGCCCCAGCACAGGCAGGTGCCCTGCAGCCTGGAAAAGCACCATCTGCCTCTCTCTGGAGGGAGGGTCAGGACTGGGATGCCCTCTTCCTATCCCAGCCGTTTCCTCTGTGCAGCAGGGTGCTCCCGCCACGCCAAGCTCAAGAGCCAGCCCCTCCAGGAAGCAGCCCTGCCTTGACCACGTTTCCAGGCCGGCACGGTTACAGGTAAAGCCGTCTCCCTCAGTCACCAGGTGGAAGGCTGAGGGGGAGAACCAAGTTTTCTACCTCCTGTTGTCTTGGTACAAAGAGCATTTTAGGGCCACAGCCGTTCAGTGAAAGCACCAGTGCATAAAGCTCTCTAGAGTCATGCTGTCCTGTATGGTAGTCGTGAGCTGGGGTGGCTATCAAGTACGGGAAATGTAACTGGTCCAGAATATGATGTGCTGGAACTGTGAAATCTTAGGGGCTCAGGGTGTTTATTTGGGGCCTGAGAAGACCTGCTGGATTTCAGCCTTCGTATGGAAAAAGGAATGTAAAATATCTCTTTCAGAATCTTTATGATGATGCTTGTTGAAATGGTATTTCAGATATATTGGGTTTAATAAAATGGATTAAAATTAATGTCACCTGTTATCTTTTTGCTTTTTAAATGTGACTACTAAAAAAAAAATGTCCAACTACATGCACAGCCCATCTTGTATTTCTACTCAGGACAGTGCACAGGGGGGTTGTATTTGCCCTAGCCGTCAGGAGGGCTGAGCCACCGTCACCATGACTACAATGGAGGGATGCCACCTGGAGAGGTGGACCACACACAGAAGAAGGTGGCCCCTGGAGCTGCCCAGGTCCAGGACTGGCAGCCACGGCACCGGGAAAAGTGTCCCCAGAGCCCTGTGAGGTAAGAGTAACTTTTATCCCCATTTCCCAGTGAGGACACATGGGGCTCAGGACATTTATTTGGGGCTTGAGAAGACCTGTTTTACAAGTAAAGGAGCTTGAATCCAGGCCCTAGGTCCAGCGCTCTATTCATGAAGCTACTGGGGAGGCTTCCGAGCACCCAATCGGGGAGACGGGCTCCCTTCTGATGGGGCAGTGGGCCCAGGAGAGCTCACTGAGCCTTCCCACAAGCTCTGATGACCAAGCCTGCGTCTCAGAAGTGTTTGGCGGGGAGAGCTCGTGCTGGGGTGTCCCAGTGTCCGAGCGTCTCTGATGCCAGGCTGGTGAGCCCTTCATCCTCCCCAAGGTCCCAGGGACACCTTGTCCACAGCCACCCCATTCCGTACCTGGCAGCCTCCTGCCTCCACTAAGCGGGGCTGTGAGTGGGAGGCAGCGCCCCAGCTCCCTCTTTCTTGGACTTCTGGGAGAAAAGATCACAGGCCCTTCGATCCCATCACCACGGGGAAGCAAGCGGAGAGCCAGTTTGTGGCAGGCGGATGTGGGTGCCTAGCAAGCCGTGGGGAGCCTGGCTTTGGAGCGAGGGTTTTAGCACATCAAGTGCAAGCTAAATGCAGTCATGACAAGCATGAGAGCCGAGACAAAGGGGCTAGACCCCTCTCCCTCTGGTTGCATGTGCCTTCAAAGCCCTCCTTTTAAAAGCTCAAACATGGAAGGTTGCGGGATCGTTGGGGCCACACCAAAGCAGCAGGTATGGACTCATTCCGGGAGAAGCAAAGGCCTTTGAAACCAGTGTGCTTGAAAATCCACTAGAGTAACGCCACCAGGATTGGTGCATTCCAGGGTGACTCAGAGCTGCAGAGGCCCTGGGATGAAGTTCCAGGCATCCCGGCACTCACAAAGATTAGGGATGGAGACTCACAGCTCAGAGGAAAGTAGAAAGTAAGTCACACGTGGGGCAATTAACTCCAGCTCTATGAACAATGAGCGCCCTAGGAGGACAGGGTGAGGGCAGGGCGGCAGGAAGGTGAGAGAGAAGGGGACTGGCCCTCAGGTCCCCTGGCTTCCAGGATGGGGTGTGTGTATCTCAGGGGCCCAGCGGGAGATCACATCAGGAGCAGAGACAGCTACTCTGACATCCTCTTTTCAGACAGATCTTGCTGAGCAAGCGGGAGAGCGGGTTCCAGGCTGTCCTCTGCTTCCCACGTGTGTGTGAGGAGCCTGCAAACCTGGGTGCTCTGTGGCTCCCACGCAGGCAAGAGGATGCAGAAGGACCAACAAACACACTTGCATAGGAAACCCAGAAACTGTCTATATAACAAGGGGGTCTGGGCCTGATTTGATTGTTGTGCATCCAGGGAGCATAAGTTTATCTATGAGTTTCATTTCAAGATAGTAATGGGATCATTTCAAAATATTCACTGTAAAGAGAAGTGCTGAGTAGGCTAGAGTGAAGAAGAACTGGTTCTAAGGCCTTGCTACTCAAAGTGAGGCCTCCCATCATCAGGGTGGCACTGCCTTGCGCTTCTCATTAGAAATGCAGACTGTCAGGCCTGCCCTTATGCTCTGAATCAGAATCTGCATTGGAGCACGTTCCCAGGTGAGCAGTCTGTTCCTGAAGGTTTGGGCAGTGCTGCTCTAAGCCTCCCAGGTCCAGGTGAGGGCTAACGCCAGGCCTAACATGCACGGTCCTGCCAGGGATACAGGATGCCAGCCTGCGGGCAGAGGTTGTACCAGATGGATGCCAAGCCCCCGAGGAGCTGCGGGAGCCGTGAACTGCTGCCTGGGGAGGACCTAAGCAACAACCGCATTGAAGGCTGAAGGAAAATTCCTCGGCAACGTCGGCCCCCAGATGGCTGAGGTTTTCTTGAACAGAAACACGGAGGCTGAGGATCGGGCTGGGCTTGGGCTCTGCCACTCCCTTGTTTCAGGACTTGATCAAGTTCCCCAGCTGTGTCCTCTGTCAAATGGGAGCAATATGGGCTGTCATTCGGGCTGGTGGTGAGGACTCATGAGAATGTGGGGGGGCCAGCAAGGGGTCTGACCCACAGCAGGTGCTCAGGCAAAGCTCTTGACAGATCATAGGGCTTCAGATGCTGTGCACAGGCACACATGAGGCCATCTGGAGCCCACTCCCAGGGGCACGAGGGCAGCTAAGATCTGGGTTCTCAGTGGCTCTGTGGGAAGCCTGGAGCTTATGTCCCAGTCTGCCTTGTTGGCTTTGGAGGAGAAGGACTTCTCCTGAACTGCCTACGTTGCTTTGTTTCCCTGCTCCTCCCCACGGTCTAACAGGGCCTGCACTCCAGGCAGATTTCTCTATCATGCCCCTGAGCCCAGGCAGAGGTGCCTTTCGAGCAAAACAGGCTTGGAGACTGCCAATGTGGCATGAAAACTCCAACAGCTGGGAACAAAGCAGCTGGGAAACAAAGCCATTTGCCCACCATTTGTTGAGCAGCTGTCATGAGCCGAATTCCAAGGAGAATGGGTCAGATGCATGGTCCCTGTCTTACACACCATCCTCCTGGAGGGAGGCAAATACATTTGCACGTGTGCAACATGTGCCACGAGCTCATCAAAGCCATCAAGTCTTTGGAACAGGAGAAAAGCTCGGGCGCCGTGGATGAGGTATGCGCAGGCGTGGAGGGAGGCTCTCAGAGTGCAGCACAGACACACAGAGCACGGTAGGCAGGGCACGGGCTGCGGAAGAAGGATCTGGCTAGAGCTCTGGCTCTGATTCCCGTGCTGCATGGCTCTGCGCACCCGTCCAGCTCCCCATCCCTTCTCCACCCTGCTCAGGCCCTGGAGGCTGACCTCTGTGCACGTCCTCTGGCTTCCGGTCTGGGTGGTAGGACCAAAGGAAAGCAGCCGAGGGACACCTGAAGGCAGGGGGCAGGGAGGGGCTGAGGAAGGTAGGCTCCTGGCTCCCTCCCTGCTGCAGCCTGGTTTGGCATTGCCTAAGTCCCTCTTCTAAGGCTCTTATTGGTGACAATTCTCCCACAGCTTCAGCTCTCAAAAGTTCCAGAAACCTCTTCTCCCCTTGTTCCCTAAGCTCTAGGGTGGAAACAGCATCCCCCGGGTGCTGGTCCCTGAATGCCTTTCTCTCCGTCCCTCCCAGATTCCTTTAGCCCTGACTGCACCTCTGGGGAGAGTCCCCTCTGGAAACTGTGCTCAGTTTCCCTGTTTAATTGTCCCCCTAAGCCATGACCACCAAATCTAATACTTCCCAGCTTTATGACCTTGGGCTAATAGTAATAATTACTATATATAATTATAACCATATGTCATCATAAATGCAGGACACTTACAAGGAGGTGGAATGGGTAAAGGGTTTTATTTGTGGGGTTTTTTTCCCAACTTAATCCTCACAACAATCCTGTGAGACTGGTATACTGGTATTTTCCCCATTATTTAGAGGGAGAAGGTGAGGCACAGCAGGTAAGTCATCAGCTGGTAGGTGAACAGTCGCCATTTGAACCAGAGTTATTCTAATTCCAGAGCCCAGCTCTTACCCAGATCATCTCTGGGAGCTGCAGGGTCCCCATCTGTTTCAGAAATTCTGAAGTCGGGGTGCACAGGGAGGGTATTTCAGAGGAAACAGGAGCTGGTGGAAACATGACCTGGAGGTTTGGTGAGAGGCGGGGACTAGAGAGAGAAAGCAGGCAGCATTCATAGGGAGATAAGAGTCAGAGCCATGAGAACTATAATCACTAAGGGAGAAAGAGTAAAGCAAGAAGGGGCTAAGGACAGAACCCAGGGGACCCAGAACCCAGAAAGGAGACAGAAGGAAGGGAACACTCAGACTGGACAGGAAGAGAAGGGAAGGGGTGCCTTTCCAGTCCCATCTGCCTGCCAGGCACAGCGTCAGGTACTGTAATTAAATTATGAACACACAACAACATTCAATCTAAGGAAGGTGGTGTCCATCCCATGTCATTTAATAAATGAGGAAACCAAAGTCCAGAGTGGTTAAGGAACGTGTCTAAAAACTCAGTCTTAAGCGGCAGAGCCAGAATCAAACCCTGGGTCATCTGACTCCACAGCCTCTTCTGGGAGGAAGTGAGAGGTAAGGGCCCTCAGAAACCACCGAAGGAAGGGATTTGAGAAAAGGGGGTACTGAAATGATGTCAACAGTGGCCACAGTTGATTTTAGCAGAGTCTAAGGTAGACACATCTCCTCACTCATGCTGCTTACCAGTCACAGGTAAATAATCCCTGACTCAGGATGCATCTTTCAACCAAAGTGATACTTTGCCCAACATCTTCTGCCTGTCTGTGGATTGGTTGTGCCCCCACTTCAGACATGACTTTATCTGTTCTCTTACCTCTGGATTTCCTCTTGCTAAACACAGACTGCCAGATGATGGTCAGAGTGAAGAGCAGAACGCTGAGAATCCCCACACAGCACACGAGCACAGCATACACGTAGAGGTCTAAAAGGCAGGGACACACAGGTGATTGTCGGGACAGGCCACACCACAGGAGATGCTCCAAATAAAAAAACTTCACACATTATCAAAACTCAACTCAAAATGAACCACAAGCCTAAATGTAAAACAGAAACAAGAAAACTTCTGGAAAAAAACATAGAAGAAAAATCTTTGAGATCTAGGACTAAGCAGAGAATTTTTAGACTTGACACCAAAAGCACCATCCATATAAGGAAAACTTGATAAATTAGAAAAATTAGATTTCCTCAAAATTGAAAACTTTGCTCTGTAAATACCCATATGAAGAATGAGATATCCCATATATTGGGATAATACCTATCAGAACAGCCAAAATAAAAACTAGGACAATACCAAATGCTGACAAAGATATAGATAAGACATGGCTGGTGAGAATGTAAAATGGTACGGCCACTCTGGAAAAACAGTTTGGCAGTTCCTTAAAAGATACACCTTTGACTATCATGCAACTCACCAACTGCTCTCTGGGGCATTTGTCCAGAGAAATGAAAACTTAAGTTCACACAAAAACCTGTATGTGTATGTTTGTAGCAATTTTATTCATAATAACCAAAAACTGGAAACGGCCCAGATGTCCTTCAGTGTGTGAATGGGTAAACAAACTGTGGTCCATCCACACCATGAAACACTTCTCAGCAATAGAAGGGGATGAACTATTGCACAAAGCGTTATATTGAGTGGAAAAAAAATCCCCCAAAATTACATACTGTATGATTTTATTTATACAACGTTTTTGGAATGACAAAATGATAGAAATGGAGAACAGATTAGTGGTTGCCAGGGGTTAAGGAGGGAACAGACGGGAGAAAAATGGGTCTTGCTATCAGGGACCCTTGTAGTGATGGGAATGTTCTGTATCTCGGCTATATCAATGTCAATATCCTGGTTGTAATGTTATACTACAGTTTTGCAAGATGATAGATACCATTGGGAGAAATTGGATAAAAGGGTACCAACTGGTACAAGGAATCTCTCTGCATTACTTGTTAGAAATACATGTTAATCTACAATTATCTCAAAATAAGTTTGTTTTACGTTCCAATGATTCAATCATGTTCATGTATATCTTAGTTTAGGCTGCTATAACAAAATACCATAGACTGGGTGACTTAGACGACAAACATTTATATCTCACAGTCCTAGAGACTAGGAAGTCCAAGATCAAGGCACTGGCAGGTGCAGTGTCTGGTAAGGACTCTATTCCTGGTTTGGAGACGTCTTCTCTTGGTATCCTCACGTGGAGGAGAACAGAGAGCAAGCAAGCAAGCTCTCAAGGATCCCTTCTTATAAGGACCCTAATCCCATTCATGAGGTAATCCTGCTCATTACCTAATCACCTCCCAAAGGTCCTACCTCCTGATGCCATCACATTAGGGGTTAGGATTTCAACATATGAATTTTAGGGGACACGAACGTTCAGACCATAACAATATACATCCATTTCTTAAACTCCAGTGATCAACCGTGTCACCAATCTGATTGATACGATGCCCAAACTGCTAAGAAAGCAAAAGGGAAGCTAGAATCATTATTTTAATCTTCTATGAAGCAAAAGGCTGCAGATATTTGAACTTAGTAAATGTTTGAACTTAGCAAAAATGTTTCTCTGCTGATAAATTTCTTTAGCCAACAGACATATTCAGCCTGCTCTTAGGTACAAGAAATATCATGATGAACATCCAAAGGTCTTCTCGTCAAGAAAGCAGAGGGCTGCATGGTACCTGAACCATAGAAATACGTGTCCAGAACCAGAAACATGCAGAAGAGGGACCCATCCCGGTTGGGGAGGTTGGAGGGGCTTCCCAGAGGACTAGACCTCTGTGGTGAGTTGTAGTTAAAATAACACAGACAATGCAAAAATACAGAGAGAGAATAAAAATAGAGAGAGAAAAAAAGTCATCAGCCATCCATCACTTTGAGTTAACTTAACTACTGCTGTACTTTATGATGTATATGTATAATTTTTAAATTAAGATCATACTGTTTTATATCTTTCTTTTTATTTAAATTTCATTTTCTCATTATGCTCTCTTCAAAAAGTGATTTTAATTTTGAAAACTACGATAAAATTTTGTGGTATTAATACATCATCATGAAAGACTTAATATCTTATCATTGGCTACTCAAAGTGTTCCGACCTTCCCTATAATAAATGATTCTACGGTGAGTATTCACAACCTTAAACCTTAATGAGTCTCTCACACTGTGTTCTCAAGATTAAAATTCCTAGAAGTGGAATTACTGAGTCAGCAAGAATGCACTCAGGACCTAGAGAAGCAGCTGATTAAGTGCTTAAGCTGAAAAAGCAAGCAGTAAGCCTACTGGGGTGGCTGGCTTCCACGGCGAGCCTGGAGAAGCAGGTAAGGCTATATGGTCAAGGAGAGGGAAGGAGGGGGAATGGGATGGAGAGGGAAGGAGGGGGAATGGGATGGAATCACACATCTCGGATTCCCCTGGGAGGCCCGGGGATGTCCCTGCCCCTGGAGCGCCTCCCTTGGTCTCAGGTTCAGCCAGCATATTCACTTAGGCTAGTTCGAGTAGGTTTCTTAGAAGGCAACTTAGAAGCCTGGACTAAAAATAAACTAAGTAGAAAACACAATAGGACAAGGTTGCAGGTGAAGGGAGCACTTGCACTAATATTTAGGGAACAGGGCAGGTGGGTGGGAGCAAGAAAGGGTATCCTACAAAGAGAGCAGGAGCCAGGAGCCAGTCACAAGAGCCGAGGAGGACCCAGTGAGAGTTCTAGAAGCCAAGAGAGTAGAATGCTGTAAGAAAGATTCTCTAACAGCATCATCGCTACTGGAAAACCCCCATTGGGATTTCCCACTAGGAAGCTACTGGAAAAGTCCTGGAGGAAAGCCCGTTCAGTGTGATGGGAGGGACAAAGCCAGGTTACAGGGGTCGAGGAGCTCCATGGGGTATGAGGAGACTAGATAGAAATAGAGAAAACTCCCTCCTGTAACTGAGATCAAAACTGCCTTTCTAAATAGATGCCTGTGTCTCGGATGTGTGGGCCTTGCAAACTAATACGGTAGAGAACTCTGCAGGTGGTCAGTTAGGAGACAGGCTTGGGCCTCCATTTAAACAACATGAAATTCCAAGGGACAGAGCAGAGGTCACAGACTGGGACTCAGGACAGGATACAGGACAGGACAGAACACGGAGAACATAAGGCCAGTCCTGGATTTACATACTGTTGAACAAACTATTCTGGGAACAGGACTGCAGAGCCATTTCTGGCACCAGAGGCTGGGAAACAATGTGGTCACAGTGCCAGGCAGACAGAACGGGGGCTGGGGGGCGCAGCATCTGCCTCAAAAGGATTCCAGAGATTCGGGCCCCGGGACCAAAAGGCAACAGCAATTTGGCTTCAGTCTTGGGATGGAGAGAAGAACTATCTTCCTAAAGTTTCTGCACTGCTGGAGCGAAGCGACCTAACCCACGAGCTCCCCTCTTCATCAGAACTCTCTCTTTGGTTTCGGGACTGCAGGAACCAAAGGGGGAACAAGGTCGCAGCGAGACTCTCCCACGAGTGTCCCCAGAAGCATGCTGCAGACATCTGTGGCCCACTCTCAGGCAGGAGGCAAGGGGCACCAGGAGGCCCACATGATGGTTTCAGATCACAGCCTCCTCAACGCGCACAGAGGGGGCTCGCCACAGGGAGCCACAGCTGCAGTCATAAAACATCTGGCCTGTCTGGAAGGTTCAGCTACGCTGCCAAGCACACAGGCCCTCCAGGCTGTGGACACCGGCCAGCAGGCACCAGCCGCCCGCATGTGGGTCCCCACAGGCCTAGGATGGATCATGCCTGCTCTACTGTATTCTTGAAGCCACAAGAACATTAAAAAGTGTCACCTTGTAGGAGGAGGAAAAACTCAAGAGGAACACCTGAGTTTCCCTGGATTGGGCAGCAGCCACTACCCCAAGGTTCTGACTTTTTCCTCTGTTCCAAGCATTCCTTTGCTGCACAAAGGCAATCTCCCTGCTGTATCTACTCAGAATGCTAAAACCACCTCCCCTTTCTCTGAAAACAAAGGTTAAACCCTGAGCCATTTGAGCCGGGGTCACAAACTCCCAACACTCCAGGGATACATTTTGCCAGCAGGCTAGAGCCGAGCTCTGCCCCGGTGACACAGGCAGCCACAGTGCAGCTCCAGACATCGTTCTCAGGCTGGAATACTGGCCCAACGTTGCCCTATCTTCCGTCTTTTCCTTTACCTTTTATGTAAACACCTCTCTAATTATAAATGTGGGCCAGAGGTTTTCAAACTCAGACCCAGCCAAACAATGCTTGTCCAGAGGCTGAATCCAAACCTTCAGGTTCAAATTGAACAAAACATCTGCACTTAACCAAATCTGGGCTTAGCTTTTAAAATACCACAGAACACTGAACACTCAAAATAATTCTAAAAATCTTGTTATATTCTCCAAATTCACTTGCAGTTTTGTCTTCTGCCATTGGACTTCCAAAGACATTGCTTCGTTGGACTCAACTGCAAGCCGCCATGCAGAAAGTTATCTCCCTGCTGCCCCCAGCCTGGGGCCTCCCTGAAGCAGATGGTGGGGCCAGCAGGCTGCAGCGATGTGCACGTGGCAGGGAGGCCAAGACGGGGTGCACAATGTCTGCATGCCAGCTCCCACCCTCCCAGAAAGCCAGGCCACGCCAGGCAGAGCGGTCCCCGTGAAAGGCAGCCTGCACACCTCTTGCCCGGCAACCCTGAGGCCGGCTGGAGTATTCAGAGCTGCTTTGAAACCCAGTGACCCCAGCATTCCTCAGCACAGGGAAGGAACCCAACTCCGCCCGGACCACTAAATCCAGAAGGTCAATGTCCATCCTCTACATTTCCAGGGCAACGACAAATACCTAGATCACAGTTATGTTGAGAAAACCTCGTAATTCTGCTAATTTTTTTATCCAGCCGGTGATAACATCTTGCTCAGGGAGAAATACCTGAGCAATAGCCTTGAGGGATTTTAACTCATTCCAGCGTCTCACCAAGAGAACTGACAATGCTTTTTTATTGTGCTGCAGGCACACAGCCAGGCCGAGCTAAGCCCCAGGAGGATGGATATCCGTCCTCAAGCCCTGCCGCAGCTCTCCCATCCAGGAACAAAAGGGCAAAGGCCTGGGATCAGGCGCTGGGGAATTTCAACTGTATCCCTGACCTCGCCAACGCTGTGGCTGGGTTAAAAAAGCAAAACCCATAGATGCTGCCGCCGCTGCTGCTGCTGAAATCACAGAGAAAGAGCACTTTGGACACAGCTGCTCTGAGGCAGGATACACAGTGAGAATTCCAATTTAGCCTTCCTGAAGGGACCCAATTCTCTGTGTTGAGAAGACAGTGCATGTTGGCCTACAGATTTTGTGTAGAGTCAGATCGAGAATAACCCTGATATTCTGTAGCTACACATGAATTTTAAAATATCATTAATTATACAAAGTGTTTTAGAGATGCTGATTGTGCCACAAGGCGTGTGTGGACTTCTAAATGCTACAATCCTGCCAAATATATAAAGTCTTGGGTACTGTACCACAGCATTTTCAAACTGTTCTTGGATCACTTGCACCAGAAACACCTCAAGCCCTGATGAAGTGCAAATTCTTTTATCTCTTCCTAAATATAATAATCAGATTCTTGGCAGGGGGTGGGGCAGGGTGGGGGTGCATCCCAGAGTCTGGGTTACTAACAAACCCCCCCCATGATATTCTTATGCATCTGATGATAAACAGGGCTCCTGCTGTCACGTCTGCCAGTGGCCTACCTTAGGGAGCCCCCAGGACATCTCCAGACTCCCACCTCTTCCCAGTGCCTGGGTCATAGGACAGCCTCAGAAATATGGATACATCAATTGCTTTTTCTACCGCTTCACTTTATGAGGAGGAAAGTCACACATCTCTTTGTTAACAAATAGGCATTAACTGAATGAGAGACTAAGGGAGGGAATTGGGGATTATTTTACTTGGAGGCCATCAAGTAAAGAAAAAGCCATCTACAAAACGTGCAGAAGAAAAGCAGGGAATACAAAGAATCACTGTTAAAGTGCAAGCCGAGAAATGCAATATTTATGACTTCACAACGAAACAATCCTAATGGCCTACCTAAGCGACACCTTATGGTTTGCAAACCGTGTTCATAATTATGGTTACATTTTTCTGAGAGAAAGTTCCTCAATCCACTGCTTTTAACTAGCTACTGGAAGACATAGGTTTGAATCCAAGTGCTCTCCCCCAAGGGCAGGTTCCTACACTTATTGAATTAACAAAAGGTGATGGTGAAGGCCCAAGGCACACGTCTCCTTAGATCCTCTTGGCTAGGTCCATATATCATCAAAAAATGCAATGCCTTCACAAGATGTAATCCTTCACAGTTTCTTGATCACATCTTAACATTAATCTGTTTTTGTTTTTTGTTTTACTGATCAAAGGTTCTCCCTGAGAACTCACAAAATACATTCTTTCATTGCTTATGGTCATAATCCTCAACTACTTTACAATAACAATTTCTGTGAGTTTTCCATACACTAAGGCCATATACTTTCTCAGCCTCGGCACTCTTGGCTTTTGGGGCCAGATAATTCTTTGTTGTCAGGGCTAACCTGTGCATTGGAGGATGTGTAGCAGCTTCCTTGGCTTCTACCCAATAGATGCCAGGAGCACCAAAATGCTAGTCGTGGCAACCAAAAATGTATCCAGACATTGGCAAATGTTCCCTAGAGGGATAAAATCACCTCCTGTTGAGAATCACTGCTCTAAGGCTCCAGTCTGAGTGTACTTCAGAATCACTCATAGGTCTTGTTAAAACCCAGATTGCTGAGTACCACCCCCTGAGATCCTGATTCCATAAGCAAGGGTAGCACTCAACACAATGCATCTGTAACAGCCTTCCAAGTGGTGCTGATGCTGATGTGATGCTGATGCTGGTGGTCTGAAACCAGTTTTGGAAAACACCTCCCTAAGGTCATGGCTGCATGCTGGCAACCCACGAAGAGCTTTTAACAAGTTACAACTTAATCAGAATCTCTAGAGATGTGGTGCAGGCATTAGCATTTTTAAAGCTCCCCAGTGATGCTAACATGGGTTGAATATCAATTGCTTAAGGTTTACAGATGTTTCCAGAATCCCAGACTCCTTAAGAAACCTGAGATAAAATTAGTTGCAGTAGATGTAATTTGCATTTTTATATTACTTGAAGATCCCTCCCTCATATCACCTCGGAGTAGAAATTCTGGCACAAAACAAACAACCCCAAAGTATGCAGACTGGAGCTTTCATGTCTGCTTTTTCAAAATCTGTGGGCTGATACCACCAGGGATTTCCAACCTACTCTTGAGTAAGTTTAGGGCAAGAAAACCATTTGATATTAGGGCAAAACTAAGAAGTCTATTCCTTTCCTATTATCTAAAAGTGAGGCTGCATCTTATAATAAAGAAATAAGCAATCATTACCTTCAAAAAATGCCCAGGTCTCTTTCTTTTTCTCAAACGATGAATCTTCAGATGCTTTGAGGGAAATCACTGTAAGACAAAAAAGAAATGGCATAGCATGAAGTGGAGTAGCTTATGGACCTGGCCCACCTCAGTCCAAAATAATATCATATGGTATATATGGCACTTACATTTATAAAGTAATTCTCATATTTGCAAAAACCACATTTAACTGTCACAACCCACAAGCCAGGGGAAAGTGCAATGACTTACATATAACAAGTAAGAGACCAGAGAGGGGAATTAAGTTGCTGGTACTCAGTCCAGTAGAAGCCTCACTCACCCCCATATACTTGCAAAATAAAGAGTTCCCCAGTGGGAATTCCAAGAACCAAAACATTATTTATTTTACCATTTTAGTGGACATCTTTCCAAAATGTAGTGTACTTGCCTGGGTATCCCTAGATAGAGAAGCCTGAGGTCATCTGATGACTCAGGGTCAGTGCTCTGAGCACATTCCCCATGTAAGACAGTCACACAGCTGCAAGCATCTGATTTTGAGATTATTTTGTCTGCTTTCAGTCAGTGGTTGAGCACTGAATTCACTGTGCCTGCTTTCAATTGTCAGGGGAACAGAATTAAGTTACACTATGTTAAACCTTGAACATCATACTAAAGAGTCTGGAAACATGGGAAGGTTCCACATACAGGGGTAACATAATCATAGACAAAAATCAAAAAAATTAACCTGACAGAAAAATGTAAAATGTCAGGGAATGAGAGTATTGCCCAATAGAACTTTCTGAGATGATGGAAATGTTCTGTGTCTGCAAGGCACATACAGCTGCCACTGGCCACATGCTTTTATTGAGCATGTGAAATGTGGCTTGTCCACATGGGACTAAGAAACTGAATTTGTAACTGTATTTCATTTTAATTAATTTAAATTTAAATAGCTATACTTGGTCAGTGGCTACCACACTGAAGAGCTCTAGAGAAGAGACTCTCTAAGACCCAAATAACAAGACAAAGGTGGCTGGAATAAAAATTGAATCAATATGAGAGGTAAGGAATATGGCAAAGATGGTCTGGAATTTTATTTACTGCCCCTCCAACAAACTTTTATATTATTATTGTCATGGATTCCAATTCTGAATTTTCCATCTTTATTTTTCTCCAGGTCTTGCACTGGGTATTTCCATTGATCTACCACACAGATCGCTAATCTTCTCTTCACCTGTCTCTAACCTGCTGTTAAAGCCATTCTTAAATTTAAGATTTCATTTATGGATTTTTTTTCAGTTACAGATCATCCACTTAATTCTTTTTATATATCCTAGCTCTCTGATGAATTTATCCAGCATGTTATCTAATTTTTCAACCATATTTATCACATTATTTTAATGTACATGACGGATATCTTTCACATCTGCATTGCCCATAGGCTTATTTTTATTACCCATTTTTGATTTTGATCTTGTCCCTTGATGTGCCTGATAATTTTTTAATTGAATGCCAGACGTCATATATGGAAAATCCTGTAGATTCGAGATACAATTTTATTTTCCTTGTAGGAAACTAGAGTAGGGGGATGATCACCTAATCCAATGAGGATATGAACTGTTTAGAAGCTGGGTTTCAGTTTCTATAGGATATGGTTTCTCTCTGGTTTGCCCTTACTTCAGGGATCCCCAGTAGAAAGCCTCAAGTATTTATTATAGCGCTTCCAATTTTCATCTCACTGATAGAACTCTGCTCTATCAGAGGCTCTGCTTGCCTCCTAAACAACCTGACTGTCACTTTCTGTATAACTTTTCTCAACAAGCACTGCGTAAGAACAGCTGAATTTCTTAAAGAGTTAAGCGACTCTGACAATTGGTCTCATTCACTGCTCTTCTCTGCACTCTATCTATATAGTCCTTCAGAGAACAATTAAGATAGCTGAAATACATATGCACATAGACAATTGTGTAATTATGTAATACAAACATACTTATGAAATATAAATATATAATTAGGAAAGCTGAAATAAAGATTTTTTTTCAGTATTTCTAATTGTTCTCAGAAGGAGGGCTCTGTTCTGTGGGAAAGAACCCCTCTCCCAGTAGAACCTAAATTCCTCAAAACCAGAAGCTGGTCTTCTACCTCAGTATCACCATCTTGGGACACACTGCCTGGCAGCTGGTAGGTGCCCAGTAAATAAATGAATGACCTATTTCTTTCTGACAGCCCCTCAAAGGAAGAAATCTGGACATCCAGGAATGAACTCTTAGCGGACATCTGGTCTTGCGTGTGATATTAGACATGTCAGACAATTCGTCCATCACCTTTCCTGCTTAATTTGCCCCACTCACAGCTCCTGTAATCTGCTCACTGCCAGAGCAACCGATCAGATTCCCCCTTCAAGAATTTAAACTAAGAAACAGAGTACATATGGTGGCTGTAGGCCCTGGGGTTGAAAAAGCCTGTGGACTCTGGGGTGGGCAGCCGTGTTTGGAAAACAGAAAGCACGTGGAGCAGAGGGCAGAACCTGCAGGAGGAAGGTGGAGGTGGGAGGACTTGACCTTGATGGCACTCTGGGTACCGAGAGGGCTGACGTATTATTTGCTGACCTTGAATTGCATGAGCTGCATATCCTTCAACCATCCCCAACTCTCTTCTGAATTAGCTTGAATGGGTTTTCATCTTCAACCAATTAAGCCTAGGCTGCGATAACCGCAGAGTCCTAATGAAGAGAATACCGAAATGAGAAAGAAGTGGACCTCTGAGGACCGTAGTTTTCAGGAGATCAGGGATGCCCATCATGGTCCAGAGCCTTACTACTCCAAGTGTGGTCCATGGACCAGCAGCATCAGTGTCACCTGGGAGCTTGTCAGAAGTGCAGGATTGCAGGGGACCCAACACAGATCTATTGGATCAGAATCTGCTTTTAAACCCAGATTCCCTGGATGAATCATATGCACTTTAAAGTGTGAGATGCACTGATGTACACCGGGTTGAGTTGCTGTTTGCTGGTTATGTAACCTTGGGCAAGTCACTTAACTTCCCACTGCCTGAGTTTCCCCATTTGTTATGCAGAGACGATAATAAGCTCAGGGTGAGTGTGAGAACCAGATGGGTTAATATATGTGAAATACTCAGAACAGTGCTTGAGACCTAGTGAGCCATTTTTATCCACAAGGACCTTAGCTCCGTAAGACAGGGATTTGGTCTATTTTCTTCACTGCTCTAATTCCCACACCTAAATTCTAGCATGGTCCTCTGCTATCAGTCCTTTGCCTCAGAATGTGAATCTTCAGTTGTCCAAATGGTCCATGAGAAAGAGTTCCCTGACCTTGTGGCTAAACGTCTGCAACTCAGTCGGGCTGCTATCATTCCAGCAAAAGCCACTGTCTTTGGACCACTTTTGATTCATCTTTCATTTTTTAATTTCAGAAGCTGTGGGCCCTTGATTTAGTCCAATTACAATTCCCTTCGCCTTATGTGGGATAGAAGGTAACAAGGTCTCCCCAGTGGAGTTATGGAGATGGGTGTTGAAAGAGCCAACAAGCTGGGATTCAAAGCTAAGGGGGCTCTAAGCAAGGAATTCATGGAGGTTCCTCATTTCTCTCCCGTGCAGCTGTTTTATGGGAAAGTGCAGCAACTTTGTTTGGCATATGATGATCAGCAACACCAGCCATAATCTTATCTGTTCCTACAAGAAAGAAAAATCTTTTACATGAACTCTGCCAGAGCTTTTGAAATTTTCCCAAGGTTCCATGTAGCTATCTTGTTTCAGCCGCTAATCCCGTGCTGTCTCAAAATGAATGCGATCCATTGTCAAGCCACACGTCTGCGTCCACAGACCATGCTTAAGGTGGCCTCTGTCTTGCCGCATGCTCTGAGCCCAGCCTCTCAGCCAAGAGCTAATGTGGGGGTGGGCAGTGGGCACCCCCTTGGGAAGGTTCATTACTCCAGCTGCTGGGAATAATGCCAGCCCTGCTTCCCGGGGAGCCTTGCCTCTTCCATCCTTCCTGCATCCAGAGGTCCCGTGAGGGAGGGCGGTACCAGGACCACCTCCTCCCACAAGGTGTGGGGCCTGGGAAGAGGGTAGTGCAACTGATCAGAGAAGCAGAAGGAACCCCAGTTTGGCCTCAGCACCAAACCACTCTTCTCAATACAGCTTTATCAGAAAGTGGGCCTTTTGATTTCTGACTCCTGTGCACATTCATGAATCAGTCTGGGCCACAGTATAAAAGGAGAGTGAAGAGAGCTCAAAAGCTAAGTCATCAACTGACCTATTGACTGCTTGGTAATCTCCTGGGGACCCCGGCACCCAGTGCACAGAGCCTGGCTGACCTTCTTGTGAGGTGGTGGCCCGGATAACTGAGCAGCAGGCTGTCCTGGGTCCCTCCCCAAGACAGCAGAATCCGATGAAATCTAAGAAGGGGTGGGGTGTGAGAGTCACCACGTCTCGGGCCTCTGGGAAGAACCGGTTGAAAGTGCTGCAGGATCAAACAGTCTGGAAGAACCCAGCCCAGAGGCACCGAGACAAAACGATCCTATCAGCCTCATGTCTGGAGGAAGCAGGTTGGAAAGAAAGAATCTTAGCCAAGTCCCCTTTGCTGGGACCTGCGGGGAAACCATCACTCAGAGAGGTGTGAAAACTGAGACCCTTGATTTCTGACTTGGACAGACCGTCCCACCGACTCCCCTGGGGAGGGCATGTTTCACAGGCTGTGGCAGACCATGTCCCCTGAGTTCACGCCAAGACCCTGTGACAATGCCCTCCGGCTAAGGGACCTCCTGTTTCCTTCCTGGTCTCCTGTTCACCGATGATAGAGAGCATTTACCTGAGCCTGCATTGAAGGACTGACCCCAGTCATCCAGCGAACAGATGGCTCATGATTTTTAGAGGCCCTGGGAAGACTCCCCTTCTCCCAGTATTCTTTCCTGCCTGCTCACCTATGCCTCCAGTTCCTTTAACAAAGAATCCTATAATTAAAGGAGCTTAAATTGCAACCATGGGTTACACCCAAAGTAGGGTGCACCTTTCTGACACAGAACACCTTCCGGAAGGCAGAGGTTGATGGAGAGGAGTGTAGGGAGGGCCCTGGAACAGACAGAGGAGTGAGGAAGCCACAGGGAGCAGCGGCACGGATGCGGGAAAGACTGGCCCTGAGTTTGAGAGACACACCTTCACCTTCCTATTTCTACTACCGGTTAGGCTAGGCTGAAGCATTCTCTAGGATACTATAACTCCTGATGGTAGAGGGTGTTGCCTTCACCGAGCACCTGAAGACCAAGATTTCTAAAACTTTAGTGTGTGGGAGAATTAATTAGGCCTCTTGTTAAAATGGGGATCCCCAGGCATGACCCCTGAGCTTCTAGTTCAAGGAGTTTGGGGAGGGCCTGGGAACCTGCATGATTAGGGAGCACACGGTCATGGAAATTCTGAGGCTTGAGGTCCCAGGACCCCAAGTGGAGAAGCCCTGTCTCACATACCCCTAATACAGACAGCAGTGGGCACCAAGTCCCAAGAGACATGGGAGAGGGGATTCAGGTCATGAGGAGCCAGATCCTGGGCCTCAGTCTCCCACTGAGTCCAGGTTGGGGTCCAGAACTCAGAACTCAACCAATGCTCTTCAATTTAATCCAGGGAAAATGAGAGTAACAGCAAAACCTAAGGAATAAGTCTATCACATAAGTGTTGTTTACAAAGGACTCCCAAAAGGACTCCCCTTAATAACATGTCTCAGAGCAGAGGAATACAAGGTGAAGAACACAGCTTTCAAGAAAGTTATTTTCAAAAGAGCAGACTGTCTATAAGGGCTGATGCGTCTCCCCAAGTGGCCGACTCAAACTTGGGAACTAGACAGAATTTAAGTCAGAGAGACCTTCCTCCAACGCTTATCTAGTATTTCACACCCTCTGTGCCTGATGAACACATTGCCTTAGAACACATCACTATGCTTTACTCATTTCTCCTGTTCATTGTCCGCCTCCTCCAGCAGAAGGGAAGTTCCATGCGGGCTGGAATTGCATCTGTTTTCACTTCCTGGGATCCTTCTTGGCCCATAACAAGTCATAGTTAATTTGAGCGCACAAATGAATGGAATGAATATGATGCTGTATTGGTGGATCAAGGTCTCCCAAAGAAAGCTTGGTGCTGGGACAAACTTATATTGTGGAAGGCTGGGAAGAAAGCCCAGGGCAGGGGACCCTGGCCTACCCAGCACCTTCTTTCCCATGGAAGACCTGTCTCAGAAGCAGGGGGAACACACTAGCTCACCAGGCCTTCAGGGCTGACTTCTCTGCAGTGCTCTAACTTTGGAGCTGCATGCTTTGGGTCTGTCATGATTTACTTTACGGCCTCTGAGTTCTTAGTTTCTAACAGAAAGGAAGCAGGAAGCCCAGAAACCTTAAGCATAAGGTGATTAAGCTCTTTTGAGTTGAAAGGAGAGGGGCAGAAGTTTAAGGCCCTGGACCTTGCATGTAGACCTTGCTAATTTGCACCCAGGGGGTGTAGAAAGCTGGAGAGCGGACACACCCTACCTCAGTTTCCTCAGGCAGCATTCTGCACAGATCAATGGGAAAGGGAAATCTCCAAGGACCAGAAGGGGCTGGGGATATGAAATATGCACAAGAAAAGACCCTTACATAAAATAAAGAGGAGTCAACACTTTTGCTCCAAATTCAAAAAGTAATATAGTCAGTTCACTGGCCCTTCTTATTCAATGATCAGATGGTTTCCCAAGGAAAAAACTAAATGTGGCTGTGTCCCCACTATTTATAACTGGGTCAGTGTTCTCAAGAAAGGCAACTACAACCCAGAGAGACACAGAGAACTTCTCTGTTTCTGCTCTCAGATGTTTGCCTATTGCTTCCTTTCCCCCTTGCCCCTCCAAGACTCAGGCCAAAGGCAGTCTCTCTTGGGGCCTGGACAAAGCCGTATATGTGACTAGGATCTCTGAGTGACCTGCACTGATGGGGCAGCTGATGAGAAACAGAAAAGCTCCAGCTTTGTCTATTTTAAGCCACTCTTTCCTTTGCATTCACTCTAAGACAAATTCTAGAAAACAAAGCAAAAAAGCAAACGAAAAACCATGTTAAACAGACTTCCCATTGTGACAAGGCGGTTAGATAAGAACTTCACATTCTGAGACGGAATCAGCTGCAGAATACAAAGGCCATGTGTATATCCCCACATAGCGATTAGGAAATCCTAAACCTTAGGGCTTGGTAACGGGCCCTCTCCAGACACAAGCCCAGGGTAGATCTATATATTACTCTCTTGCTACCACCTTCCACTCCTTGTTGCCATTAATTAAAATGGCATTATACCAAAGAGTCTGGACCACTCATTCAGTCCTTCATCTAAAAATTTCGTTATGGAGCCCTTCTGTGTACCAGGCACTGTGTCAGGCATGTGGGTGCATTTAAGAAGAATCTGGCAGGGTCCCTGGAGTCCAGGTCCCCGGGCAGGGCCACCACGCCAACTTTTCCTCTTATCACTGCCCACCTCAGCCCTTACCAATCACAAACATGCATCCAACCCCATTAAGTTATTTGCAAATCCCTCTTCTCCTTCATCCATATCTTTGCTCCAGCTGTTTCATCTCCTGACATGGCACGGCCCATAGTCGTCACATCCCTCCTCACCCTGTGGTCCCAGCGGAATGCCACATCCTCCAGGTGGCCTTCTCCTATTCCCCAAAGAATGTAACCTTTCTTCCGCTGACTCCCCCGTACCCGCTTCACCCTCTTGTACGGCCTTTTCATACTCTCTTTCTATTAGCTTTGTCGATAATGTCTACCAAACCTATACCCATATTGACATATGTCTCCTCCTCCAGATTGTGAGGCAGGGGACCCCAGAGGGAGGGGATCAAACCTCCCCACGCATAACTCTCTTTGGACAAAGCACAGGGACCACAGGCTCATAAACTGGGGCTCCATACATGGTGCTGAGCTTAAATTCCAATCTCTTAAACTCTTCCAAGAACATGGCAGTCGCAAGGAGCGTAGATATAATGAAGAAGTGTTTGAAGTGGTGTTTAAATTACACTCCAGTTGTGAATTTGTTCCTTTTGAGTATAGGACCTGTTGACACTTTAAACATCATGATGTGAGCTTGCTTAATTAAGCAGTAGCACTAAATGTTTCATTAATCTCATTCCTAATTATCTGTTCCACGTTTCTGGAGAAAAAGGAATTCTTTAATTTCTGCCACTGAAACTTGAAATATCGGCTCCCTGTCGTGGTACTTTCAGATCCAATTATTAAATTCCCTCTAATATTCTGGGGTTAAATAGATAAGAAATTATATTATAATTTTATCTTTGCCCCCAAATACTTTTTAGGGTAAACAGAGTTTTCTATTTGCTTTGTCCACTCCTAACATTTAAAGCTCACTTATATAATCTGAAGTCAAATAACAATTTGGCTTGTTAAAATATGTTGTTTGGGGTTAGACTGAAATACTGTTTAAATTGCAGGAGACAGCCCTTGCAAATTGCTTCTATTATTAGCATTTTCACCGGTGATGAAAACATCTCCATCTGAAAAGACGGATATTCGGTTCTGCTCAGAATATCAGACTGCTTCTGAGTCAGTGGGTGGCAGAACTGGGCTGAAAAGCCGTTGAGGACAATTTTGTACGAGGCCTGGGGAATGGGGAATCCAAGCGGTTGTACTCTTAAGACCAGAAGCTTAAAATGAATGACAATGTCACTCTTGAGAACCCCGGGGGGCTCACACGCCCTGGTGCTAAGGGCCCATGTGGCGCCCTCAAGCACAGCATCAAACTGGCCATGTCAGAGCTCAACAACTGTTAGGGACTTGTGGCACCCAGGACCGTGCTACAGCCTGCCCCTGACCGGGATCCCCAGGGACTCTCAGGCTTCATCCCGGAAATCCTCCTGAAGAAAATCCAGGCTTAGGAACTGGCCCAGCCTCCCATTCCCACACCCACACCAGGGCTGTCCTTGCACTTAGAACTCTCCAGGGTCTGCGTGTCCTGGGAGGGACCAGGCCACATCAGTGCCTGAGGAGGACAGGGATGGGGGGTCACAGGGACATCAAGCAGGATGGAGAAGGCACAAAGGTAGGGAGACCCCCAAAGCTTGGGGAGCAGAGACAGCAAAGGGAGGTCAAGGGATTACTAAAGAAAGCGGGCACAAAACACAACGGGCAAGTGCCTGGACATGGGGACGTGGGGCAGACAGGGTGAAGGGCGTGTGGAGAGGCAACAAGACCTGCCGTACCAGCTTAGGGAAGACGGCGGGCTTAATTTAAACTGCACGCCTGAGGCATAGCAAGTACCAGTCAGCGCTGAGTGCGGAGAACAAACGCAGGGTCAGACACTACCTCTGTGTCTACAGGGACAGAGGAAAGCGAACTTCAGAAAGCATCACAATTTGCCAAGAAATTGACCACAAGTAGCTATCGGACTGCTTCTGAAATAACGAAAGTGCTTTTGCACCTATAGGAGAGAGGTTGGCCCCCTAAAATAGCAAGCTTCAACTCAATTCGAAAGTGATATTGGAATTTACCCCAAAGAGAACAGCTTGTCTCCACGTCTAGGGACGTGTTATGCTCTCAGGACGTATTAGGACAGAAATCCTTTTTTAAGTTGTTGGACCCAACTACTTAAAAAGCAAAGCTGTTAGTTATTTCTTTTGGCCTAAAGGAACCAAGAACTTTTGGAAAACTCTGCACTAGTCTATCTATGAAGCCTCCAGCTCAGAAAACCTTGAACAGCCCAAGCATAAATAAGGCACCCCTTAGAGAGAGACCCCGCTGAGCAGCTTCATCTCCCTGTTGGAAATTACCCCGAACCCCTGCTCGTGCTCCCTTTATTTCCATCCTGACTTCCCTGTTCCACCAACTCCAGCCTTGCTCAGCCTGCTCAGTGCTAGGGACAGGGCACTCAGGACCTGACCTCCCCATATTCTTGGGTTCGGGCAGGGCAGGACCACGCAGTTCATTTCCTCCTATTTCACCTACAGCGAGACCCACCCCTGCATCTCACCTGCTCATGATAAATGAGCCAGAAGCTGTTACCTAGAGATGGTTGTCATCAGAAAGGAGGACACAGGGCTCACCAGGCTGCCAGGATTAAGGTCAATGCACCTCAGTCCTGCCTGGAACACTGTGCACCTCTAGATTTCCCAAAGATTGACTTTTTGCACTCCTGGGAAGAAACTGCTACATCTTCGCTCTGCAGTGCTGCTCTCCTACTGAAAACACTTTGCCTTT
Organism: Mesoplodon mirus; assembly: GCF_964341445.2. NCBI lineage: Eukaryota > Metazoa > Chordata > Mammalia > Artiodactyla > Ziphiidae > Mesoplodon > Mesoplodon mirus. Next base: position 183,227,222 of record NC_138977.1, read on the forward strand.
TCCAGACCACCAGGGGGCTGGCCCAGAGGAGCCTGTTCCAAACACCAAGTCTGCTGCCCCCAATACTGGTGTTTCCCAGGGCTTCACCCTTGGCCCCTGTCCCTTGGGAATCCCCTTGGGGATTTTACCCACCCCCGTGGTTTCACCTGCCTGACTCAGAATCAGTTCTCACTGGCCAGATCAGATGGGCGCTTCAGCTCCACATTTCTGCGTGCTTACTGGACATCAGTGCGGGATGGCCTCCAGCCAACGTCACTCTCAATTCCTCTGTGGCCAGCTTCATCTCTTATGCTCCCTTTGTCAGCCGTGGGCACCGTCCTGCACACACTGAGTTAGACTCCTGGGTATCATCCCAAAGCTTTCTCCCTTCCTTGCACCCAGTTATTAAAAACTTCTTATTTGACCTCCAATGTCTCTCCATTCCTCCTGCCAAACTTTGCATCATTTCAAGCCTGAGCAAATACAAAAGACTCTGCCTCTTCACCCTGTAGTCTGATTCCCCCAAATCCATGTCCCAAGCAGCCAACAGAGGAGTCTGTCAAAAGACTTTAAACGCTTCTCAGGGTTTCCAAGGACGAAAGCAGAGATTCCCCAAAATGCCTGATGATAAAATCATCTAGACTGGATGTTAAATATTCAAATTCCAACCCAGACCTAATAGACTAGAATCTCCAGCATGTTAACAATGGCCCCTTATCATTAGGCAAGGTTGAGAATGCTGGCCTACAAAATCAAGTGTAAATTCCTTAATATTCAGTACAGGCCCCTCCACGATCAGCCCTGCCTGCCTCCCCTCGTTACCCACTGCCGGCCCGACCTTCCAGTTCAGGCGCCAGCAGTCCTGACCCACGGCTGTAGGGCCCTCCATCCACTGATTTACCGTCCCCTCTGGCTCCCTGCCCCACATAAACAGCCAGTGTCCGCTCAAGCACTGCCCCCTGCCTCATCCTTAGGAGCCCTCCTGTGCATGTGCACAATGCTCCATGCACACCTTTATCACTGCACCTGACTCTGTGACATCGTATCTGTTTCTCTATCTGCCACCCTCTAAACAGATCCGCCCCTGTGTCCCCAAGTTTCCAGCAGAGCAGATGCACCATAAAATAAATGCCCACTGAGTGAGAGATAAATGAATCCACCGAGCGCCGCGGAACACTGTAGGCCGTATTATTTTCCAATGCAATGTCTTCGCTGAAGCTTCCTCAGCTGAACTGATCGTCTCTCTGAAGGCTGCCACTCATTTCCTCATCACGTTTGCTCCTCTTCTCTAGATTGAATCTATCTTTCTGAAAGTGAGGTTCCCCAAACGGACGGTGTAGTCCACATTAGTGTCTCCCTAGCACACTACACATGACACAACCAACTTCCTTCTCAGGGACACCAGGCCAACTTACGGTGTGCGGAGGGAAATAACACAGGCTGTTCCTGCTGCCATATCACCCTGCAGATGCGCATCTAATTCACCACCGACGTCACCAAAGTCCCTTCACAGAGAGCCTCCCGTTGACTCTCCAACACTGCCTGTGATTCGTTTTCCCCAAATGTATCACTCTGCCATTTTCCAAATTGAACCTCATTCTGTTATTTCCTGCTTGTATTTCTTACCTCCCTGGATTCCCTTTTCATTATGTTTTACTCCTTGCTGATGTTAAAAACTTCCCAATTTTGTACTTTCTGTAAAGTTCATTAAGGTGATGTGTGCCCCCTTTTCAATGTCACTGATAAGACAATTAAATGAAATCAAACCTAACATCAACCCCCCTGGAAACCGCTCCAGAGGGTTCCAACACCATGTGTCACTTAGGGTTTCTGGATCCATGTCCTCTGCAGGCAGGGCTTCTGGCTCAGTGAAATGGTCACATGGCATAAGCAACTGAAGAAACTGTGTAACATTCCTTGTCTTTCCTTCTACCTCTGTGTGATAAAAATGACACTAAGTTCACGTGGTATGACAGGTTCTCTAAAATAAGCCAAGTGTGACTCCATTGTCACCCAGAGGATCACACATTTTCATTCTTCATTATTTATCATATTGTTTGGTACCAACAACACTGAAGGCAGGATCTCCCCCCACCCACAATCTCATACATATGCGGTTTCCAGACAAACCCCAATTTACTACTTCCCTATTCCTCAACATCCCCAATTCTCCGGCTTCCCTGGTGGCGCAGTGGTTGAGAGCCTGCCTGCCGATGCAGGGGACACGGGTTCGTGCCCCGGTCCGGGAAGATCCCACATGCCGCAGAGCAGCTGGGTCCGTGAGCCATGGCCGCTGAGCCTGCGTGTCTGGAGCCTGTGCTCCACAACGGGAGAGGCCACAACAGTGAGAGGCCCGCATACCACAAAAAAAAAAAAACCACCAATTCTCCATCATATTTTAATAATTTGCACAGTTAAAACATAAAATGGCAACTTATGCTTTGTCCCAAATTAATATAGCCAATATTTTTTTAGCCCCATACTTTCAGAGGTGGAAAAAAGTCATGACAAATTTATTTATTAACATAGTTTTTTTTCCCAATAATTGCTACTTTTTTTTTTTTTTTTCACCACACACACACACATGCTCAAGGACTTACTCTGATTCGGGGGAAACTCAAAAACATACAGAGTAAAATAAAGCAAGTAACACTGCAATTATGGGGGAAATTGTTATTTGGTCTGTTCTTAAATTTCTGTTCGTTTTTCATTTTGCATGACACTGGTAAAGCACTCTGCAAGCACGTGGCTAACGAGCTGGACTTTGTCAGGAGCCAGCATCTCAGGGACCAGCAGGGATGTGACAGGCTGCGGTTTACACACAATTCCCTGGACACGCCTTGTAACTCCACCCCTTCCTCTTCCACCCATAAAAGCAAATCAAAGTACCGAGAAGTGGGGAAAAGAGATTAGTTCCACTGAAGTCTTAAGAGCCACCTCAGGTTTTTGCAGCACGTACCCAAATAAATGTTCTAGAAGGAACCCAGCTTCATTCACTGAAAGCAGACGCACATGAAATAACAGACTTGATGACGGCACTCACTTGAACGTAGGAAATCTTTTTATCTGTTCTAACTGGCAGAGCGGTCGTCACTGCCGAGAGATTTACTACACGGCTCCGGAATACACCCAGACATAAAAATTCAAAGGGCATATATAAGATCTTATGTTTCAGAGCCAAGTAATATCCAGAGTGGATTCCCTCCTTAGCCTGTGGTCATCCGATGTATTTTTCTATTTTCTGTGCCAAAATACATATTTATATTAATAGTCATTTGTTTTCTTGAATTAATTTGCTTAAGGAGAAAAAGTGCACAACATTTCAGATGATATATCATTCCGTGCTTAAGAACATTAAAATAAGCGAACTCCAAAGACAAATGAAGTTGGACTATCCAGGTAAATTATTTACTTTAACATACAGGATATTAAAAATGCCTATTCACAACAGAGTTTTATCCCTTCAACATCACTAATGCCTTTAATATTATATGACATGTACACAACAAAATTAGATTCTTTTTCACACTTGGGATCATCAGCTTTACTCTGTGATTCTCTTGATCTTCTACCAGACCAAATTCAGGTTCCAAGCACTCCAAGATGTAATTTTAGTACACAGTAGCCAGTTTTATTAAAATTGTGAGAGGTGTCTTCTTGAATGGAACATCAGTGGCAAAAAATGATAGCCCTCAAATATGGCACTTAGTAGCTAAGATGTTCCGGAACGCGGCCCACGCCTATCTGTCTCCAGGAAGGGAGGGCCACCTCTGGTCCCTTGCCCACTTTCCGATGAATTTCTCAGTGAGCTGTTGCCAGAGGCTTGGATCAGTTCCTCTGGGCGATGGGTCAGAGCCACTCAGGCTGCCCGGCTCTGAGGCCTGGCAACTCACATCAGGCATCAGGACCTCCCAATGCGGGCCTCCTCCCATAGTGCCCGGCACCCTGCCAGGCAAAGCGATCAAGGCTGTGCAGATCTGAGCTGGAGGCAAAGAACACAGCCAGACCAATCTTTCAGCTGCAAAACAGGTTTTGGCCAGGGGTGGGTTGGGTGGCATGGGGCCAGACACTTGCCCCTTTCTGTTCAGCCTTCCACGCCTATAATACAAGTTAGCCACAGCATCCATGTAAAGATCTATCCTCATTCCCATGGCCTGCCTCATACGGCTTGGCCCTTAGAGGCCAAAAAGATGTGTTCTAGCTCAGCAGAGCCGTCCTGGAGGCCACTGCCTGGCCAGCTGGAGGGAGGCCCACGGACCTGTCACCCTACCACTCTCCCCAGAGAGTGGATGCACCCTTACCTCTCATTTCTGTCGCCGAGGAGCCGTTGGACCAAGCTGTCCACTTATTCCTGTGCTTGCTGATTTCCTGGACTTTGCACACGTAATGCCCTTGATCGGCTGGCCGGAGGGTCAAGACGGAGAGGGTGTAGAGCACGCCGCGCCGCTCCTCGAGGAGGCGCAGCCTCTGACGGTAGGCGCTGCGGCTGAAGTTCCCATAGTACTGCACCACCCGGAGCTTGGTCATCTTAACCATCAGGGCCTCCTGGGAGTCCGGGCGTGCAAAGAACCAGCGCACGGCCAGCAAGCTGTCCTTCCGCCTCTTCTGGGAGACGTGGCAGAGGAGAGTAGCATTTTCCCCCTCCAGGTAGTCAACCACGGGCCCCGGGGACACGGTGACATTGAGGGCCCCACAGACCTCTGCAGAGGAAAAAGGAAAGAAGAAAATGAGGAAGGCCACCGCCTTTCCCCAGGTGAAAACACATGGCATCTTCTCTCCAGGAGCCCGGTTGGTCTGCGTGGCCAGAGAGGTGGGCCGCCCCCATCCCCTCTATGCTCACTCCGCCTTCTCGAAAGAGCCCTCCTTGGGGTGTGGAGTGTGCCCCTGTGGGCACCCATGTCCTCATCTAGGAGATGATCCCAGCCAAGCGGGATGCCATGGACCACCTGGCCCAGATGTTGTTTTTTTTTTAATTAGTTGCTGACATTTAAAATTCAGGAGATATCATATAAAGATTTGGATTTGGGGAAGCTCTTAAAAATTTCCAGCTCACATCCAGTTCCCCCTCCCCACCTGCCTCCCAAGGCCTGCTTCCATCAGTTTCATCACCTTCCTGAGTAGAAAATGCTGTAGCCCCTTTCCCTGTCTCAGGTATTTCAACTGTAACCAAGGCAGATGATCAGTATTGGTCAGGTGGGTGTTAAACTAGTACCAGGAAGCTGGAATGACAGGGGTGTCTCAGTTTCTTGTTCCAAGTCTCTTAGGACCATGATCCATGGTCAAGGAGTTGAAGTGCAAGAATAAAGAATGAAGGAGCCCAGGAGCAGGGAGGGGTGCCAGACTCTCCCGGCAACCCAAAAGATGCTCCAGGATTCCAGGCCCAGGCCGCTACTTCCTGTCCTTTGGCTTCTTAGTTAGGGCTGCCCCTCCTAGCCGTCATTCTGCCCCAAGCTGACTTTTGAGAGTGCCACTCCCTGGCCACCCAAGATCATCCAGCGTAGCCGCCCTCACAGAGGCCTTCTCCCAGGAGACGCGCTGCATGGCGTCTGCAAGGATTGTGCAGTGCGGCGGTGCAGCCCCGGAGCTCACAGTCGGGGGAACCTCCCCCTGGCAGGCAGAGCCCAGAAAGGGACAGGATGCCCAGAGCTTCCTTCTGTCCAAGCTGGGCTGTCTTCTCACCAGGTCCCACATCGTCACCCCTGCGCTGCCCAGCACATGACTCCAGGAAGCACCATTTCCTGCCCACTCCAGTGTTCGAGCAGGTGCCCCCAAGGTCATCCCAAATTACAAATGGCCCCCAAACACCGCCTTCTGGTCACATGAAGGGACTTGGGCCCTGATGGCAGAGTCACCCAAAGCTTTGAACTCTGGTCAGTGCTGCAGGTAAGCAAGGAGGAAGGATGAGAAAGGGAGCAAAGATTTGGATCTTCTACTGTGAAGAGGCTGTGAGTCAACAAGGTGAGGCCCTGTGTGTGTTGGGGTGGTAGTTATTGGGGGGGAGTGTGACCTACAAAGTATCCTTCATCGTAAAAACCCAGGCAATAAGCTCATCCTTATGTATGGTTTCCGCTATTGATTTAATAAACTAAACACCTTGAGAGATATGACTTGAGGGTCAATTTCATTTCATTTTCTTTCTCATCTCTTAAAAGCCAGGCCACCAGGACACTCCAGGATACTCCAAGATCCTTAACTCAATCACACCCATGAAGCACCTTTTGCCATATAAGGTGACATTCATAGTTCCAGGGATGAGGACACAGACATCTTTGGGGGTCATTATTCAACTCACTGCACTGTGATAGTCTTTTGTCACCATAAAAAAAAAAAAAGATGGAAGTGAATTCAGAAGAAAAAGGTTGATGCTTGGCTGGACTCAGCTCTTTGTGGACAAGAACGAGGTCTTCTAGGTCTACAGTGACAAAGGACAAAGCCGCCCAGGGAGATACTCGGGGAATGCAGATCAACAGGTAACCAAGGAAGGCACACGCTCCCGAGTAACAATCTCACTGTCCGCACAAGTCACTCACGCGGACAAAAAGAGGAGGAACTGCCCTTACCGTCTCCCCGCACCTCACCCCCCCCGCCCCCACCCTGCCCACACACCATGTTAAATTAGTCCAAAAGCATTTTCCCCGAATGCCAGGATCCAGGCTGAAGCTCACACGGGTTCCACAGCAGGAGTTCCCTGGTGAGTGGCCACACAGCCGGGAACACAAGGCTGACCCCACTCCACTAGCTGCCCGGGGCTTTGGCAGGTCGAGAGCAGCAGAGATGGAGCAGCTGGCTTCCAGAACTGAAGTCCTGCTCTGCCCGCCCCCGAGGGCTCTCCACTGGAGGCAAGGAGAGCTGGGGAAGGCAGGAAATTGAAACAATATGGACGGGATGAGAGCACAGCCAGGACCCCACACCCTAGTCTCCTCCTATTAATGCTGCATGAAGGAGGGATTATTTATAGTGACTGAAACCAGGAGAATGTGCCAAGTGCTCCGGTCCCCATGAGAGGCCAGATTCCATCCTAGAGGCGAACCAGTAACTCTTCCTCTTCTGCAGCTCAGGCCGAGTCAGCAGCTCCCAGGAAAGGGAACGGACGGAACTATCTTCCCCAGAGGAACCCTCGTTCTTTCCTTACTAGTGTGCCTCTCTGCCTTCAGTTAGCCCCATACTCTCTTACAAATGGCCCAGGCACGTTTCTCCCACTGTAGTGCAAGACCCTTGTTACGGGCTGAATGGCGTCCCCTGCAAATTCCTATACTGAAGCCCGAATCCCCAGGACCTCTGAATGGGACTGTATTGGAGAGGAAACCTTATAGAGAGATGACTAAGTTAAAATGAGGCCCAGGGCTTCCCTGGTGGCGCGGTGGTTGAGAGTCCGCCTGCCGATGCAGGGGACACGGGTTCGTGCCCCGGTCCGGGAAGATCCCACATGCCGCGGAACGGCTGGGCCCGTGAGCCATGGCCACTGGGCCTCGCGTCCAGAGCCTGTGCTCCGCAACGAGAGAGGCCACAACAGTGAGAGGCCCGCGTACCACAAAAAAAAAGAGAAAAAAAAAATGAGGCCCATAAGGTGTACCCCAATCCAACGTGACCGGTGTCCTTATAATGAGGGGAGATTAGGACGCAGACACAGACAGAGGAAAGACCATGTGAAGACACAGGGAGAAGACAGCCATCTATAGGCCAAGTAAAGAGACCTCAGAAGACACCAACCCTGCAGACACCTTGACCTCAGACTTCGGGCCTCTAGAATTGGGAGAAACAAAATTCTGTTGTTGAAGCCCCCTGTCTGTGGCATTTTGTGATAGCAGCCCTAGTGAACCAATACAACCTTGCTCTCAGGAAGGTTCATTTCAGGCCTAGTCCTACCACCAGCCCGAATATTTACACCCACTTTCAATGAGAGTGTATGGGGGTGGGACTGAAACGATGATGCTCACAGGCTCCTCGGCAGCATTAAGCTTTGCTAGAAGACACAGGCTCTCAGGTTGTGTAGATCGCTGTGCCTGCAATGCCCTTTCTCAGAAAGCTGGTGCCCCAGCTAATGCCCTCCCCTTGACACTGGAAGTGACTACCTTAAGCCCAGGGAACACAACTCAGCTCTCAGGCACGCAGCTGTGAGAGGTGGCATTGCTTGAGGAAGGGGAGAAAATGCAGATAGAGGACCCAGTGCTTGGCCAATGTTAGCTGAGCTGGATGTTTAAATACTAGGAGAGGGCATCACACAGCTTCTGCCCCATGCCAGTCATCAGGCTGCAGAGGGGCCAAGAGGCAGGCAGTGGAGGCAGGCTGACTAGAGTGAGGGGCCGGGGCTGGGGGGTGGGGGTTCAGGCCTTTCCCTTCTGGGTTTCCACACCTTGCAGGGCAGAGGGGCAAGGCAAGCAAACATGGGCCAAGCCAACTACAAGACAGGGGAGGTGGGGTGTCACTAGACCCTCTGACACCAGGTAAGGTAAGGGAGCAGCCCGGGGCAGGGCAGAGCCTCCCCTCTCCTGGCCAAGGAGGGAGAAGCATCGAAGTCATTCTAGTCTGGAGAAGTTAATTTCTTGCTTTCTGACCCTGCACTGCAGGGAAATGAGGTGGGAGGTAGATCCCCCACCCCCATCCCCTGGCCACCTCCACATTCAGTGCTCCGCTTCCTCCAGCTTACACCCCAGCTTATGCTTTGTTCACTTAATCACTCAACAAATAGTTGCTGAGAACTGCCATGTACCAGACACTGTGAGAAGAAGACACATCCCTAACTTTGCAGAGCTGAGAGTCCAGTGGGCTAGGCACTGGTCATCAGGAAAAAGACACAGGAGAATGTGACTACAAACAGCAACACATGCTACAGAGAAAAGGTGCGGGGCTTATGAAAATCAGGGTGAGAGACTTCCTTCGTGGCGCAGTGGTTAAGAATCCGCCTGCCAATGCACGGAACACGGGTTTGAGCCCTGGTCCGGGGATATCCCACATGCCACGGAGCAGCTAAGCCTGTGTGCCACAACTACTGAGCCTGTGCTCTAGAGCCTGCGAGCCACAACTACTGAGCCGCGTGCCACAACTACTGAAGCCCACATGCCTAGAGCCTGCGCTCCACAACAAGAGAAGCCACTGCAATGAGAAGCCCACACACCACAACGAAGAGTAGCCCCTGCCGTCCGCAACTAGAGAAAGCCCGTGTGCAGCAACAAAGACCCAACACAGCAAAAAAAAAATAAATAAATAAATTTATTTTAAAAACCCAAAAAATCAGGGTGAGATTTTGATCTCTGCGTGTCAGGGAGGAAAGAGACCCTGGAGAGGTGACCGTGAGCTGAAGGTTGAGGTAGAATTCATGACATAAATTCAGGTCAGCAGTGAAGAATGATCTTCCTGGAAGACGATTCTACCTGTGCAAAGGCCCTGAGGCAGGAGGAGCATGGTGCAGGCTGGAAATGGAAAGATCAGTGTCCTCCAGTGAAGTGCACCACACCATCGCCCAGGCAGCCACCTGTGTTTGCAGACTGGCCTCAGGAGGGGCCGTTGCACCTCAGTCAGGGCCCCCAAGACCAGTTCTTAAAGGAGGAATATGACAACATGGGCAGGAAAGAGACTGACCCAAAACAGAGGGTTGGGATTCCTGCTGCAGAGAACCATATTCCTTCAACAAGCACATGCTCCATGACTTGGTAGGTGGGTGTGCCCGCCCCACCGTGGGCTGGGCGCTAGGATGCTCAAGGCCCAGAGCCTTCCCAGTGGTGTAGTGGGGCTAGGCAGAGAGCCAGGGGTTGGAATCCAACAAACCCGGGCTGGAACCCTGGTTCTATTAGGAGTGAGGCCCTCAGAGCCTCAGTTTCCTCATCTCAAAAATAGGAAGATGATGCCTTGCGTGGTGGGTATAAGGCTCCAACAAGAAAGCATCTTGAAAATATCGATAAAATTTGCACTCCCTGAGGGCGCAACAGGTGGGGATAACAGAAAGTGACACGCACAGTGACCTGTAAGCAGGATGGGCTTCCTGTGGGTATGATCTGCAGTCACACATGGCCCTATGCTTGGAGGGCCCCCACTTGATTTAATCTCTGCTGTTGCTGTCTTAAAAGCTTAAGAATTTTTAAATGACGGGTCCCGCATTTCCATTTTGCACTGGATCCCACAAATTATGCAGCTGGTTCTGCCTGTAAGTGAACATTAAGTTGCTGTGGATACGATTTATGGGGTCTAATCCTCTTGTTCCCATTTGGATAATGTTGTGAAAAGGACTAAAGTTCAGAAAACAGCCTAAAAGGACATCAGTGTAGCCCAACAGTACACAACCAACTCACGTAGCACTCAACCTCCCCCTCTCCCTCCGTCCCTCTCTCTCTTCCTCTCACACTCGTCATGAAGTGAGAAATAGCAACTTACAGGTGCAGGGGAGTATAGAACTTCTAACAAAAACAAGGCACCTGCCTCACCTGGGACACAGAGGTGGCAAGGCTGGGGCCCCTCTGTTCCGACCTGGCTAGAGATGTGTTAGTGGTTCTGTGCTCCACACTTCTTCTCTGTCCTGAACAGACTGCCCCCAGCTTTTCAGGGAGCCAGGAGCTCCTGGCTCCCTGAATGCAAATTGTGTGTTCCAGTCGGCAGTGTAAAGCTCATTCTTATTAAAAGGACAGTCTGAATTCATGACAAATAAATCTCTGAAAGAAATACAATTGTATTACTTAAAAACCCATGGCACTAGAAGCCAGTATTTACCGAGCACCAAGCAGAGACCCAGTCTATAGGGTAGGTAATGTGTTCATATTAAGGCGGTCACCTTAAAATAGTTCTCACCCAGGACAAACACATGGCCTTGACCAAAGATGAACGCTAACATTTGCTGGGTGTGACCTCTAGACCAAGTACTGTTCTAAGCACTGTAGATGTATTTTCTCAATTTATCCTCATAGTATGTTTATCCCCATTTTTACAGACAAGAAGGCTGAGGCCCAGAGAGGCTAAGCCACTTACTCAAGCTCACACAGAAAATGGCAGAGCTGGAATTAGCACCTAGGCCATCTGGCATCAGAGACAACACTCACTCACCAATCTGGACCACAGCACGGCTTTTAGTAAATATTTGCCCCTCACTTTGCTTTGCTGTAAAATGATAGGTGGGACTAGGTAACCCCTAAGGTCCCGCTTCTCCCCACAATGGAGAGGTAGAAAAGTGCACCAGTTAAGAGTCCAGACTTATGTATAAAGTGGTTCTGCCAGGCTCTCTCTTGAGGGGGATCATGACGAGGGATTGTGGGTGAAAAAATTTGTTTGTTTGTTTTTGGTTTTTTTTCTTCTTTTTTTTTTTTTGCGGTACGCGGGCCTCTCACTGTTGTGGCCTCTCCCGTTGCGGAGCACAGGCTCCAGACGCACAGGCTCAGTGGCCATGTCGCACAGGCCCAGCCGCTCCATGGCATGTGGGATCTTCCCGGACCGGGGCACGAACCCGTGTCCCCTGCATCGACAGGCGGACTCTCAACCACTGCGCCACCAGGGAAGCCCGTGGGTGAACAATTTAGAAGAGACAGGCGCACGGTGAGTGCTGCACTAGCAGGGGCTGTCATCATTACACAGCCTTAGGCACAGCCAGGGTGGACTCTAACGGTTCTCTAATTCCAGCTCTCTAAGGCTCCTGAGGTCTCCTGGAAACATGAGAATGTCTTTGACCCCCAAAAAGCCCCTCTCTGGGGACACCCTCTCTGACAGCACCTGCAATTAAGAAGGTGGTTGTGGGGCTTCCCTGGTGGCGCAGTGGTTGAGAGTCCGCCTGCCGATGCAGGGGACACGGGTTCGTGCCCCGATCCCGGAAGATCCCACATGCCGCGGAGCGGCTGGGCCCGCGAGCCATGGCCGCGGAGCCTGTGTGTCCGGAGCCTGTGCTCCGCAACGGGAGAGGCCACAGCAGTGAGAGGCCCGCGTACCACAAAAAAAAAAAAAAAAAAAAAAAAGAAGGTGGTTGTGGAGCACAGGTGACAAAGATCCCTGTGCCCCCTGTATCTCACTGGCTGCTAGCCACTAGAGCTGCCCTGGCCCAACCATCTCAGTCAAACCTCCAGTAACTGTCAGCCAAGACAGTGACAACTGTGAAAGGAACATTTTCCAAAGGGCCAGATTTCAAGTTCACTGGAAACTCCACTGCACTGGTAGCCAGGGGACAATGGGTAAATTTCTTCCCGCTGTGATCCAAGTTCCTCCCCCCTAAAACTCTGATCTATGCTGGCTCAAATGCCAGCTCCACCATTTGGTAGCTGGGCCACCCTTGGAAAATTACTTAACTCTACGCATCAGCCCCCTTACTTACAAAACACCAGGAACACAGCCTAGCCAGGCCTCCTGTGTTCAAATCCCAGCTCCACCACGTATAAGCCCTGTGACTTAAAGCAAGTCAATGCATGGACCTGGCCTCAGTTTCCTCATCTATAAAATGGGGGTAATAATAATAGCACCTCCCTCAGAGGCAAGCTTAACTGAGTTAATGTTTGCAAAGCACTTGGATATATATATTTACTCTCCTCATTATTACTTTGAGGCACTGTCATGATTATATGAGATAACTGTAGCTCCCAATGGACACCCAGGAAATGTGAGTGCCATCGATATATTTATTATTACTATTATTCTAGCCAGCACAGCCCTTTCAGCCTTGAGAAATAAGGAGAGAAAATTCTTCGGCAAATTAGAAGTGGGAGCAGAAACCCCAAATGAAAGTTAGCAATGCGGGTAGGGGCTGCCCCTAAAGCACGGTGGTTTGGAAAAGGGTAAAGGGCCCGCGGCTCCAGGCAGCCGCGGATCCCCTATCTCCCCAGGCCTGGTCATCATGAAACTCCCGCGAACAAGTCCTCAGACCCCAACCGCCAGCGGCGCAGATCCGGCCCCTTCGGACCGGGTCCTCCGAGGAACTCTCCGAAGAGAGTTAAAGGGAAGTTGCTGCCCACACTAACCTGCCAACAGCTGTCGGTGCTGCCTGTTGGGAAGAAAACAGAAAACAAACCAAAACTAGGGCTCGCACGGTTCTGCTCGCATCTTCCACTTGGAGGCCTGGCCCCTGGAAGGGAACCGGGCTGCGGAGAGTCTCCGCGGAGCGCTGGGGTCCCGGCCGGGCGGGGAGCGAGGAAGGGGCGCAGCATCCCCGACCCTTGGGAGGCGCCGCTGTGCTCCGCCGCCTGGCCAACCAGACCCGGGCCCACGGATGCCGACGGGGACCGGGAGGGGACAGCCCAGAGGCGGCAGGGCCTCCCGGCCAGGCCCAAGCCCCGAGCCCCGAGCCCCGGGCTCCCCGGCGCCGGCCGCCCTCGCCCCACCCGAGGGGTCCCCGAGGCGCCCGGTCCCAACGCGCTTACCCGGGGCCGGAGCCCGCGCCAGCAGCACGGCCGCCGCCAGCGCCAGGAGCCGCATCTCCCCGCCGCGCCCGGCGCTGTGACGCGGGAGCAGCGCCGCCGCCCGCCTGCCACCACAACCAACCCCCACCCGCCTCCCCACACCGACCCCGCCGCCGCGCAGCCCGCCCCGCGCCCGCCCCCGGCTCGGTCCCGGCCCCCGCCCCCGCCCCTCGGGCCGCCTGCCCCCGCCGGGCCAGGGCTTCTGGGCGCCCTGAGCGGCATAGGGCGGAGGCGCGGGCCGCCGCTGGAGATCCTCTCTGTGATCTGTGGGCAACTAATTTCACAACCCCTATTTCACAGATGCGAAAACTGAGGTTCTGGGAGGCGATGGCTCAGACACAGGACATACTAGATGCAATGACATTGGAAGTCACTTTGCATTACAGCCCAGTTATTGCTAAGGGGAGGGTGTCTTGGAGGTTGGGCAGAGGGTGGGGGGCAACTCCCAAATGCGGGGGCTTCCCTGACCTAAGGCTAACCTGCTGCCCAGGGAACCTCCTACAGTCGCTCCACAGAGACCTTTGGGAACCAAGGAGCAGCTGAATTTGGATGCGGGTGGGAGGGTATCAGGGACGGCGACGCTTGGAAAATTGAGAAGGTCCACACAGATAAGCTCAGAGTGTGTGGACACTATAAACAATGATGTCTGCTTAGGGTGCCCTCAGCCACAGACCTGGGCTAGATACTTTGCACCATGTCACTAAATCCCGACACTGTGAGACCCTGGGACAGCTTTTCAATCTCCATGTGCCTCAGTTTCCTCCACCTGTACAATGGGAAAATTGGCATGTCCCTCATTGGGTGTTGAAGAAGATCAAGTAAGACATTTCCAGTTAAGGCACTGCACCTGGACCCTGGCCTGTGAATGTCACCTATCTTTACTCTTATTATTACAAATAAGGAAGCAGAGGCAGAGAGATGAAAGGGCTGATCCTTGCCAGGATGTGATGACAAGGCCATTCAGCCCAGATTACTCTGAGCCAGTGGTCTTTTCACCCTGCGTCTAAATTTGGGGCCTGAGCCTGACTGATGTGCTAATCCAGCATCTCTACAGCAAAGAAAGTGTATATTAGGTATGTTTTGTGCATGTCTGTCAGGGGAGGGCTTTGTGGGGTTCCAGAAAAGGTGGGCCCTAATTGGGACCGGGGTCCCTGGAAGAGGAAGAGAACATGGCACCCTCTCCTCCTCTCTAAAAGCAGTGAATGGGGGTGGGGAAGGCATGGAGACAGAGGTGGTGCTGCCCACTGGTGCTCAGCCCCAGGGCACGTCCCAGAGGAGACGTCCACCCTGCAGCCCAGGCCAGTGGGTGTACAGCCCTTGTGATCTCTCCAAATGCCAGGTATTCCCTGGGGTCCAGGGTCTCCCTAGGGCTCTTCTAGCTGGGCACCCTCACAAGGAGCAGGGCCCTGCAGGAACTGGGCTGACTGTCCAGACAGTCTGACTGGAGGGAGCAGCCCCATCTCTCGCCACCAGGTGGGTGATGGAACTGGGGAGCCAACGGGGAACTGGCTGCAAGGCTGCTGGGTCTGATGCCAAGGACAAGAAGTGAGGGCAAGAACGGATGTCAAACTGGATCCTACAGCCCAGGAATGCACACATTTCTGGGAGACTTCCAGACCAGAGCTTGGAAACCACTTTGCATGTGTGAGCGACTAAGCCTCACACCCCATCCCTGTGAGGTCCCAGGCTCCAATTTATGGGTTAGTAAGCTCAGGCTCAAAGAGGACTGGAGACCTGTCTGGGGCTCTTGGGCCACAGAGTATCTGGACGGGGAACTTGGATTCTGACTATGGAAGACAGCGCTTGGTGAGACAGGGGAGAGGATGCCAGAGGAGGAGCACTGGTTCTGAAAGTCAACCAGCATCCCACCCTGGGTACCACTTGTGGGTCCTTGGGCAACATAACCTCTCTGAGCCTCATTGTCCAGATGAAGGTGACACATGTAAAATGGCATGTCAGCATGACTGCACATGGGCAGGGCGCTAAGGAAGCGGCAGGACTGTTTGGTGTCCTCCATGACCTCCCACCTCAACCTTTGTGCTTGCTATTTACTCCCCATTGGTAGGATGTAGAAAGGGACCTTTACACAGGTCAGTCACATTTAAAGGAGCCAATTTTTGCTTTGTATCACTTTTTTTTAAGGTTTCTTTTTTTGATGTGGACCATTTGTTTAGTCTTTATTGAATTTGTTACAATATTGCTTCTGTTTTATGTTTTGTTTTTTTGGCCGTGTGAGGAGCCTGTGGGATCTTAGCTCCCCGACCTGGGATTGAACCCACACCCCTTGCATTGGAAGGTGAAGTCTTAACCACTGGATGGCCAGGGAAGTCCCCCATTGTATCATTTCTAAATATCGTTCTCTCCTCGCAGAATTCAGCAGATATTCCACTCAGCATTAGACTTAAATGCCCACCCTTTGCCTCGCTTTCTCTTTGCCAGAATTGATGCTGTGCTGGAGATTTAGGGACTGGAAAGTGCTTTTCTTGCAGTTCTGCGACACGTAACGTTGTTCTCTTTTCAGCTGTGTGCTCTCTCAATACTTTTCAGCTTCCCAAATAATCTACCAGACCATCTTGATAAGACCTTTGCTGCATGACCCGGAACGGGGAAACACAGCCAGCCTCCAGGGCAGACACCGCCAATGACCCAGATGAGATGCTGTATTTCAGTTGTTCTGGACTACAGTAGCAAAGGCCTTCCAGATATTTACCTTCACCCTGCTGCCTGCTCACTCGCTTACAACCTTAGGACAATTTGAAAATCCTCCACCAACTTATTTGTCCAACCCCTGGCTCCATCAGGTCTATGTTCTGAATTAGAAGAATAATACAATCCAATTATTTTTAAAAGTTATCTCTTCCAAAAATCCCCCTGTCTGGGGTTTCTGGACGAGCATTCAGACGGTTTTGAAGTTGATCCAGGTCCCGGTGGACACTAAGCTATGCGGAGGCCCTACTCAACTAATCCTGATTCTATCGGTCACCACCAAAAGAATCTTAGAAATCCAAATTCCCTCAAAATAAATGTGTTCTGCTATCACATGGCAGGCTGGGGAGTGGAGGTCTCCTTTTCCTCTTCCATTATTCAGTTGTTTGCTAAAACCTGGTCTGAGATGAAAGAAGAGTGTGTGGTTTTTTAATCAGCTTGATTTTGTGTATAGCAAGTCTATTCCTAAACTAAAAGCACCAAAGAAAAGTAAACACCCCCTTCTAAGGTGTTCGGTGGGTTTCTGTGTTGCTTTTTCAGTCTGGATTTATACAAGTAATTGTTAAGATCTCCTCCTCCTTAACGTTCGCAGGCGTTTTGGAGCCAAAAACACTTAGTTGCATGCTTGAATGATCACCAATAGGGAGTGAACAAAGAGTACACTCCGGACAGAAAGGGTTTCAGCTGTGCCTGATGGAGGGAGGATAGGAAAGAAGAGATCATGGTTACAGAGGACGCATCCATCCAATCAGAAGGAGAAGCCATCAACCAGCAATGGTGGAGCTTTCATGAAACCTGCAGCATCTTTCCCATGCACAGCTAGGGAAGGGGTGTGGAGTGCACTGGTTTTTCCCTAAAGGTAAGGAAATATGAAGCTATGAGGCTGACAGTACTTCTAGATAGAAATAGCTTCTCCAAACCAAGCTGTAGTATATAAGTTTGGGTCATTCCATGACCTTAGCAGTGATTGTGAGCTTGGTTGTCAGGCTATGCAGGCTGGATGCAGGAAGAAACGGCCCCCAGATTCTAGAAGTCTCCAGATGGAAGGAACTGGAAAGAGGGTGGGATTAGGAACTGGACAGGTCATCTATATCACTGATCACAACAGAGCCCATGCCTGTTTCCTCTTCCTATAGTCCTGCTGGCAACATCTACCATGAAAGCAGCCCTCGAACTGAAAATTAAAGGATGCTGGGAGAGTCCCGCCAGCAGCGGGTGAGCGACTGTTCCAGGCAAGGGAACATGTGCCAAAGCACAGAGGCTAAAGGACACAAGACTTTCAAGTCCTGCAGGTGGCTTCTGGGGGCCTAAAAGACCAGTTGAGTCTGGGGAGTGAGATGTGGATGGAGGGACAGGCAGGATCAAAGCCCTAGCAGCCCCCCAAATGGCAGATCCAGGAGATTGTACATCGTCCCAATGATGGTGGGTGCCATCAGTGAAGGAGGGGAGATGTCGCAAGGGTTCCCCAGGCATCACAGAGGAGGCATCACTAGGTTTGGAGGCAGGGGCTACGTTGAGTCTAATATCTCCAATGCTATTGACAATAATCCAAGAGAAATGTTGAATGTCAGAGTCTATAACTCACAGTGAGGGTAGAGAAAAAGGAAAGACAACTGACTCATTCTCAAGCCAATGTGAGATGCCTTGAAAACAAGGGTCACTGTCCAGGATCTGAGACAAGAGAAGGTCTGGGTACTGAGCCCTAGAAAACCCATTCCTGCACAGTGCCCAGTGCATGGTGGGCCATCAATATATGTCTCAGGGGTGAAGGAGAAAGAAAGGAAGCTGTTTCTTGGGCTACCATAACAAAGTGCCACAAACTGGGGGGCTTAAACCACAAAAATGTATTGTACTCACTGTTCTGGAGGCTAGAAGCCTGAGATCAAGGTGTCAGCAGGTTTGGTTTCCTCTGAGGCTTCTCTCCTTGGCTTGTGGATGGCCATCTTCTCCCTGTGTCTTCACCTGGTCTTCTTTGTGTGTCTGTGTCCTAATCTTCTCTTCTTTTGAGGACACCAGTCATATCGGATTAGGGTCCACGCTAATGACCTCATTTTAATTTAATTACCTCCCTAAAGTCCCTATCTCCAAATACAGTCACTGCCTGAGGTGCTAGGGTTTAGGACTTCAGCATGTGAATTCTGGGGGAGATACAATTCAGCCCATAATGGCAGGGAAGAAGGGAGGAGGAGGAGGAGGGAAGAAGAAGGCAGCCAAAGAGGAAGCTGATGAAGGCGGCTGACAAATAGAGATGGGGATAGGGAGCCAGGAGAACAGAGACTCAGTCACCAAGGTCAGCTATCAAGGAGAGGGACAGCTGATCCCAAAACCAAGGCAACAAGAGAACCAAGAAAATTTACTCACCCTAGCCTGGGATTGAAAAACATAGCCTGGGAGTCTGGGAGAAGATACTTCTCTCCTCTCGTGCATTTCAGATGTTCCTAAATAGCAGCCTTTATTGGGCCACAGAGATCTGGAGCTGGGAGCAGCTTTCATGCCAGCACCCACCCCCTCAGCACCCCATCATCCCCTCGTGGATGAACCCATCCTGGTCTCCCTGCTCCATCTCCTGTGCCCTGTGGGTACTTATTACTTTGGGCTAATCAAACAAGGAAAGGTCAGTGCTAGAGGTTGGCAGAGGCTGTCCTTGGAGAGACAACCTTCAATAGGCAGCTTGGACCCCCTAGGGGGTCTTTGGAAATGTGTGGGACATTTTTGATTGTCACAATGATTTGAGGGGTGGATGCACAACTGTCATTCAGAGGCAGGGGCCATGACATGGATGCCCTACATTGCAGTGGGCAGTCCTGCATGGGAAATAACAGTCCACGCAAAATGCCAATCATCATGCACACTTTAGAAACAGAGAGAGTGATGGGAAGTCAATGACGCAGTCACTGGGGCAACTGAGGGCTTCTGGGGTTTTGTGAGAAGAGGGTGCACAAGATTCAGAGTCATGTCCAAGAATAAACTGGCTGTTGACTGTCTTCCAACAGCTCCAGGTCACCATGCTGTTCTTAGACTAGGCATCTTTCAGCCGAGTCTCTCACAGCCAGCCTGGCTGTCCTCTCTGCCTCTGCAGAGGAGTGCTGAGTCCAGCTCTCAGCTCCCCCCAGGCCAGTAAAATCAGAGTCAGGACTGCTCAGGCTCCTCCAAAACACTGGCCCAAATAGAGCCAGGGCTGGTCAAAAGGGAAGCCTGGCTGATAGCTCAGCCATCCTCTATCTCAGGCAGGCCAGGTTGCACCTCCCAGCCTTCCTGTCTGGATGAGGACAAGATACAAGAAGCTAGTGCTTTGCGCAGCATCTAGAGTAACCTCCTTCAGAGGTGAGTGAGAAGACATCCCACTCTACCTACCCTTTTACTCCCCTGAGGGCACACTCATACGCACCCCACTCCAGACACGGACGGATGAGAGATACAAGACATCTTCAGGGTATATTTCCCTCTTCCTGGCACCCACCCCTCCACAGGTGAGCTCCAAGATCTGGTCCCACTTCTCTTCCACAGCCCTGCCCTAACTCCGTTCCCATTCCTTCAGGGACTTTCTCTGAACCTCTAGCTAACTGATGAGATAATTCATGTAAAAGGCTGATATTGTCTTAGTGTGTGAGCTTTCCAAGGATATTGTAATTACAATAGAGAAGAACAAGTCTTAAGTCAATGAATGGCTCTCTGATGATGAAATTGCTGAACTGTTAATTGCCTGAAGAGGAGATCATGGGGACAAAGGGACGAGCTCTCTAGAGGGCAAAACAAACTCTTTTCCTTCTTTATAGTGATAGTCTTTATTCTAGAAATGCAGAGCCCCAGTCCTAGCTCAGTTTGGGATGTTTGGGCTAGTTGCCCCTTCAGGGGGGTGCTGGGTTTCTAACCTTTCAAGACTCTACTTGAAGGGGTATCACCTCTTCCAGGAAGCATTCCAAGCCCCCAAAGGCTGAGTTAGGGCCCCTCTTCAGAGCCCCCATGGTTTCCTGTACAAATCTCTACACACAGCATCGTAAATGTCCCTGCTGGACTCTCTGATACCTAATACAAGACACCGGCCATCAATCATCTCTGTGTCTTTCCTGCATGTAGGTTAGCAATGGGATGATCTCCGATGGTATAGCTTTACATACTGTCCACACTGGGAGACTGTGTCATCTTAGCATGCTGCAGTGAGAACCCATCAGCCCCAGAAGAATCCACCTTGTATTCAGTCCCATATTCATTTAGGAAGCAACTTGTTTTTGCAAACACCAAGCTCAGCAGTGACATAAAACTAATGTTGTTAGAGTTTTATTGCTGTTGTAATTGTGTTTGTATTTAATGTGTAAATTTGTTTTTATTTTTATGGTTATCAAGGAACTATAAACTTGAATATTTGTGTTGTTTAAGTCATTGTGTAAGCAGCAATAACTAAGTCAACCCGGGCCTGTTCTTGGCCTTTGAAAGGATAGTATTCAAGTTTGCAAAATACTGCTGTAGGGAATTCTCACTCTCTTCTCCTAAGATTGATGGTACCTCACACTGCAGTTCCTGGGTGTGCCCTGGGAGGGGCTGCAGGAAGTCTGGCAGCAGAGCATCAACAAGCCCTCAGGTGTTAGAGCATCATTCATGGACCTTCTCTCCAGGTCCTTGTGCCCCACCCCAGCCAGGCACAGCACGGCCCAGTGCACAGCAGCACGTACCACATGCACACACACGTGCGCACACACGTTCACACCCACTCACACACAAATGCACACACACGTGCTTACATGTACACACAGGGTCTGGCTCCTGGCGCCATGCTTTGAGCTCAAGACATGGCATTTTCATGAACTGTTTTTGTGAACTCTTGTTCCGTCTTGCCTACAGCTCAGCACATCCTGGTCCTCATCATCTCTGGCCCAGCTCATTTCTAGGTGGGGGCTTCCAGTCAGTCTCACTGACAGGGGAAGCAGTAGAGACTTAGAAGAGAATGGAAGGGAACATACTGTATTCTCTTAACCAACCTACATGCCACCACGCACACACACACACCAGATCCCCTCTGATGGGAGCCCAAAGCACTCTGAGTGCTCAGGTCCAGTAATCCCACTCCGTATCTGCCAAATGTCAGCCTCTTGGTCCCAAATTCAGTCATGCCATTCTGGGCATATAAATCAACAAAATACTGATTAAGCACTCACTGTGTGCTTGCTCTCCTGAGGGCCTGAGACCCGGAAGCCTCCCCACCAGCAGCAGGGACTTCTCAAGCCTTCCTGGCTGCCTCCTGCCTGCCTCTGGTTCTTGCTCTTCAGCATCTGTATTCATTGGTTAGGGCTGCCATAACAAGACACTGCAGACTGGGGAGCTTAAGCAACAGACATGTATTATCTCCCAGCTCTGGAGGACAAGTTCAAGATCAAGACGTCTGCAGGGTTAGTGTCTTGTGAGGCCTCACTCCTTGGTTTGCAGATGGCTGTCTTCTCCCTGTATCTTCATTTTGTGGTCTTTCTTCTGTGTGTGTCTGTGTCCTAATCTCCTCTTCTTATAAAGGCATCAGTCATATTGGATTAGAGCCCAGCCTAATGATGACCTTATTTTACTTTACTTACTTCCTTAAAGACCTTATCTCCAAGTAAGGTCACATTCTGAGGTACTAGGGGTTAGGACTTCAACCTTTAAATTTGGGGGAGGGGCACACAATTCTGCCCATGACAGCATCCATAGCTGAGCACCTCAGAGACTCCCATGGAAAGGTCAGTCAGGACTCTGACATCTTTTTTTTTTTTTTTTTTTTGCGGCACGCGGGCCTCTCACTGTTGTGGCCTCTCCCGTTGCGGAGTACAGGCTCCGGACGCGCAGGCTCAGCGGCCATGGCTCACGGACCCAGCCGCTCCGCGGCATGTGGGATCCTCCCGGACTGGGGCACGAACCCGTGTCCCCTGCATTGGCAGGCAGACTCTCAAGCACTGCGCCACCAGGGAAGCCCAGGACTCTGACATCTTTGATGGACCCTCATCTTCCCCCACCGAAGCCTCATACCTGGGCCGCCTTTGTGATGTCACGTTCCCCTGTTGCTGTATCCTCCTTAACATCTGCCTTTCTCTCTTTCCCCTTCTGTCTCCCTTCTCCAGTTTCCTTCATCCTGTTGCAGTGCCTTCCCCTTCTTCTCCCTGCAAAGCCCCGTTTTCATGATCTTGTTTTCTTCCCAGTTTCACTATCTTTTACCCTTTCTTGCTGTTGAGCTCCCACCACAGTTTTCTCATGAGATCTCCCTCTCACTCACAGCTTTCAGCCTTTATAAGAAATGAGGACACACCACAAAAAGAGCTTTGTAATTTAACTCTTTTGAGTTGGCTGAGTCCTCTTTTGTTATAAAGTGCTCTTAAAATCAAAGCTAACTTGATTCAGAAGAGCCAAGGATTAAGATGTCCAGAGCTGGGCTTCTCAGAATGTGGTCTATAGACCACAGATGTGGACATGGAAGGCCCCCAGTGTCACTTCTAACCTCAGGTAATGTTTGATTAAATGTTTTATTGCCTTTTTATTATAAAAGCCATACTTCCTCAAATGGAAAACAAAGAATAATGCATGTTACACAAAACCAAAATTTATCAACAATTATCAACTGGAGATAATCACTTTGATGTTTCATTGCACTTGCAATATTTCCAAGAATATCTGTGTATCTAGTGAATGGAATATTTTCCATGTTATTTCCTAATTAGTCACATTTAGTACATAGGAAATCTTTTGATATATATTTTGTCTCAATCCTTCGATTATCTCGTTTTTGGAAATTCATTTGAGTTTCCAAGGTAAGTATATTGTCTTTTTCTTAAAAAATGAACAGAATTTTCCGTCCATTATATATAACATTTCTGTTTCATGTTTTATTGAATTGGTTGTAACCTCCGGAACAATGTTAAATAAAAATTGTAATAGATGACATATTTTACCTGATTTCAATGGGAATACTCGTAGATTTTTTGCTACTTGGTTTAAGATAAATACTCTATATCATCTGAAGAAAATTTCTATACTTAGTTCTAAAAATAATATAGGAATTATTGTTGTATTTACTACATTTTTAATTATGATATAATTTGCGTACCATAAAATTCAGCTTTTTAAAGCGTGCGATTCAGTGGTTTATAGGCTATTCACAAAGTGTGTAATCATCACTGCTATCTAATTTCAGAATGCTTTCATTACCCCAAGAAGAAACCCCATATCCATTAGCAGTCACTTCTCGCTCCTCTCCTTTCCCTGAATCCCAGGCAACCATCAATATGCTTTCTGTCTCTATAAATTTGCCTGTTTGGAAATTTCATATAAATAGAATAAAGCATTTTGTAGCCTTTTGTGTCTGGCTTCTTTCACTTAGAAATAATATTTTCAAGGTTCATTCACGTTATAGCATAGATCAGTACTGAATTCTTTTCATGGCTGAATAATTTTGTTTATCCATTCATCACTTGATGGACATGTAGGTTGTTTTCACTTTTTTGTATTAGAAATAATGTTGCTATGAATATTCATGTACAAGTTTTTGTGTGGACATTTGTTTTCAATTATCAGAATTGCTGAGCTGTATAGTAACTCTATTTTTAACTTTTTAAGGAACTGCCAGAATGTTTTCTAAAGTGGCTGCACCCTTTTACATTCCTGCCAGCATTGTACAAGGGTTCCAATTTCTCCACATCCTCACCAACTCTTATTATTATGTCCTTTTTTGTTATAGCCATCCTGGTGGGTTTCTCATGTAGTTTTGATTTGCATTTCCCTAAAGACAAATGATGTTGAGTATATTTTCATATGCTTATTAGTCATTTGTATATCTCCTTTGAAGAAATATTTTTCAAATCTTTAGCCCATTTTTAAATTGGGATACTTGTTTTTTATTGTTGAGTTATAAGACTTCTTTATATATTTTGGATACCAGACTTTATCAGATATGTGATGTGCAACTATTTCTCCCATTTTGTGGATTGTTTTCCACTTTCTTTTTTTTTTTTTTTTCGGTACGCGGGCCTCTCACTGTCGTGGCCTCTCCCGTTGCAGAGCACAGGCTCCGGACGCGCAGGCCCAGCGGCCATGGCTCACGGGCCCAGCCGCTCCGCGGCACGTGGGATCTTCCCGGACCGGGGCATGAACCCGCGTCCCCTGCATGGGCAGGCGGACTCTCAACCACTGCGCCACCAGGGAAGCCCTCCGCTTTCTTAATAGTATCCTCTGAACACAAAAGTTTTTCATTTTGATGAAGCCCAATTTATATAATTTTTGTTTGCTTGTGCTTTTGGTGTCATATCTAAGAGAAATCATTGCCTAATCCAAGATCATGAAGATTTACATCTCTGTTTTCCTCTAAGAGTTTTATAGTTTTAACTCTTACATTTAGATCTTTTTTATTTTAATTTGTATATGTGGTATGAAGTAGAAAGCCACCTTCACTCTTTTGCATACAGATATCCAGTTGTCCCAGCCCATTTGCTGAAAAGATTATTCTTTCCCCCATTGAATTATCTGGGCACCATAGGTGAAAAACAATTGACCATAAATGTATGGGGTTATTTTTGAATATTTTTCTTTTTAATATCTACTAAGACTATCATAAGATCCTTCTTTCAATATGAAGTATTGTTAGATTTAACAATTTCTGTCTTTACAGTCATGAGATGCCCCAAACTCAAGTCATGGTGAATTGTTCTTTTCACACTCTATAAATTTGATTAGATATCATTTTGTGTTTATAAGTGAGATCAATGTATTTTTACTCTTTTAGTGCCATCTTTGCCAGGTTTTGTTGTCACATTTCTGTAAATTTCATAAAATAATTTCCATCTCTTTCTGTAGTTTGGGAAAATAAAGGCTGTAAAGTAGTTCAAGATCTAAAATGTTTGAGGTCCCTTGATCCTCTGGAAAGGTTCCCCTTACTCACCCTGATCCTCGTCTTATTTGGTGGAGGTCCCAGGTCTCTACAAAGTGACGAGTTTAAACAATGAATGAATACTTACCTCAGCTGAGTTTGAGATATGTTTTAAAAATAAGTCACTATCTGAAGAACAATTTTATCCCCTCCTTCCTCCATCCATGTCAGCTGAAGTTATCCTCTACATTAAAAATGTGTTTCCCCAATGGTCTTGTCATCTTTCATTTGTCCTTAATGTCCGTCATCTTTCCCCCTGTCTCCAGCTGCTACTACTTAATCTAAAGAAAATACAACCTGTGGAGTTGACATGTTTGCTTTTCTGAATATCTTGCATCTGTCTTTATGTTAAAATTTTGCTTCTTCATGTGATGGTTAGAGTGTAGGCTCTGGAACCAGGCTGCTTGGGTGTGAAGCTGGTTCTGCTGTACACCAGCTCTATGACCTTGACAAGGTCTTAGCTTACTCACCTATAAAACAGGACTAATCCTAGGACCCACCTCATTGGTTTGTGGTGGGTTATTAATAATAAGTATATTATAATAAGTTATAATATACATATATAATATATAATATAATATACATTACATGACTTATTATTCATAAAGTGTTTAGAAAAATGGTTGGCCCTTAGAATATCCATGTTTAACATATAAATACATTGTCTTTTAAAGGCTAAAATTCCAGAGCTTAGATGCCATGCCTCATTTTGTTCCCTCTGCAACAGATTTCTAAATATAAATGTTCTCCTCCTCACCAGTGCTCACTATTTCTGGTTCAGCTGCCTCCTCTCCCCTTAGACAGTCCTTGGATTCTACCTGCCTACTGAGCTCCCTCCAACACCACATAGCTCTTCTCGGAAGAGCTTGACAAAGTTTGGACCATTGTCCTATCCTTTTTTTTTCTTCCTGAAGGCCCTCCAGCCCTATTCACAGTGAATTGAGAAAGTCTGTGACTCTGCTGCATCTTGAAAATTGGGCTGCAATATCATCCCCACAGTTGACATCCATTCCAAAATGATCCCATAGCTTCTGCTGCACTGGGACTGGTACAGAGAATGCATCTAACACAAGGCAACGGAAAGGGCCATGGTAACCACACATACATAGATGACCACAAATCTATCTCCATCCCGTTTAACACTCTTCAAAGCCCCAGATCCTTCTAACTAGCTCCCTTCCAAAGGTTTCTATCATAAACTGAGCTTATTCAAAAGTGGGCTCATGGGCATCCCAGCAAATCTTGTCCTTTGGTGCTCCAAAATGGAACCCATATTCACCAACCACTCAGGTAAAAAAAAAAAAAAAAAAAAAAAAAAAAAAAAAAAACTTGGAAGTTGTTGTGGACAATTTCCTCTCACCACCCTCATCAAACACTAGCCCAAACCTGTAATTTGCATCTCCTAAATCTCTTTGAACTCACACTGCCTACAGCTCTTCAACTGCCCTTCTTGTCACCAGTGATGCTCTCTCATCCATTCTTGACCCTGCTCACCACAGAGATCTTTCACAAAGGCCAACCTGATTTGCTAAAAATTCCTCAGGAGCTCCTTGCAGTTTTCAGGGGAAAAAATTCAAGTTCCATCCTTTTGGCTCCCAAGCCCTACTTGACCTAACACCTGCCTACGACAGAGAACATGAAGTTTCTCTCGTCAGGGGCTGGTTTCTCCGTATCTGGTAGGGATCCAGCGTCCTCTTAGTTGGCTCTTCTTTCCCCATTTTTCTTGCATTCTCAGCCTCCCTCTCTCTTTCGGATCATTCCCACTACATATAAACTTGCTCTCTCCCCATCTTTGCCTTTTTGTAGTTTCCTTTTGTCCAGCTAAGCCATCATTGCTTTCCTTTTCAGACAAGCTTGCCAGCAGAGCTGTCTAATGTTTGTGTCCAGTGGTTTTTTGTGTGTCCACTACTGCCCCATGCCCGCCTGGCTTCTGCCACCCTCAGTCCCTGGCACTGCTCTCATCACAGCCATCAGCAACCTCCACGTGCCAAATGAAAGGAAACATTTTACCCTCAGCTCACTCCCACTCACTCTCACTTTTAACGTGGCTCACCCGCTCCTAGAAACAATCTTTCCTAGTTTTAATGACTCTGAAGAAAACTCCTGGTCTCACTAATTCTACCTGGCCTCCCAGCCTTTGTGAACATCAGCCTCTTTGGAACATTTTCCTTCCTCAACAACCAGCATGAGTTTGGGGCCCTCCGCTGGGCTCCCCAAACCTCCTTTAGGTGATTCATCCCCTTGGCTTGCAGTTGTCTGTCCTATCTGCCTCTCACTGCATGACTGGGGTACATGTCTCATCAGCATGCCTAACACACAGCGGGCCATCCATGTAGTTTCTTGAATGAATGCAGCCCCTTGTAAGGGTAAAGAAAAATTCTGTAGCAACATTTTAAAACAGAGTTGACATATCTGAACTCATGGGTCAGCAGGACTTACCCAGCCCCCATCTCTACCTCTGGGACCCTGCTGTCTTGGGATGTCCGTGCCAGTGTGTAACCTGCAGAAATGGCAATTTCCAGTGGGTCCAATCCAATAACATGATTCACTCAATTAGTCATTGCCTTAAACTTTGAGTTATTCAAGTTTAATCCCATTAAAATAAGACATAGAACTAGGGCCTATGATGAGTTCCTAACCATGAAAAAAATAGGGCCGATGCTTCAATTGCAGTTGGCTCTCCTGCGAGTCACGACCCGCTAGACCCACCAGAAAAAATAAGAATTGCCTTGGCCACACACTTGCGGGCTTCAGGTCTTGCACCCACCGTCAGAAACACTTGATTTGGGTTTTGAAATGGACTCTAGTTGAAATGCTGTGCCCTTTGGAGGGTGCGTTCCCCGTCCCTTCTCACGGCCCTCCCATCTCCGCACGCTTCCTTCCCCGGCCCTCATCCTCTCTCCCTGGCCCCGTGGCTGTAGTCCTGATGGCCTGGAAAGGAGCAGCTGCGGTGCCGGAGGTGAGCGCAGGGCGGGGCACATCCCCTCCAGCTCATTGCTTCTCTGACCGTGACTGTGACGGAAGCACCTTGACATGGGGTCTTGGACTTCCACTACTGTCCGAAGTGCTGTGTCCCTCCTCCTCTGGCTCTTGCTCCTGCACTTGGCCCCGGGCCCACCTTCTCTCCAGCAACTCCTCGTAAAAGATCTGGCAGCTGAAGCCCTCTTGGATGCCCTCCTGGGCGTGCTCCAGCAGCACCTCCAGCGTGGGGAAGACCCGGCAGCAGGCCACACACCACGGCCCGTGGTTGGTGGTGACCAGCCAGCCCGGGGTGGCCCGCAGCTCCTGCAGGCAGCACTCCAGGGGCACCAGCAGCTCCATGTCGTCCGGCTCTGGGCGGGTGTCGTTCTTGCCGGCTTCCAGTTCCCAGCGCAGGTCGGTGTTGGAAGCCATCTCAAAGGAGGAGCCTTTCCGCCTCTGCCTCTTGATGAACTCTGCTTCGTGGATGCGGGGCTGCCGACGGACCAGCTCAAAGCCACAGTCGGTCTCCCAGGCCACGGCCACACGCTGCACGGTCTTCCCATGGGTGTAGAAGGCGCACATGCTTTGCCGGGCAGTGTCCTCGCCGCCACACGTGCTGGAAGAGCAAGACTAGTACTGGGAGTAGGACTGGTACTCGGAGGAGGACCGGGATGACCAGGCTGGCTGCTCCAGCCCAGAACGCCCCGACCCTTGCCCGAGAAGTAGATGTCCTCCTCGTGGGGAACAGCCAGGCCAGGCCGTGGAGATGGCTCCTCTCTCTTAGAGGTCTCTGGGAGGCGGAAGGACATTTTCATCGGTGCTGAGGCATCCGTGCCACAACCCACCTCAGGTCTCTGGGCAGGTACTTTCTTCTCCCTGGGCCTGTTTCCCCATAACGTGGGGATGAAATGCCTTTCTCTTGGGGCGAGGATAAGGATCAAATGTATAAACAGATATATCTTAAAGTTATGGATGTGATGACGGGGATCAAATAATGTATGAATGTAATATCCAAGGCCTTGACTAAACCCGAAAAGGCCATCAACTGCTGAATACAGACTGTGCGACACCTACCCACACAGGGCAATCCTCTTTGTTGATAAGAAGGAATAAACTACTGTTACATGCGAAACATGGATGAGTCTCTAATGCATTCTGCTAAATGAAAGAACTCAGGGTAAAAAGGTCATAGAGTATTTGATTCCATTTAGATGACATTCTAGAAAAGGCAAAACTATAGGGAGAGAGAACAGAACAGGGGTTACCGGAAGCCAAGGGCAGCAGGGGAACTGACTGCAAAGGGTCACTAAGAACTTTTAGAGGGTGATGAAAATATTCTGCATCATGATCTTTGTGGTGGTTAAACAAATGTGTACATGTCAGAATTCTCCAAACTGTACACAAAATCGGTGAGGTTTGTGTATTTAAATCACAGCTCAATAAAACCAGTTTAGAAAGCCAGACTTGGGAAGTGCTTTGGCCAGGCCACTCAGCCCAACCTTCCCCCTGGCATTTGTAACATGTCTCGTCTTCCCCCAGGGGCATCTCACCCTTTCCTTGAACATCCATTGGATCCCGTCACCATATAAGTGCTAAGTGCTTGCCACATTTTAACTCATTTAATATTTTTAAAAAACCCTAAGAAATTCCATTGTTATGATTTTTGACAAATTAAGAAACTGAGGCACAGAACATTGAAATGATTGATGGAGCCAGAGCTGGTGCCGGTCACTCAGTCCCAAAAGCCGGTGTGACCCTTAGGTGCTGCCCACGGTCACTTCAAATTGATGTTCTAGATTAACTTTAATCCATTTATTATAAAGGAATTTTTTACATCACTGCTGAAATCACAGAACTGACATGTCAATTCTGGTTTTTTCAAAGCACATTAAAATATATGACTAACATTTTAGGATTTCATCCTCATACCTTCTGAAATCACCTCATGTGCTCACAACAGCGGCCTCAGTCAGACCCACATCCATTTTTATGGTCAACAAAGCACTTTGGTGACAGCACTGAGGGGCAATCTGGTGCTTTCCCTCCCCTTCCCCTCCAGGACCACCCTCTCAGGGACACATCAGCCACACCCCTTCTTTCGACCTACCTGACCAGTGCACTTCCACGCTCTCCTCCACGGACCCTGGGCTGGCCAGGCTGAGGGTGGTCCCGTCCGTTGGTGACTGTTCTCCCCTATGGTCCATGAAGTGACGCTTCATGATGACACCAGTGCCCAGGGACTCAGAGCTCCAGCTGTTGGGTGAGAGTTGGCTCGGGCAGTGCTGAAGCCCTCCACTGGCCCCAGGCCAAGTGGCTGCTAGGCATCCATGGTCACTAGGCTCCTGGCTTTATTCTGTGGCCTCATCAGTGACACTGGTCTGTTCTGTGACCCATGGCAAAGACAGAGTCCCAGCCAGGATGCCAAGAGAGGCTCCCCACCAGGATCTCATTCCCTGTTGGGACCTTTCCTGCTTTGTGTATTGTCAGGGACTCAAACATAAAGCACAGACACACACACATATAAACACATGTACACACAAATAGACACAAACACCTAAACACACACACAGACACTTACACACATGTGGACACATGTATACTCATACCGACACACACATAATCACTCAGGCACACATACACTCAAACATACATAAACACACACATTTAAACACGCAGAAACAGACACACACATACAAATTCAGACCACATTCACTTAACCACACACATGCTCACATACGGACTATCATCACCCAACATCAAAGTGGGCCTACCTTGAACTGTTGCAGCAGCAGGTGACCTGAAATCTTGCCTCCCCACCACTACTCCAGTCGCCACTGCTGCCTCATGAGGGCTCTTGGAGCTCCGTGGCCTGGGTCCCCAGGCACCTCCTCAAGTCTGCCCCCTCTCTGCTCACCCTCGCTCAGCTCCAGGGACTCAAACATACCAGGGATGCTCCTGCCTCTGGGCTTTGCATTTGCCCTACCTTCTGCCAGAAGCGCCCTCCCCTAGGGCCCGCATGGCTCACTCTGTCACTGCAATCTCTGCTGAAACAGCTCAGAACCACCTAGCATCCATCACCCTCAGACTCTATAACATGTGCATGTATATGCATGACAACTTCCCTGCATTCATCTGCTTCTTCCTAAATGTCAGCTCCATGAGGAGAGAGACGTCATTCATTTCCCCCTCTATATCCCTAGCATCTGGAATACATTGACACATTAACAAGCATTCTAGAGATAATTGTCAGATTAATGAATAAATAAATGATGAACACGTTGGACAGTATTTGGATGAGCTGACAGGGGCCTGCCTGCCTAGGGGAGCTGCCTTCTTTCTACCCCTCAGATCCCTGTAGCCCCAAGGCAGGCTGGTTCTCACCCCACAACTCGGAGTCCCCTCCTGCTTCTCCACCTGCACAAACCTCACTCCACACGCAATCACTCTGACACATCTTCCAGCTTGCCGTCTCTCTCTGCTCCAGGATGTCTTAGGATTTGAAGATATTTCCTCCAAAACACTTCTCCCCATATACCCCCAACCCCTGCTCAGTCTCACCAACTCTATTCCTCTGGATCTCAAATTCTCAACAGCTCAAAAGGTGATAGATTGAAAACAATCCCAATATCCTGAAGGCAACACCAACCCCATCAGCAGAGCCAGAATCTAGGAATATACTCCCCTCCAGAACTAGAAGCCACTATGTAAAGGAAAATACCACAGAGCTTTACTGAGCAATGGAAAGTCACACTTGCACCTACAAAGAGACAATGTTCCCTGGCAGGAAGAGGAAGCACTGCACATGTATTCTTTCTTGCCTTTAAAGACAAGGGGTACCAGCACCAAAATTAAACAGATCAATGGAAGACAAAGATCGTCCAGAAAAAGATCACATGACCTATTTGAATTTTTTAAGAGATAAAGTAAATAGCAAAAGTCTGGGAGGAAAAAAAATGATGCTGAAAACTTTTATTCACTTTAAAAAAAATCAACTTTGGTATCACCTCATATAAGACAGCTAAGACTATTTTTTATGGCTCTGGGGTTGCTTTTTAATTTAAAATGTTTAGAAAGAAAATATAAGTTAACAGTCGTAATTATAGGGTAGCTTTTCTAAACTTAAATGTATCAATCACAAGCATTGAGAATCTTTGTCATCTTTTTTATTATTTTTTAAATTTTTTAATTTAATTTTTTTATACAGCAGGTTTTATTAGTCATCAATTTTATACACATCAGTGTATACATGTCAATCTTTTTTAGTTTCATGGCTAAAAAAAAAATCTCACTGTTTAAATTTGCATTTCTCTGCTTTTCAGTAAAACTGAAATGAACAGTTCAGTAAAGGAAATGAACAGCCAATTCCCAGGAGAAGGGCAGATGGCTGATAAACATATGAGAAGATGTTCAACCTAACTCTAGGAAGGAAACTACAAATTAAAAACACATGCTATATAGTATATTGTTTTCACCCACAAGGCAAGCAAGAATTTAAAAGATTGACAGTTGCTAAGTGCTGGTGAGAACAAAAGGAAATGAACACATTTACACTCTACTGGTAAGTGCATGACTTGCCTTTCTCAAAGGAAATTTGGTAGCACCCATTATAATTCAAAGTGGGCTCTTTCAGGGCTTCCCTGGTGGCGCAGTGGTTAAGAATCCGCCTGCTAATGCCAGGGACATGGGTTCGAGCCCTGGTCTGGGAAGATCCCACATGCCATGGAGCAACTAAGCTCGTGCGCCACAACTACTGATCCTGTGCGTGTAGAGCCCGTGCTCCGCAACAAGAGAAGCCTGGCTTAGTGCAATGAAAAGCCCGTACACCACAATGAACAGTAGCCCCTGCTTTCTGCAACTAGAGAAAGCCCGCGGTGCAGCAATGAAGACCCAATGCAGCCAAAAATAAAAATGATAATAAATAAATATTTTTTTTAAAAAGTGGGCTCTTTCAACTCAGCAATTTACTTAACACCTCCTTCCTGGGAAACGTTCACATTTTGTGTATGTGGGTGAAAGGACACATCGAGAAATATTTATTACAGTATTATCCATACTAGAAAATAAAAGGAAACTTTTCAAAGATCCATCAAAATAAAGAAGTAGTTAAATAAATTACAACATAACCAAACTGTGGAATACTATACTTCAATAAAGAGATCTACATGTACTAATAAGTAAATCCATGTTAAGTGAAAAAAGCAAGATGTAAGGGAATTCCACTTATATAAAAACTAAATATGTATCCCCTCCCCCAAAAGCCCTAAACCAAGTCTATACTGTCTATGAATGCAAAGGCACAGAGGAGATAATCACACCTCACTGGGAACAGTGGTGACCTCAGGGAAAGGGAAAAAAATTAGGAGGGGCTATGGGAGATTGTAGGTATTTTCCAAAAATGACCACACCAGTGCTCCCATCCCATGTGTTCTTCTTACAGTGTGAAGTTGACAGTCCTCCACTGAGAGACAGGGTCCCTCTTCCTGAACCAGAGTGGACTTTTTAACTACCTCCCGCAATAGAATGTAGAGGAGTGAGGCTTGGAGACTTTCAATGCTAGGTCATGAAAGACAATATGACTTCCTCTGGGTTCTCTCTCTGTCTATCTCTCTGTCTCCACTCTCCCTCTCTCTCCACTCTCTTTTGGACTCAGCCACCATGTTGTAAGGAAGCCCAGGCCACATGGAGGTGTTCCAGCCAACCGTTCCAGCAAAGGTCTTAGCCAGCCATCAGACATGTGAATGAACCAGCCTTCAGATGATTCCAACTTCCAGCGTTTGAATCTTCCAGCTGGGGCCCCAGGCATCTCAGGGCAGAGGTAAGCCACCACCTCTGAATTCAGCCATCTCCTTCCTGAACTCCTGCCCCTCAGAAACTGTGAGCATAGATTCACGCACTAATTTTGGGGCAATTTGTTACTCAGCCGTAGTAATTCAGCAGACTTTGATTTTCAATGCAATGTTTAAGCATGTTCTGGTGAGACAGCTCACCGACCAGCGTCTGGACTGCAGTGCACCATCCTGGCCCAGCTGAGCGCTGTGGCTCCCCCAGCACAACTTGGGAGGAAGGCTCCCACCACCCACTGTCCATTTACCCACTTGTTCAACCCCAGTATGCACGTATAACAGCTTCAAAGTTGTTAGCCCTTGGGAAACTACTTTACCAACTAGAGTACAGTGTTTACACACAGTTCCTTTTGCCTTTAGCCTTATAGTTTCTAGTTGAAAACACCATTTTCCAAAGTTACTTGGGTCAGTTCCTTCTTGCCCCAGAATGTGCATACGTCCTTCTAACCCTCTCAACAATCTCACCAGGGAGACACAATTAACCACATATTCCAGAGGGAGGTAGAGACACCAAGGGGTTAGATGAAGTACAGGCAGGAGATAGGAGGGTGGGGTGCTGACCCCTCACCCCAGAGGCAGGGCTGCTTTGTCAGACTGTCCGATGCTGTCCCCCTCTGGCTGCTGCACAGGGGCGGCTTAGAGCAAAGCCCCACCGAAGTGTGCCACTGTCCTTCACTTTCATGTGGGCTCTGGGCTGCTTCCAGCCACAAGAAGGCCCTCTGTCCCAGCCCTGCTTCCTGCTCCAAGCAGATGTTTAGCCAAGGCCACCCATACAGGGTTTCTGCCCTCCCTGGGGAAGAGCTGGGGCGGGGGTGTTATGGCCCAGACCCACCCAGCCCCCTACATCCCAGCCTCCTCAGTTTTCCAGCTGGGTCTCCAGCCTCGCCAAGAACTTCATGCTCCACTGCTGAAGCCGGCAGGGTTGGTGTGCAAAACCCCAAAAGGACCAACGCAGCACTTTCTCGGAGCTCTGACTCCTGGCCAACTCATTTCACACATCACATGTGAGTCTTAAACCTCATCAGGAAGGCCTGGAGGATTTTCCAGTCTCCACTTTTCTTCCAAAACCTCCTCTTCTCAGCCCCACCGCCCAACTATTTTTTTCTCAGCTGAGAAGAAGCTAACAGGAAATGAACCAGCCCCAGCCCCAGCAGGAAGCAGAGATGCCACCTCTGGCTTCCCTTCACTTCTGACTCCAGAGATGGGCTTGTGCCACAATCTAGGCTACAGGGAGAATCAGATCATTCATCCCAGAGCCGATGAGCCTCCAGAAATAGCCTGTCCACTTGGCCAAGGAGCCTGACGTTACCTGGGGTGGTGCATCGGTCGCAGCATTTCTGTGGCTGAGCCGCTGTGTAAAGGGTTTAAAGTGGGCAACACTCCTCTCTTCACACTAGAAAACAGGGCCCCCTGAGGGGACACCAGCCACCTTGTCACTGCCTCTCTCAAAAAACTCCTATTATCACACTTAACACCGAGGGAGGTGGGGAAGTGGTGAGTTGCCTTAGATGCTGCGGGCCAGGTGGTAGGGCGACCTCCAGACTGGGAGTCCATCCCACTGAAAGCCTATTCCCAGGAATTATTGATGGCCTCAGCCTGTGCTAACTCTGCAGAGAACGTGACAGAAGATAAGTTGAGGATCAGAGTAGGGAAGTATCATCTTTCGAGTTCATTTTCTGTTGTTTCTCGTCACTATTTAAAAAGAAGTGAGTCAGTGGACCGCATAAGGGAAAACCCAGCCACAGAGAAATATAATACGAAGAGTTCTCCCTCAGTCTCCCCAAGCAAATGGGGAAGGGAGTTTTGCTTTTGTTTTCCTTCAGACTTAATAACAGGCTGCTGCTGCTCCGTGGTTTGTTTGGAGCTGTCTCAGGGTTTTGACCTTAACCTCAGGACACCCACACAAATAGCCTAGGACTTCTCTGTCATCAGGGAGCAGGGTGAGGGACACCTGTGCGGGGCTCTCAGGCATGTCCTTGGCTGTGCTCCGGACCTCAGAGCCCCAACCTGGCCCAGAGCCCCTCCACCCCAGCTCTGGCTCCATGGAACTGCAAAGGTTCAACGAGATTTTTGGATTCAGAAGTGTCTTTTTCCAACTTGTGTTTCCTTGGAAAGGTGACCTCAGCTGGGAGGAAGGACATCCCAGCTGAGGCCCACGCATGTGACCCAGAAGCTCTAGGATCGCAGCTGCTGGTCTCTCCCCTTGAATGTTCTCCCAGAGCCACGCGGAGAGCTCTGGGGAAAGGGCTGAGTCTTCCTTCTCTCTATGTCCAAAATGTGCTGGCCATAGGTCACCCTGGACCCAGCTCTGAGGACATCAGCTACTACCTCGTACTGAGTGAACCTTCTGGAAGCATGGCTCCCACATGGAGGGGGAGATCCCAGGACCCTAAAGACCAACAGTGAGTTAGCACAGTTTCTAAACGTGCTGGGCTTACCCCCATGCAGGCTTCAGCCGACATCCAAGGTATTTGCACGCCTGCTGAAAAGCAGCTCACGGATCACCAGAGCAGAACTCGGATGATTTATTTTTATCCCCATAATCAGAATGGCTATTGCAGACTCTTGTCTTAAGACTGGCTTTTCCTATCCCAGTCCTTCAGAGAAAGTGGCTCTTTTGTAAGATGATGCAGTTGCTTATTGGATGGTAGAGGTGTCCCAGGGGAAACCAGCCACTGTCTCTCCCCAGCCTACCACCCAAAGCCTTGCAGCTGATCCCATGCCTTCTTCTGGGAATGCAGTGGCGGTAGGGTGGGGGATTTCTGGGAAGGCTGGATCAGGCTGCGTGGAATTACCACAGGAAAGTTCCCAAGAAAGGAACCCAAGGCTGAGACTTAGGGGCCGGCACGTGAGGCAGCCCATTGAGCCACACCAGTCGCTGCTGGCTGACCCCGCAGTGCGGTGAGACTGGTTCCAGCTCCCCCTCCACAGTGGGGTTTGTGTCTGTGTGTTTTCAGTGTACAAACCCTGCCTTCCTTGATTAAAATTGATTCCTAAGTATTTTATTCTTTTGGATGTTGTGTAAATGGATCTGTTTTCTTAATGTCTTTTTCAGATTGTTCATTACTGTTGTACAGAAATGCGACTTTTTAAAATTCAATTTTGTTGAATTTGCTTATTAATTCAAACAGGTTTTTTTGGGGTGTGTGGATTCTTTAGGGTTTTTGATACATAAGATCATGTCATCTGCAAATAGAGCTAGTTTTACTTCTTTTTCAATTTGGACACATTTTATTGCTTTTCCTTGCCTAATTGCTCCAACAAGAACTTGAGTATTCTGTTGAATTGAAAGCTGCCATCCTTGTCTTATTTCTTATCTTCAGGGAAAGCGTTCAGCCTTTTACCATCGAGAACATCGCTGGCTTTTGTATAGGGCCTTTTTCATGCTGTGGAAGTTCCCTTCTAATCCTAGTTTACTGAGTGCTTTTATCATGAAAGGATGTTGATTTTTGTGGATTGCTTTTTCTGCATCAATTGACATGATTATGTCCCTTCATTCTATTTATGTGATGCATTACATTGCCTGATTTTTTCAAATGTTGAACCACCCTTGCCTTCCCAGGTTAAATCCCATTTGGCTTTGCTGCGGTAGGCAGGCTGCTTCATGTGATCAGCATGTCCATGTGGGTGAAGTGGAGTATCTCAGGGTCAAGGAGGCAGGACCGGGCTCTAGCACGCCCACAAGTGCACAGGGAATGGGCAGAAAGCAGCGAGATCAGTGCGCCTCCTACCTGTCACCTGAACCAGCCAGCATCCTTGGCGCTATGAGCACCAATCCTGGGGAGGAAAGAGAAGCCCCGCCAGTGTTGGTGAGAAGGAGGTCAGCGCTGATTCGCTTCACAAGGGGACAGACAACTCTCCTCAGATGCCATCCCAAGTCTACTCTGGCTGTCAGAAATTCAACAAATATGATAAAGATCGGAGGGGAGCATACATGAATTTTTTATTATTTGCAAGAGAAGACTAAAAGGATCTGCATATTATTTAAATTTTGAGTTATAGTTTTAAATGATTCCCTAAAACTTGAAGATAACCCAGCAAATATATTATTACTTTGTTAGCTACAACACATAATAGGCTATTGACATAGCACAAATTCACAGGCAGTTGTGCATGACAGTGAAATAGCGCTGTAGAGACCCCAAAATAATGTTTCATATTATTTACCTGCCTTTGTGAAAGAAGTATGACTAGCTCGTATTTGGACCACAATGTATATACAAATTCAAGTCGGCTTTTTGGAAAATGATGGGCCACGAACACTAGTAATGTGATAAGGAGGAGTCACACTGTAGGATCCACCACCCAACGCACAACAAATTAAATTGATCACAATAAAGCCAAACAAAGATAATTAAAAGGCAAGAATGGCAGCAACTGAAAACGGATCTCTCAAGACATCAGTGATGAGGTTCTGGAAACAAAGCCTGCTTCTCCCACATTGCTGGGTTTCTCTCTGCACCAGACGTATGCTGGAGGAGTTTGGCAGCCCTGCATGAGAGCCAAACGTCTTAGCAGGACCCCAGACCTCAGTCCTTGCACAGCCTCATGTTGGACTATTTTAATATATAAATGCCAAACCTTTGGAACCTAAATAATTCAGATTGCCAGTTAGTTGCCCACAGCCAGATGCAAAAACTGAAGTCAGCATAACCAGGCATTATTCCTCCAGAAAGATGGAAAAGTGACTTGCATTTTTAATGAGTTCCCAGCCAAGAGGGGCATCCAGTGCTGTGCTGGGGCCACCTAGGACTGGCTAAGGAAAGCCAATTATTAAATCTTTCAAAAATTTTTGCAAGCCAATTGTGAAACACAGCCATTATCGCAATTAAAACCGTATAAACTTCCAATTAAATAGATTATATTATACACAAAAGTAATAAATATTCAAAACTCATCAATTCCTAACTATTTTACTACATTTCGTGACACACTGGCAGCTTGTAAGAGGGCTTGGAGGGTGGATTTACACCATGGTAATTGGCAAAGGCTAAAGTCAAGGCCTTTCCTACCACCACGCCCCCACACCCCCCAGACCCCACCACCACCCCAGGGAGGGAGCAGGTTGTTAAACATTTACCGTTGCACCACTGGGGGCTCCTACATGCAGTTAATGGAGCCCACAGTTCTGGCTGGGAAAACAAGCCCTTTAGGCAAATTTCCCCGAGTAATTCTAACTTTCTGGAAGTTTCCACAATAGACCCTGTTTCTTAATCCTTCGGGGAAGTGCTCAGGCCCTCCCACTTGCATGTAGGTCACAGTGTAGAAAAAACACTTACTCACACCATCATTTTATGATTCTCACAGCAACCTAGACATGTGGGCAAAGGAGTATCCTTTCCCCATCAACATGAAGAAACAGCCTTGGAGCAGTGGGTGTGGTTTCCTGGGGTCACACAGCCTGTGGGAGGGGAATTCAGCTTTCTTAGCTAGATTAGCTAGATCAGCTAGATCAGATGGACACATTTTAGGTTTAAAAAAAAGAATTAAATAAACACAAGGTCCAGAACTGGTATACTGGTTAGAAATGTTAATTGAAACAAATGTTCTGCCAATATGTAGCAACAACTTTAAACCTGTGATACCCTCAGTCTCAGCAATCTCGCTTCTAGAACTTTATCTTTGAGGAAGTTAACCGTATGCCAAGATTTCTCTGGCCTATTTTCAATACGGTGTTATTTATACACACAAACTCGGAAGCAACCAGTGTCCCAAGCAAGGAGGTTCAATTGATTGGGTTACATCAGCCTCACCTGGAAATTTCTTAGAAATGCAAATTCTTGGGTTCCACCCCAGTGCATCCAGCCATCTGGGTTTAAATAAGCCCTCTGTGTGATTGATTCAGACGTCTGCTAGAGTTTGAGAATAAAATATCGGACAACCAAAAAAGGGATGCAATGCAGTTCATGAAGAACTCAGGAAAATATGTTCCCAATATAGGAAGTACAACCATATACAATTGACCCTTGAACACATCGGGGGGTTGGGGGTACCCATCCTCCACAAGTTAAAAATAGGTCAGCCCTCGATATCCGAGGTTCCTCATCCACGGATTCAACCTACTGCAGTACTTACTATTGGAAAAAATCCACGTATAAGTGGACTTGCATAATTCAAACCCGTGTTGTTCAAGGGTCCAATGTACCATACAATCCCAGTTATGGAAACCTAGTATATGTATATATATGCATGCTCACATATGTAAAGTCTGGAATGATACATACCAAAAAGTGAGCAACATTTATCTTTGGAAAAGGGGCTCTCCCATCTTTTTGCTTATCCTTATTTTCTAATTTTTGTACAATAAACATGTAAGAAAATAAGCAATAAATTACTTCTAGTGTTATTTAAATATTAATGATTTTTGAAAAAATACTAAATTTAAAAAAATATTTATATATTATATATAATATATATATGTATATATACACACACATATGCTCACAAGCAAGATTTTGCAAAACCCCACACTTCCTGCCCATCCATCCCCAGGATGCTTCATACCAGGTCCCGTGGGCACGTCCCTCACCCCAGGACCTTGGGACAGGTGTCAGAAGGCAGCAGCAATTGGCTCACTGGGTGCAGGAAATGCGGCTGGGGCAAAGAGCAGAAACTTGGCCCTATCTACACAGGGTTAAAATAAACTGGCTACAGAGAAGCCCGTGGGAAAGGCATTACATTTGTTTGCAAGGAAGCATAAAGAAGGACGAATGAAAACAGAAAAGTGGCTCAGTGAGAAACTGATCAAAGCCAGCTGGGCAAGCAGGCCCCGACTTCAGGGAAGAAGGCAGCTGTAGGCGGGTTGGGGGCTGGCAGGCGGGGTCAGGCCTGGGGGCAGGGCAGGGCAGCCTCTCTACACGCATTGTCTGAGGGGGCGAGAGAGGGGAAATTGCGTATGACTGGGCTTCAGGCATTTTGAGACCTGAATTAGCTGTTCCAGTCACTTGGATGGGAGGAAGGATCACCCAGATTCTGTCTTCTCAGCCCCAAGTTCATAAACAGAAAATAATCAGCATCTATCTACCATCAACCATGTGCCCGGCACAGAGCAAGGCATTTCATCATGTCTTTTAATCCTTATGATGGTCCCGGAGAACCCCCAGCCCCTTCCACTCCTGCCAATTTGCCTGTCTAACTTGCCCAAGGTCAAGTAGCTGCTGAGCTGTGGACCAGGTGTCCAAACTAGGACTAGAGCACAGGCTTGCCCTATCACAGAAAGCCGGGTTTGGCGGTTTTCTGTGATAGCCTCTGGCGACCACCAGAGTCCTCCCAGTGCCTTCCCCATCTCCCTTCCCACCCACTCTGGACACCTGTCCCTGCACACAGCTCCTCCACCCACCGCCATCCACCAGTCCTGAGCAACTGAGCCCCTTAAAGAGCTAGTGTGAGCCTCAGCCTTGGCATCATTTCCATCTTGCAAAAGCTAAGGCAGCTTTACAATGTTTATTTTCAATTGTGCCAGGCAAATGCTAAGACATGTTGTAAATGATCATTAATTTGAAGAGATGTTTCCCTTTGAGAGACAAAATGCCTTGCTGATTTCATGAACAATAGCTGAAGCTTAGAAGTTACACTACACTTAAGTTTTCTCTTGTCCTTGGCCTAAATCTGACCTTTTGTTCCTCCCCCTCATTGCTTTCAGAGCACAGACATAGTATACCCACTCAGAATGGGGGAGGAGGTGGAGGGGTTCCCTCAGGACCAGGTGATGTCTAAGAGCATGACCGGCCCCCAGCTGCAGGGCTCAGGTGTCAGTCAGCTCCGGTCACCCCCCTGGTACTGTGCCCATTCCTCGTCCCTCTTCTCTCCCCTCTTCCCTCATCTGGGTGAGTCATTGCCATCCTCATTTAAGTTGATGAAAGGAGATGATTTTAGCCTGCTTGAGGCCAAGTCATGCCCATCTTGGCTGGCACTCATTTTTCTTTATCGGGACATCAAGGGTTTTACATGGCTCAACTTCTGATAAAGGTTCTTTAGATATTATTTCCTCTGAAAAGGTTTCATTTGCTTGGAAAAACTCTCTTTCTTTGCGGGCAAACTCCCTTCCCACCATTCTGCACATCTGCCCACCTCCTTCTCTGGGGAAGTGGAGTCCACCCCTCTGCCTGGAGTTTCTTGGGGAGTGGGGGAGGCACCCGCAATTCAGGTGCACAAAACCCTCCACATGGTCCTCTACAACCCTGATGGTTCTTTTAGGGATGAGCCATTAATAAATGCACGGCCGCCATGACAAGTTGAGAATGTCTGGGTTCTGTGCCTTCCAGCACTTCAGAGATTCCTGTACTGAAGGCCTGTTCCATATGAGTCCATCCAACTGATGGAAATAACAGCCATCATCTCTACGTTAGCTACTCCTCCCAAACCGGAGAAGAGACATCAGTGTAGTCCTTCCCCTCCTTCTGCTTATTCTACCTCTCCTGACACCCACAGGTCCCCCTCAGCCTGACTCAGCCCATACCCGCAGCTGTCCTCACAGCATCCCCACCCTCTGCCTCACCAGCCTCACCAGGCACTGGGCTGTCCTGTCCCCTACTCTTATTTTTACAGTGTTGCTGCCCTTGCTGCCAAAGTGGTTTCACAGTTCATTCTGTCTGCTCCCCTAGCCGAGGACTCTCTTGGCCAAGACCACTGGAAGCCACCCTCTCAGGCTGGCAGAAACAGCATTTATTTCTCTTACTCTCTCCCGGGGCAGTCTGGCATTGGAGCCAAGTCTGAGGTGCAAA
The DNA here is from genome assembly GCF_964341445.2 of Mesoplodon mirus. Taxonomy (NCBI): domain Eukaryota; kingdom Metazoa; phylum Chordata; class Mammalia; order Artiodactyla; family Ziphiidae; genus Mesoplodon; species Mesoplodon mirus. Next base: position 183,269,673 of record NC_138977.1, read on the forward strand.
GGAGGGCAAAGAGGTCAGAGAGGGATGTGCTTCCATTCCAATATCTGGGTGCAGCAGCCTTGGAGACCAGGCTCCCCCAAATACTAAGATGATCTGCCAGTCAGATCATCTCACACTGGCCATGCCACACATACGCTACATTTTTAGGAATAAAAATTGTATCTGCCCTAGAGAAATTCTCATGTCTGTGACAAAAGAATATACATAAGAATTTTCATTCTTCTACTTCCCCTCCTCCTCCAAATTCTTCCTCTCTTTCTCCTTTTTCTTTTCCCCTAATGTTTGTAATTGCTTTGACGTTTTCCATCCCACCTATTTTTTATTCTAGGAGCTCTTCCTGAATTTATGTTACACAAATTCAGTACTATATTTTTCTATCATTGCTGAGAATTAATCAATATTCTATTGATATATTATGTCCCTGAACAATATAATGCTTTCATATCTGTCTCCCATACAACCTCCCATATTGAGATCATGTGGGATTTCAATGTACAGGAATGGCAATGTATAGTAATTTTTAAAATAATCCTTACTTATTTAAATTTAAATATAAATTTTACTGGTTTCTTTACTCACTGCCACTTCTTTTATCTCACACATTCCTCTTAAATTCATTTTTCATTTTGCTGAAGTTCATCTTCCAGTCATTTTTTTCAGGAAGAATTTTGGGGTAGTAAATTTTCTGAGTTTTTGAGGTTTTTTTTCCATTTCACTTGAATGATAGCTTGTTTGGGTAGAGAATACTCTGATGCATAATCATATCCCCTGAGAAGTTTGAAAATATTGCTTCTTTATCTTCTTTCATTCAGTTCTGCCAGTGAGAAGTCTAATTTCGGTCAAAGTCCCATTTTTTATAGGTCATTTGCTTTGCTTTTTTCTTGGTACTCTCAAATTTTACTTTGATTTTGCTGTATATAGTTGGTTGTGCATTTGTCTCACTACATTCTTCCTTTTAAGCTGTGTTCTAGTATCTTTCTGCACCTTTGGTCAATTTTATTCTCTCTCTTTTGATATGTCCTTGTTTTTGTTCTGTTTGCTCCTTCCTTCCAGAACACCTCGTAAATGAGTAGGACTCCTGGATCTTTCCTTCATGACTCTGAACTTCTATTTCACATATTTGCTTACCGTCTTTCTGCAACTACTTTCATGAAAGAGAAAACAGACTTCACAAATCCAGACAACCAAATGGCAGGATACTGTGTATCACAGGCTTCCTGACCCTCCTCCCACGCAGCCTAAGCCTGGGCACGGTGATTGTTTTGCCCTTTCTTAGCTTTGCCGTGGTCTTTTATACTCCTGGGTATTGGCACACCAGGTTCCAGAATGTTCTGCCCTCCTCCCTGACTCATAAACTCCTCACGTCCAGGCCTGAATGACTTCGCCGCAGTCTGCGTACACAGCCTTTGTCATCCAATGATAACGTCCACGTGAAAAATCATATTCTTTGAAGGATGCTTAATTTATCTGACAAGTCTGGGATTATGACAAATGACTCGGAAGAGAAAGAATCAGTCAGTGGGAGGAGCCCCGAGCGCAGACTGGCCCTGGCCCTTCTAGGCTTCATGTCACAGGCACCACCCGCTCTGCTTGCATCTTCAGCTCAGCTCAGCTTCCCTCTGTCTAAGCAACCCCTCTGCACACTCCATCTCACCGTAAAAGAGCCTTATGGCTCCTCCAGGCCGATTCTCCCTTGCTTTTTTCATGGATCTCAGAGAACATTCTAGAACAATCTCCGATATGTGTGTTTTTAACCCCAGTTCACAAGCTTGAACTCCTGTAGGAACACGGGGTTCACTCTCTCTCTCCAAGTGCAGCCCATCCTTCAACTCCCTAAGAGTTGATTCAAGAGACCTGAGACCAGCTGCAGACCCTTCCCAAGACTAGCACTCCCCAGGTCTTCCACATCCTCATAAATGGCACCAAACCCTAGGACTGAGGCTGAGTCACTCTCTCCCTCACCCCCAAATCTATGTCAGCAAGTCCTGGCATCACTACCTCTAAACCCCATCCCAAACCCACCCTTCCTCTGCATCCTTGCTGTTGGCACTCCAACCCCAACCTCTTGCTTGGACTGGGGCAAGGACCAATCTGGACTCTAGGGCCTGCAGAGTGATATTGACATGTCATGACTCATTCGAAAATCAGAATAACTGATACTTTCATCTCCATCTGCCTAAGTTGTTTGTCTGCCTCTCAGCTCTTTCCAAATTTGGATGATGAAAAGAGCTGTTATTTACCTACTTATTCAAGCCCCCATATATTCTATGATGCAATATATTAGAATTCCACAATATGTATACTTTTAACACACATAGAAGAGTATATACACATATTTATTTAATTTTTATGTGTTGACTTTAATTTATAGATTCCATGTCAAATATATTCTTAACTTAAAGACATAGAGATTGATACATATGTGTAATTTGTTGATCTTGCCAGATAACCCGATCCCATCTTACCTTCTCCTCCAGGTACTGAGCCCTGGAGGCAGCAAACCACAGCCATGACTTTAGATCCTGGCTGGCTGCTGCCATCTGCGGCTCGCTCCCCCTGTGCCAGGGCTAACTCTTCCTCCTGGTGTTTGAGTACCATCTGTCCCTTCCCCTTTGGGCAGGATGTTCTGCCCACTGAGATGGGCTGTCTGGGATCTGCATGTGTTCTGGGGGCCACTGGGCTGGGAAGGCCTCTGCTAGCATCCTCCCAAACCACAGGGTGGGGCAGGAGGAACGGCCCTCACTCAAGACATCGCACCTACAGACACAATGACTTCTTGCTGTTGCTTCAAAAACATGTCCAAGGGCTCCTGCCCATTGGCACCTTTATCCCCAGGAGCTGCTCCCAGGGCATGTCTGCCTTTATAAGCCAAGGAGAAAGCACTGGTCTTCAGCATACTTCTCTGTGTTCTTCACACAGGAGACCTTGTGTGGGGCACAAACAAAACCAGAGCCCGGGAGTGGTGCTGGGAAAATATGTCATGAAGTGGGATGGGGGAGAGGATCCCACATTCTATTGAGTTTATAGAAATTAAAACGATTACTGAGAATCCAGATGCATTCACCTTCAGTTCACAACCAGCTGTCTTAATTAAAATGTGGCTAAAAGAAGCAAATCAATTAACAGATACCTTACAAGATGGTTTATTCTATCTTACACACAGAAAATTGCTTATGAGTATTGCATTATTGCTTTAGGTTATCAGTTAACCAAGTCTGCTAATGAACTACATTGTTATCAAGTCAGATAAAAGATGCCCTGGGAATCCAGGCAAATTATTACAACACAGCATTTTGTTTTGAAACATAGCTCATCTTTCATCACACACAAGGAGAGTAACCTTATCTAAGTAGTGAACCAGTCCATAGAGCCACCCAGATTTCTGTTGAACGAAAAGGCAAAGAGTATTCCTTAATGCAGCCCGGAAATATAGGGTCTACATTACAGGGGAGAGAAATGTGAGTGGGGCCTGTGCCACGGAGGCTTACATTTACAGCAATAATCAAAGACGTGGGTTTCCTAAGCCTCTGCCAGCTGTGTCCTCCATGATAAAGTATAGACATTGTCACAGTCACCACAAAATAATTATGTAAGCATAACAATAATTGCTTGCATTTGTAAAGCTCTCTACAAGGCATGGCAGCTGCTTTCTCATTTAATTCTTTGTTGGCTCCACCATTTGAAGAGCTACAGAGCTGCAGACCCATTCCACGGCCATCAGACCCCTTTCTCCCACTCCAGCCCAGCCTGCCATTTCATCTTTTGGAAGGTCTGTCTTTCACTTATAGGAATGGAGACTGCCCCATAGTTTCCATGTTTCAGGGCCCCTGAATGTTGACAAGGGTTTTCTTTTGGCAGCTGAGGTGAGGCCTTCTGTTCTAGAAAATGCTGCTCACCTCTTGGTAAGATGGTGGTGCTGGAGAGGCTGTGTCTTGAGTCTGGGTCTCATTCCATGAGTCATTTGCTGCCAGTAAGATCCACTGACATGGACACAATGCCATCCTGAAGCAAGACCAGCTCCGACTGGGGAACCAGGATAGCCAGTGAGCATTTATTGGCTTCCAAACTTTCTCACTACTGGAAAGAGAGCTCTTACTTCCCTCTATGCAGTCAGCTTCTTGCAGAAGAGAAGCAATATTTTCCTTCAGGACAGAGGCACTTTAGATTCTCTAAGTTCTATTATTTGCCCTGGATTTTGGGTTCCATGTGAAGGTCCATCACCAGCTTTGGTTGCTCAAACTTAAGCTATCTACAAGACTGCAAGCTTGGGCAGCTGTCCAGAGTGCCAAACCCCTCCTGAAGAGGCTGCTTTCTCAGAGCTCAATCACTTGTGCATTTCTGGAAAGAAAAAGAAGCATCTGGAAGACTTACTGACAAGAGTGACTATGTCTAACTAATCATGGCATATGTTAATGCACCCCACACAATTAAACAGGTATGAAAGAGTTCAACAGCAAATCTTAGCAAAGTGGGGCATTTCCTTGTGTGACATAGGAAGGGACCTGAAGACCAGTGGCTCTAGATAAAGGGGAGAGTTTTTCAGATAGAGCTCAACCTAAAGGTTGTTTTCTGCCTGCCAAACCAAGGCCACAAAACCTCATCCACTTTGGTGACAAAAAGGGAAGAAGTCAGTCCCCAAGGTTAATAAGTATATCGAGGGGAAAGTGCCACTTTCTGTATTCGAAGAGTTTGCAATGACCTGAGCAGGTGCTACAAGGTAGACAGGCCGATGGGAATGTAACTAGAAACTGATACCTTCACATCTGAACTATACACTGTTACAGAGGGTGAGACTTCTCCACACTTAGTGTATCAGCTTTGATGTGAGGGAATGGCAGTAAAGATATATATTAAAAAGTAGGAACATGGAAGAAAAGATGGTCACTGAACCAGACCCTGATATGGTAGAGCTTGGGCTGAAAGTACAGCAGAGACCCTGCTGTAGCCACTCTTGGCTAAGGGTCTCACCCACACTTCCATGTTGAGGCCAAATTCCCACCAAAACTTCATTGTAGTTTCACATAAACATTACCCATAGTTATAACAGCATGACATACTTATGCTTACATTGTATACTTGTTTATCCCATTCCATTGTGCATATTCAGTCCTAATACCTTGAGTCTAGCATCTGCCCATGAGAGAAGGGGCAGAAATAGCAGAAAGACAGGGCAGAATGAAGCCTCAATGGGGCAAGCCAAGTCAACATCCGTAAAAAGGACAGCATATACCTAACTACCCCATGTGTGGAGGACCAAGGGCACACGTCGAGGTCAGGGTTACAAAGCTTGATGGCATCAGAGCCTACATGGAAGACAAGCAAGTTGGAAACAAGCAAGGATAGTGAGAGAGAGAAGAGGAAGAAGGGATTCCAAGAGAAAGCCTCAAATGCTGTCAGGTTGTTGTGCTTCTCCTTTAAAGGATGGTGGGTCCAGAAGAACAAAGAGTTTGACTTGGCTGGTCTAGAGGTCCAGGGGCTTAACAGAAAGTTTATCCCTCCTATTATCTTTAAAAATTCCTGAGTTGAAAGGACCCCTTCAGGTGTTGCTAAGGAGAGGATCAAAAGTGGCTGGACCTAGTCATCATTTGCACTTGAGATACCAATGCCCAGAGAAGATGGGCAGACCAGGAGAGCTGTCTCCTCCCACCCCCAGTGTCCCTGAGCTGGGGAAGTGGCACCTGTGAGTTACCACATTGAGGAACTGTTCTCTGACAGGAAAGGGATTCCTCTACAAACAGGTGTGCCACCAGCCCCTAGAGATCCAGACATAACCTGCAGGAAAAGATAAGCTGGGCAGCGGCTGGGATAGCATCTGCTGGCTGGACTAGTAAGTGAATCAGGCTGAAAACATGGACTGGGTATCAAGAGGAAGAGAAAGAGACTTTTAGAGACTCTAAGATCATAGTGGCGGCCTAAACACAAATCTTCCACCACATCCTCCAAAAATCATGCAGACCAAAAAGGACAAAAGGAAAAAGCTAAACTAGTAACAAGGTGCCTATATGTCCTGGTTTGCCTGGGACTATCCCAGGGTATAAATGTTGAGGATAAGTTAATTCCTGCTAATGCTGAAAAGCCTTTTGACCAAATCCCACACACATTTCTGAAAAACTCAGTAAAATCGGAATTGATGGGTGTTCCCGTAACATGATAAAACATGTGTACTTTAGCCCAAAAGCTAAATTTTACTTAATGAAAACCACTAGAGGATTTTCCACCAAGATCAGGCACAAGACAAGTATACTCACTGTTTCCACTATTATTTAACATTGGTGGTTTTAGCCAATGCAATCAGAGAAGAGAAAAAATTAGAGGCTTAAGAATTGGGAGAGAAAATCTACAATTTGGCAGATGACATAATATGATGAAAACTCAAGGAGATCAAGAAGAAAACGAACAAAACAATAAAAGCATTCAATAAGGTAGCTGCTATCATGTTAACACACCAAAAAAAAAAATCCATAAGCAATCAATGAACAAGTAGGAGACATAATGGGAAATTTCATTTACAAAAGCAACAAAAACATAAAATATTTAGAAGTAAACTTAACAAGAAATGTGAAAAGTCCATAAGAGTAAAATCTGAAAACTCTCCTGAGACAAGCAAAAAAACAGACTTGTAAAAAATATATTTCTTGTCAGTGAAAGATAATATCATAAAGAAGTCAATTGTCTTCAATTTAATATGTGAACATAATGCAACTCCAATAAAAATACCAAGATGTTTGTTTCTGTAGCTAGATTCTGAAGTTGACTGTAAAGTTTATATGGAAAAACAAATGCACAGGAATAGCTAAAACAGAATAGCAGGGTGTGCAGGAACCAGCCCTGCCAAGTAATAGAGCATACATGAAGGTAATAGCACATGAATAATCACAAATACCATTGGAGAATACCATGAAGTCTAGAAATATCTAAACATATGTGGAAACTTAGAACATTATAAAGGTGGCAAGTAAAACACTGGTGAAAATTGGGTGGTTTTGAAAAATGATATTGAAATAACTGGATTGCTATTTGGGAAAAAGATAAAATTGGAACTATATCTCATACCACATACCATACCAAATGAATCAGAGATCCAAATAAAAATAAACCCATATAAGAACCAGAATAATATATATTTATATATATATACATATATAAACATTTATCTAATTTTATAAACATTGTATATATGTAAAAAAAATTTTAATTAAATATATTTTTGTCAAAAGGAACACAGGAAGAATAAAATGGGAACTATTGAGATTAATTACCTCAAAGCAGTGGGTGGGAGCAGGGTGGAGTGGACAGTATGAGAGCAAAACGTCTCTGAGTTTACCTGTTTACATGTTTTTAGTTTTGAACCATATGCATGTTTCACATACTCAAAAAATAAAATTAAACTAAAAGGATTAAGATAGGAAACTAAAACCAGCATATACACTGAAACAAATGTCTCTAACACTATATCAAATTGATAGCAAAACCACATTGAGAAAATAGTTAATTCTTTTTGAACACAATATTCTGTACACATGGAGGACTAAATTCTAAGAACAAAGAACTGCAAAGAAAATTTTTTTTGATTTTTAAAAAAAAATTATTTATTTTATTTATTTATTTTTGGCTGCGTTGGGTCTTCGTTGCTGTGCGTGGGCTTTCTCTAGTTGTGGTGAGGGGGGCTACTCTTCCTTGCGGTGCACGGGCTTCTTACTGAGGTGGCTGCTCTTGTTGCAGAGCACGGGCTCTAGACACACGGGCTTCAGTAGTTGTGGCTCATGGGCTCTAGAGTGCAGGCTTAGCCCATGCTTAGCAGGCTTAGCATGGGCTTGGTTGCTCCGGGGCATGTGGGATCTTCCTGGACCAGGGATCAACCCGTGTCCCCTGCATTGGCAGGCAGATTCTTTTTTTGTTCTTGTTTTTGTTTTTCAAAGCTTTATTGAGGCATAATTTACATTCCATAAGTTAATCCATTGTAAATTTATAATTCAGTGATTTTCCACAATTTATAGATTTGTACAACCATCCCCATAATCCTGTTTTAGAACACTTCTGTTACCTCAAAAAATTCCCTCATGTCCATTCGCTTTCAATCCACTTTTTACATATAGTCCCAGGAAACCACTTATCTTTCTGCATCTAGAAATTTGCCCTTCATGCATATTTCTTTCTTTTTAAAATAAATTTATTTATTTGTTTATTTATTTTTGGCTGCGTTGGGTCTTTGTTGCTGCACGCAGCCTTTCTCTAGTTGCAGCAAGCGGGGGTCTACTCTTTGTTGAGGTGCTTGGGCTTCTCATTGCAGTGTCTTCTCTAGTTGTGGAGCATGAGCTCTAGGCATGCGGGCTTCAGTAGTTGTGGCACATGGGCTCAGCAGTTGTGGCTCTCAAGCTCTAGAGAGCAGGCTCTGTAGTTGTGGCGCACGAGCTTAGTTGCTCTGCAGCATGTGGGATCTTCCTGGACCAGGGTTCGAACCCGTGTCCCCTGCATTGGCAGGCGGATTCGTAACCACTGGGCCACAACGGAAGCCCCTGCAAAGAAATTTTTAAGTGAATTTGTAGTTGTACAGTGTTGTAATTCTGGAAGTACGTATTTTGTGTGTATTTTAGGGTAGAGCAAATGGGTAAAAATATTTATATGGTTGGGGAACAGGATTTTCACTTTAGAGGAGGTAAAATAGAAATACAGAATGAGGAAATCTCAAGAAGAAACTTATGGTATTGAGTTTTTGATTTAAATATACATTTGCTGACTGTCCACTGAGAGGGCCTACAAGCAACGATGCTTCAATAGCCATGAGCACACAGTGTGCCCAGATCTTGGTTTCTAAAAACTATTCCACATCAAAAAGCAAGAGGAGGAGGAGGAGAAGGAGAAAAACATGGGTCAAGGGAAAATGGGTGATTCCGGGTCTGAGCAGGAACAGTACAAGGTGAGCCTGGGACGTTGTGTTGTGTCAGAAGTCTAGGAAATGCTCAACGACTACTGGGGTCCTGTCTAAACCCACCAAGAAGTGACTTGTACTGATAACTTGTGACAATTTGAGCATGAAAAAGATTCATGATGGTGATGAATTATAGTGCATTGAAGTCCATAGGAATAATGTTCAACAAGAAAGAGAAAGAGAAAAGGGGAAGAGGACAGTCTTTTTCTAGAAGAATGCAGCTATTAAATGTAGAAGGAATTCTGGAACTAGAAATTCAGTACTTTGTAACCCCCAATGTAATAACTGATTCAAACATGGATTATGAACAAATATAAAATCATTGGGTGAAGAATTATTGGGGTCAGGATGTTCCCACCATTTCAAAGCCCCACCCCTTCTATTATTTACTAATTACAAAGGCAGGGTTTTCTCTCTACAATGGAGAGATATAGCTGTTGCTTCCTTAACCAAGTTATCAAAAGCAGCAACACCAACCTTGAGAGAGACCGGGGTCATGTGCCTCCTGGTGCAATGCACTGAAAGATACATACGCAACGTTACCTCTGAGGTAATCCTGACAAAATTCTCCGTTTGCACCTGCTCAAGAGGAAACAGTCAGATAAATCCAGAAAATGGGACATCATGAAAGACGAATGGCTTACGTACTTCAAAACTGACAGTGCGGGCTTCCCTGGTGGCGCAGTGGTTGAGAGTCTGCCTGCCGATGCAGGAGACACGGGTTCATGCCCCGGTCTGGGAAGATCCCACATGCCGCGGAGCGGCTGGTCCCGTGAGCCATGGCCGCTGGGCCTGCGCATCCGGAGCCTGTGCTCCACAACGGGAGAGACCACAACAGTGAGAGGCCCGTGTACCGCCAAAAAAAAAGAGACAGTGCCATGGAGAGAGAAGGCAACATCGAGAGAGACTAAAAAGGGACGAAATCCAATACAGTGGCTCCTGGCTTGGAAAAATAGAAATATAAGAGATACTTGGGAAACATTTGAATACAGGCTGTGTAATAGATGATACTATCAAATTACCACCCATTTCCATTCATTTCTTACCATTTATGTTGTTGTACTGTGATTATGTGGGAGATACATGGTGTATTTAAGGGTGAAATATCATGATATTTATATTAGTTTTTAAATGAATCAGAAAAAAGTTATGTACACAGAGATAAAGCAAGTAGGGCAAAATGTTAATTTATGGATCTAGGTGAAAGGTGAGATGTTTTTATTGCACTGTTCTTTCAACTCTTCTGTGGCTTTGAAGATTTTTCAAAAAGAAGGACTGTGAGAGCACATGGGTGGTGATGAGGTGCAGGAAAGCAGGACTAGGGGAAGTGAGTTGTGAACCAACCATTCAGATAAACCTGGAGGAGGTGCCTCCTTTCCTGGGAGCAGGGCTCCTTCAGCCAGCAGCCTAGGATCCTGTTCCCCTTCATGAAGGCTGCCCTGCACGCTCAGGCTTGTCCACTGTGAGACCCCATAGCTGCGTTGGCAGACACTTCTGCCAAACTGATAGCTTGATGACACAAAGAAAAGTTTTGGAATTTTTTTTTCGTCAAATGGACTAAGCTGGCTAACGGTTGATTGGCCTCTGTCAAAGAGAAGGTCTTGGAAAATCAAATCAAATAAGATAAAATTTATCTTGCTGTTAAAACCCAGTTTTCTCAGATCTAATCAGGCAAACAGCCCGCAGCTTCATTTAAAATCTTGCCAAAATACCCCCATATTAGCTGTCTCAAAGAGATGCTGATTCCTGGTCTCACAGCCATCCTGGCAACAGGACTTCCGTCCCATGGCTAGCAATCCCCCTCCCGTCCTGTGGGGGGCGTGCAGGAGAGCCACCAGCCAGTGCAGGACAAGAGAGGGACTGCCTTTCCTCCTTTCAGTAAAAGCACTCTTACAACTCACCTTTCAGAGAAGTCGAGGTTTAACATGCAAAACAGAAGGACAGCATGTTCACTAAATTATTCCTAGATGACAGAAAGCACGGGCCAAGTTCTGCTACAGGAGAATGGCTTGCTTGTCCTTTGCTTTTTCTTTCGGGTCTAACTTCTTCCCGACTCAGCCTGACTCCATCTAGTGTCAGTTTTGGAAACTTGAATTGTGCTCCCTTCTGTGCGGAGAAGCTCTGGTGTGATACATGCTGAGAACAGTTCGCTGCACATGGTGGGGGAATAGATGGGGGTGGGACTCCCGTCCAGCCATTAACTCCCAGCCACCCGCCTCTACCCATCCTTCGTCCCGTTCCTTCCCTTCCTCCGCACCCTGCCTTCCTCCTGCACCCTTCACGTTCCCTTTCCTGTACTTCACTCTCGCAGTGCTTACTGTTGAATGACTACGGCAGCCACCTCTCCTGGATTATGGAAATCTCCTCCTACAGCTCCAATGTATCAAAATAATTCAGAACATCCAAACATACAAAGCGGAGCTGCTCTCTAACACGATCTTATGTAGAAACGTAAAAGCACAGTGACTGTTCGTTCAACAATGCTTTTGAATTGGTTTCCTTTGTATTGTTCACAGCAGCATCTTCACACACACACATGTGCGTGTCAGGCCTTCATTTTGAGTCATCACATAATCACCTCCCCTCCCCCCACTAGCACGCACATATGCATGTACACGTGGACCAGGATTAAGCATTAGGCATTGTGAAATCTTTCAGTTTTGTGAATTCCATGACTAAGATGTCCCTGAATCAGGGTTTGCAAGAGTTCTGGAAACTTCCAGGGGCACTGGAGCTTCCAAAGCACGATGCCTTAACCCAAAGTGTCCTCTGATGCGTGTGGGCGGTTTGGAGGGTCAAGACAGCATCGCTCACCGTGGGTGGTGAGATCACTCTGCCAGAATCTCTGCCTGTCCACTCGATTGTTCTGACACAGGACCAGAGCTGGCCACAGCAGCCCGCAGCCGCACGCCAGGGTGCCTCAGTCACCCAGCAGAGGGCCCCTGAGACCATGCTGTGGGCAGAGTCTCTGCCCACATCCATCCCAAACTGACCCCTATCCTACATTCCCCACTCCAGAGACCCCAAAGGCCCCCAAAGGTAACGCAGATTCTGAGCCTGGGGTTCATCTATGCATTCCCAGGTCCCTTCACCCCTACCATCAAGAGCTAATCCTCCTCATCCTTGCAGACTTAGTCCACTGCCTCCCCTGACCCAGACTGCCAAAAGCCCTGTTAGAACCCCTGGTAAAGGCCAGTCTGCCCTGATTCTATAGTGGGAGAGCAGTCAGAGTGCTGCCCTGGGTGAGCTGGGACGAGGATGCCCTCCTGGCGAGTGGTGGCAGCTGCATGCTCAGGGGAACCTGTCGTTACATCAATCCCCCAAGGGCTGGAAGAAGGTAGAGCTGCCCAGGGAGAAGGGCCCTTAGGGCGGGGCAAGGGAGGGGCATTGGCTGACTTGGAATTCTACTTTCCTGCATGAGTGGGTCATGGATTTGGTGACAGTTGGGAGCTACTCAGCGTGTTTCTTCTGGAGAGAGAAATGGGACACCTTAGCCAGTGTGGGTCTGGGTGTGTGCGTGAACGTGTGCGTATGAGATGGGACACATGGCATCCGTGGTTACTCCAGCCCCAAAAGCCCCCAATTCCACCACACATTGCCAAAATCCCCCAGAGCTGGGTACCTACCCCCCTCTGTGAGAACCCTGGGTGCAAGAGGAGGTAACACTGCCAGTGAGAGGACAGCTGTGTGGCCACCCCAGGACCTGGAGACCATGCCTCCCAGGCCTCCCAAACCTAGGATGACCACATGCTGATTTTCCTAGGACAGCGTGGGTTTACGCCCATCATCCTGACACTATTATTAGTACAGTAGTGTCTCTTCTCCACTCTCAAAAAGTCCTAGGGGCTTCCCTGGTGGCGCAGTGGTTGAGAGTCCGCCTGCCGATGCAGGGGACACGGGTTCGTGCCCCGGTCTGGGAAGATCCCACATGCCGCGGAGCGGCTGGGCCCGTGAGCCATGGCTGCTGAACCTGCATGTCCGGAGCCTGTGCTCCGCAACAGGAGAGGCCCCAACAGTGAGAGGCCCGCGTACCGCAAAAAAAAAAAAAAAAGTCCTGCTTTGATGATAAGGTAAATGGTCACCCTAATCACACCTGTCTCCCCCAGTCCAGGCCCCTGTGGGGTGGCCAAACAGACAGTAGAGGGGGAGGACAGGAGACGGGACAGAAAGAGACAGAGAAACAATGAGCATCAGAAACAGAGAGAGGCAATGCTTGGAGATAGAGTTGATGAAACATGCTTTAGGGCCTCACGCTCAGAAATCACTGCCAGAAACTGAAAAGTCTGAAGGAGGGCAGATCCTTCAGAAAGTGAAAATCTTGAAAAAATCCATTTCCAGCTCATCCCCAGGGCATCCCCCTGACGGCCACATACCACACATCCATCTCTTCTTCATCCACAGATCCACCCATTTCTTCAAGAGATGCTACTTTGTACTTACCAAGCCCCAGGTCCCAGGGAAGCACTGGAGGGGGAGATTGTGCTTTGCATCCCTCTAAAAGCCCACCACCCTTTCTCAGCCCAGACATCTGTCCTGAATGCCAGACACTCACTGAACATCTCCTCTACTTGGAAGTCTCCAGAAGCCTCAGACTTACCATGTTCATAAAAGGTAGTCACCAACACACACACCCCCAGCCCACCGCCCACACCTGCTCTACCACCTACTTCCCAGAGGACATCCCCCAGCTAGGACCTCCCCACCCCAACAAACGCTGGCTGTTCTGGATTTGCCTGCACCTTCACTCAGCCCCCGGGGCCGGCTGCCTCATTGGTATCTCTCAGATCCTTGCTCCAGAGGCCTTTGCAGTAGCTTGCAGCTCTCTGGGTACAGAGCACTCCATATGATACAAAAGAGCAAGTGCAAAGGTCCTGAGGTAGGATTGTCCTTGGAGCTCAAGACGAAACTTGAACAGAGAAAGAAGAAAGGGCACAGATCAGAAAAAGCGAGATGGAAAGAGTCAGAGAGCCAGAGAGACACAAGGAGACATGGGGACAGTGGGACACACACGTAGGCTCTGCCGGAGAAGCCCAGACCACTGACAGGCGGGCTGAGAAGGAAAGGGGAGAAAGAACATCTGGCGTCCAGAAAAGCGTGGCCCTGGCCTCAGCGACAGTACCAGACCCCAGTCCTCACCAAGCTGCCCAGCATCTTTCATCAACCTGACCGACCGAGTGCATCATCCTGAACGCTCTGCTCTTTCTGCCCCTCCCTGGCAGGGATCCTAGGCTCAGCTCAGCACCCACTCTCACTCCCAACAGGGTCAGGCCCCTTAGACACCTCCCTCCATTCTCCATCCTGGGTCCGCCCCAAGGTGGGAGGCTGCCCCTAGTCCCTGTCCCCAAACAGGCTCCCGGGCCTCAGGTGCAAGGTCAGAGACTGAGTGAGTGCCCTCCATGGGGCTGCTGCCCTGACAGCTGCAGTGGGCCACGCTGTGCACTCCACCAGCCACATCCCATCCCCGTAATTCCTGCTAGCCAGCCAGACAGCCACTCGGCGGCAGCCTTTCCCCTCCTCGGGGAGGGAAATCCTCCATGCTGCCCTCCACCCGAGCTCCGCCCTGTGCTCTCAGAGCCCTTGAATGAGGATCTGTCAGAAACACACTTGTGCCCAGCTGCCCACACCCCTGCTTCTTGCCAGGGTCATCAGCCGGGGGAGTCCCTCCTGGGCCATAGACCCCTACGAGTCCCCAGCGCTGATTTCCCCTGTCGCCGCAAAGTAGCTGGAGGATGGATGGCCCTAGCAGGGCTGGTCTGCAAGCACAGCCAGAAGCCTCCTGACTGCTCCTGCGTTCAGGTCTGTGAGAGATCCATGAGGAAGCCACGCCGCACTTTCTTTGCTGAATTTCTCTGGGTTCTCTCGTGCAAACATGATTTGGGAGCTTAGCATCAAGAAGACAGTCTCTCAAACCCAGGGGACAGTCCAAGGGGGCTGAGCAGGGGCTGGCAGTACCAAGGCTGGTGTCCTGGGGGGCAGGCAGGGACCCTCTGACTGGTAGATTCACAGGGCTGTAGTAGGCACAGTGCTGCCCAAATCTGGCTTGACCACCGACACTCCTAGCTAGGACCGTCCACACTGAACCAGGGGCAGAGGACAGGAGCCAAGGTCTTAGGGCATGGCCTTTGCTGCTGCCTAGAGCAGAGAGCAGGAGGGTTGCCTATAGATGGGCCCGCTGAGGTTCCAGGGCCTCCACCCACATTGTCCCCATGTGTGCCACATTGGACCCAGGAGCTCTCACCAAGCCACACACCTGAGGCTACCCCTGCCCAGAGGATGGTGCCTTTTGCTAAGAGACACAAAGGCACTCTTCCGGCTCTGAGTCTAGAGTCGCCCTTCCATCTCAGGCCCCATTTGGACATGCTGCTGCCAGAGACCTGACACTCCACCCCTCCCTGCAAAACAGCCAGTGTCCCACCCCCCTCTCTACAGCCCCTCCCACCTCAGTCCTGCAGAGCACAGCCTGCTCTCTGCAAGTGGTTTCACAACAGGAAGGAATCTCCTGCAAAATAAACAGTCCTGAGGCCTGGAGGCTCCCTCCGTCCCCCTCCCCCCCGAGTACTGTGGGGGCAGCCTTCAGAGGAACACAGCAGCAGGGCTGCTCCAGAGAGCGAGCGGAAGGCGCAGGGTGGCCTGCCCAATCTCAGTTGGAATCTGACCCGCTGAGAGCCCATCCCTGCCACTCAGACCTCCCGTGCTGTCCACACCTGTTGGGTCCACCCTCCATGGGAGCTGGCCCTCTTCGACACCCTTATTTGGGCAGAATCAGGCTGTGTGTTTCCAGTTGTGGGGCAGTGGGCGTGCATGCACGCAGATGTCGTTCTATAAGTATCCGACCTAAAAATAGGGAGAGGCTGCCCTAAGTGTTTGTCAATTGATGCCTGGCCATTTTCATCTTGAAACTTAAATATTGCAGAATGGCTCCTAAGTTTAGATCGTATAAATTCCAATGTCCTCAACTCGAGGAAGGGGTTTCAGATGTCTAGAAAAGGCATCCGTCCTCCCTAGCAGAATCCACACATAGGAATGAAGTACCTGCCACTGTGCTCCACGTGGCCCTGGTGACCAGGGGGATCCAAGAGCAACCCAAGACCCCGGTCCCCCATGAAGGAGCTTGCAGAGTGACAGGGAGACAAGATTTACACTGAAGAAAAGATCGGAGTGTCGTGGGTGATGTCCAGCATCTTCCTGCAAACCTCATCCTCCAGGAGTTGGAGAAAGTCTGAATGGAGGTGTGTGGGCTGGCCTTGCCACACTTGCCTGCCCACCTTTCCTGGCCCCTCGGCTGCAGGCATCACCTTGGCTTTCCTGTGGGGAACCACTTCCTTGTGATTCCCTCGAGGCCAGTTCCGGACGGACCTGTGAACCATCCCTGATGAATCAGGTATTACTTCTTCCTGTCAGCAGGGACTGGTCAAGGGGTGATCCAACTCAGTCCAGTGAGACTCAACTCTGGGACTTTGGGGAAAATATTAAGAAAGAGGAGTGCCTTCTGGAATTGGTAACTGAGGGGTGGAGGGAGGCCCACAGGGTGGAGGGAATCTGCTGAAACTGAAGCCTCCACAGAAAAGGGTTAGGCTGAGACCAAGTTCAAGATGGCTTTTGAGCCCCTGGATCCAGCTGTGCCTGAAGCACCTCTTCTTGAATGCTCAATAAGGAAACACCTTCTTTATCTTATAGTCTTATCTGAGCTATGTAAATATCACCTGCAATCAGAAGCATCCTAATGACTTAGGTGGCAGGTCCTTCACAGAGCAGAGGGTGCTGGCTGTGAACGAGGAGCTCACAGCACAGCCTCAAATAAACCCAACTAGGATCCACAAGTTAAGCAAGGCTGTGCACCTCTGGGCCTTTGCACATGCTACTTTTTGATGCAATACCCTTTTTGTCCCTATGGAAAGCTCTTATCCACCAAGACATAGCACAAAGACACTTCCTCTGGAGGTGCCCTCCTCTCTGTCAGCTCAGGATCCCCCGCAACCTTGTCACACCCCTGCCCTTGCCCCCAAAGGGTGTTCTGTGGCACGAAGGACACGCTTCAGATAGCCCAAGTGAGCCGTTTCTCCCCAGGACCAGGATGACCTGTGAGACTCCTTGGAACTTAGTTTCTCCTCCTGGGAGATGCAAGCAGAAGGTAAAAGGGGAGAATCTTGAACTGATGGGAAAGTTACCCCCAAATTACTGTTAAACCAGAAGTGGTTTGCAGTGATAAAATCAATTTTGTAGTGATACAGGGCTCAGGAGGAAGTAAAGTTCAGCCACAGAGAAACAAATCTAGTGACAGCATTGCTCCTAAGACTCTGAGACCGGGAACACTCGTGGAACACGTGTGGAACACAGATGGGCCATGTAGCTGCCATCAGTGTGGATGCACCTGAGGCCCCGGGTCCAAGGACCACACAGCCAGATCTCACTGGGAGGGAGGATTAGAAAGGTGATTGGAAGTGAAGAGCAAAAGGGGATGGCCCAATTATGCTTCACACCGTGGTTTGAGCCTGGGCCTCAGTCTTCTCACCTGAAAATGGGGACTTCAGCCCCTGACACATAGAAGGGACTCACCCAGACAGCTCTTTCTTTTGCCTGTTTGTTCCGAAGCCTCCTTGCAATGGAAGCTGACCTTGGGGTCCCAGTGGAACCCAGGGCACGCTTCTCTAATTGGGCTAGTTTGGGGGCTGTGGGTGCTGGCAACCCCTTCTCTCTTCAGAGCTCATGATGGGTCTGCTTCTCAGAAAAACAAGGTCGGTGGACCTAGCCCTTTTGCCCCGCCCTGGGGCTGTTTGGTGCTGGAAATTAGGCACACTAGGCCCAGATACAGAATGGAGGCTTCAGTCCTCTCCTGAGCAGGATGCCAGACTCTGAGTTGGACTGGGTTATGCAGCAGCCCTGCTCCCAGCAGCTGCTGGGTTTGCGCTGGGGTCTAGAACCTTCCTCTGACATGGCTGTGACTTGCAGGAACATCAGGCTCCCTGCTCACAAACCTAGAAACCACCTTGAAATTGCTCTTCCTCAATACCCTCTTCCGGTCTCAGTAAAGAAGCTGCAACTGCCAAACTTCAAGTAAACAGGACATCGCCACTCCTCTCCCACAGCTGTTGGCATTTCTTTCTTCCTGTGAAAGCACCTAGACTTGGGGCAGAACCCAAACCTGCAGAGCTGCACAGGTTTGAGAGATGGAAAGCAGAAGATCCAGGAGAACAAAGCAAAGACGGCTCCACGATGGGCCTGGGAGCTTGGGAATAGCGCCTTGGTTTCCATGGATCCCCATCCAGGCAAGAGAGCACACTGAGCCAGACAGAGCCCTCGTTCCCAAACCTAGCTCAGGACTGCCCAGGCCCTGGCCTGCAGTGGGCCCTGGCTCCTGGAAGATGGGCAGTGAGTAAGGAATTCTATGCAGGGGGTTCCTGCTAACACACGGAAGCACACAGCTGTTAGCGTCCAGGAGGGCCAAAGGGGCACCTAACCCAGCCTGGGGGCGTCAAGAAGGTCCCCTGGAGTGAGCACTGTTTAAATTAAAAACAAAAGGACAAGTAGGAGCTAGTGAAGATGGTGGAGGAGAGGGGAATGGAGGCAGGTAGGGAAGGTGCCCCATCAGAGAAAGAGGTGCCAGCGAAGGCCAGGAGGCCCAAGGGGGTGCAGGGGCTTGGGGATAAAGAAGCTGGCTCAGTGGGTCAGAGCAGCAAAGGGGCACAGGTAAACTGAGGCTCTCCAGGCTTTCCAGAGGATGGGGACGGGACAGGCAGCCAGGACATGGCCGCCCTGGGCAGGAGCTAGAAGCAGGAGGCCACAGAGGGCCACCAGAAAGATGGAGGAGCCCACTCAAGGCAACAAAATGCAAGGGAAAATGACTCCAGCTTCTAGAAATAACCTCATAATTAAGAGGAAAACAATAATGGTGGGTGACCAGACGGTATCAAAACTTATGCCCACTTTGTTTTTCCTGAGCAATCTTTGCTAATTAATTCTTAAAGATTCACACACTGGGATTAAAACACTCAGCTACAGAAGCCAAACTGAGCAATACCCTTCCAGGCTAATGGAGGGACTGGAGGCAGGGATCCAGCTCCGGCCCAAGGTAGAACCAAGGGTGCTCTATGCCTAGGGAGTGCTCCCAAAGGGGCAGGGCCCCTACGGAGCCCCAGGTCCATGCTGGCCAGGAGTGGTGACATGTAAATGCTATCACACCTGGCAGGCGAGCTGCTGAAACCTCAAGGGAGTCAGAGGTGCTTGGGGCTGCCCTGATGGGGTGGGCGGTGATGTCCAGGAAGGCTGGGGTCAGAGGTCCCACAGCTGGAACACCCAGCCAACTCTACACTCACCAGTGGAGGGGTTCGCTCCACCTTTGAATGTCTCTGAGGAGGGCATGAAACTTACCTATGCCCCCATGGTGGGTGGGAAGGAATGATACTTGGAAGCCCTCATGGCTCCCAGCTCGTTGGCCGCTCAGCAACAGGGGTGCCCATGGGAAGCCTGCCCGGCCACACACGGAGCATGGCTGCGAGGATCCCCTCACAGGTTGGGGGGAGCACAGACTGAAGTGAGGGCAGGAACCGTGTTCCACGAGCACTCAGCCACCACTTGACATGGGGTCTTCAGCTTTCCAGGGGACGAGGGACAGGCAGGGGCAGAGCATACTGGGAGGCTGCTCTGGAGGGGTGCTCAGGTCAGAAAGGAGATGGTCCCAGCTCTCTGCTGTTGCCTCTAGAAGGCTGCGATATTCCATCTAGGGGACAGCCCACCCACTCAACATAGGCGCTTCGGACCTGAGAAGGCCTGTCTTCAGGAGCGAGTCTCAGGGCCCACCTTTGCAGAGAGAGGAGGGGAGGCTGGAAACAGTGCAGAATAACTAATTAATGATGGTAAAGCATCGTGGAAGAGGAAAGCGTTGCATAACCGCTAAGTGGTGGGTTATTATTATTCATGCAATATTCATACTGTGCTCTTCAGCCTCTGGGAAGCTTTGCTCAGGAGTCCTCGGGGACTTGGTGGAGGGGGGTATGTGTCCAGGGGGTGGGGCTGTGGGATGACAGGTGGCCTGGCCCTCGGGGAAGGGGCCATGATGCTGCAGAGGAAAGCCACACCCAGCCAATGAGAGTGGGGGGAGCTTGGCAACACCGAGCCATCTGCCGCCATCATCGGGCCCTACTGTGTGCCAAGGTCTGTGTTGGGCGTCTCCACCATAATTATCTTTTTAAAGGCCACTTCCAGCATTTGCAGAACCCAGGGCATGCCACAAATATAAATATTTAAAGGTTAGAGATCAAGCTACCACACAGGGCCCAACACACTTCCCCCTGCCACCTCCCGGCAGGCCCTGCAGTCCACTCCCCAGGGATCACCTTCCAGAGAGGGAAGCTCAGCCCTGCCTATGGCCCCAAGGGCTGCCAAGATCTTCTGAACAGAGCAGGCAGACGGGCTTGGCCTGGGCTTCCTGGAAAGACCAGACCCTCCAGGATTTGGGATGGAGCCTGGCTCAGTCTGACACCCCGGGGGGCCTCCCACTAACCAACACTTTGCTTTCCTCACTGAACTCCTGGGCAGTGTTAAGACATCTTCCCAAACTAGAGCACCAAGTGGACGGAGGAAGCGCAGCTATCGGGGAGCTGGGTCTGCGTAGGAATGCCCGTGGTCATTGAACTAAAAGCAGCCCCTCGCTTGCTCTCTAGTTTCCAGCCTCCCGCCAAGCTGTGGTTCCTGTCCCCTCACTCTCAGCTGCCCAGCACACATACAAGTCCCTTTCCCTTATATCTGTGTGCTGACCCAGTTCCAGAACTTTCAAAGACTTTCTGACAAGACTAAAAAAAAAAAAAAATTCTTGCATTTGGATACGTGTGTGTGATATGGGGGCCCTCTAAAGCCAGGTAGGGGCAGGGGCCTCTCTTGGGGACCACAGTTCTCCTTTCACAGGGAAGCCTCAGCAGGTGACGTGTCCTGTTGGGTCACACACCTGAATAGGAGTGCTCTGGGGTTTGAACCTGGGCTGGCCAGGCTCCTCAGAAGAGTCTCAGGCCAGCACACAGGGTCACAGTGGCTCCAGGTTGACTAAAGCTTCTTAACAATGTGTTGTGTGGCTCAGTGACTAGGGCTCATCTACAGCTCTGTAGGAAGGGGCTCTGTTCTTCATACCACAAGGTTGCCTCATGGACCCTCTCTGAGCTTCTGCAGAGCTTTCCCTGGGTCAGCTTAGCTGTCCCGGGCTGTTGTCTCACAGTCGCAGGCCTGCCCGTCCAACACTGTCTTCTGTGGCACAAGCTGTGACAGACATGGCACCTCGGCCACTCCCCAACCTCAGGCCACACGCTGTTTCCAGTGGGGAAGCTGGCGTGAGTCTGTAATGCGGCCTCAGAAGCCAGCGTGCACCCTGCTGGTGAGGCCCTAGACACATCCAGCCTGTCTTCTCTCTCCTAGGAAGTCTCCCTACCTCCAGCTTACCTGCTACACTGGCCAGGGGGCTCTCCCTCCAGGGCTGCTTAAAACGCCCTCAGGGTAAGAGCAGCTTCCTCCTGAGGCTCACCCAGCCCTCCTCCGCTCACCTCCCGGCCTCACCTCGCACTCCTCTCCAGCCCGCGCTGCCCTCCCCGCAGCCCTCCTGGGCCAGCCAGATCCTTCCCTGCTCACAGTTGCTGCAGACTGGCTCCTTGAATCTGAGCCTCTACTTCATGCACTAATCAACTCAAACAAGTACAGTTACTGGGCCTGAGCTGAGCGGTGGCCTGCAAGACTGGATCCCTGCCCTGACCGAGGTGACAGTGCGGGATGGAGTGAGACCCAGACAGACACACATGGAAACAGGAATGCTGTTAGAACTGGGAGAGAGCATCTCTGGGGTCCTGGGGTGGGGAGGGCACGCATCCCACACAACAGAGACAATAGCTGAGGAGGCCTGGAGACTGGACAGGAACTTGATGGATATTCGTGGGGTTGGGGAGCAGGAGCCCTGGGACGGGCCACATGACAGGGCTGGGGGGCCCTTTGGCCACATAAACGCCTGTCTGGCCTTGCAGCAGTGGGAAGCTGCTGAAGGATTTCAGCCACGCAGAGGCATAAGCAATTTGCTCTCAGCAAAACTCCTCTTCCAGGAAGCCCTCCTGGATACCCTAGTTTGGATCAAGGGCTCCTCCTCTCTTCCCTCCATGTTCCTTCATCTCAGCACTTAACCCACCACATTACAACTGTCCTCTCCGTAGACTGTCAACGCCTTCAGGTTGGGGCCTGACTCACTTATTTTGTGTCCCAGCAGAGTCTGGTGAAAAACATTGTTTCCTTAACATAAGAGAAAGCCCTGATGTCCATGTGGTATAGCCCATGACCCCAGCTCCAGTCCTTCACCTCGATCCCTGGACATCAACTCCTTGATGATGATGTGGCCCAAGGGTTTTCACAGGCCTCTGGGGTGGGTGCACCCAGGTCCCAGGCAGAAAAATCCCCAGCTGCTCATCTGTTTCATTCAGACAAGAGGGAGAGCGTGAGCCCAGGTCATCTTACTGAGAACCATTAACCGGTTATTTAATGGAATCAAATTTAATAAAAGGAGCAGTTCAAGCAATTCTGGTGGATAAATGTGGATCTGGGTGTGACAGAGATGCTTACGTGACTTTAAAGAGGAAGCACGAGGGGTTTAATTTAGGAGGGAGTAACCCAGCAATCCCACTTCTGGACATATACCCTGAGAAAACCATAATTCAAAAAGAGACATACACCACAATGCTCACTGCAGCACTATTTACAATAGCCAGGACATGGAAGCAACATAAGTGTCCATAGGCAGATGAATGGATAAAGAAGATGTGGCACATATAGACAATGGACTATTACTCAGCCATAAAAAGAAACGAAATCGAGTTATTTGTAGTGAGGTGGATGGACCTAGAGTCTGTCATACAGAGTGAAGTAAGTTAGAAAGAGAAAAACAAATACAATATGCTAATACATATATATGGAATCTAAAAAAAAAAATGGTTCTGAAGAACCTAGGGGCAGGACAGGAATAAAGACGTAGAGAATGGACTTGAGGACATGGGGAGGGGGACAGGTAAGCTGGGACGAAGTAAAAGAGTGTCACTGACATATATCCGTTACCAAATGTAAAATAAATAGCTAGTGGGAAGCAGCTGCTTAGCACAGGGAGATCAGCTTGGTGCTTTGTGACCACCTAGAGGGGTGGGATAGGGAGGGTGGGAGGGAGATGCAAGAGGGAGGGGATATGGGGATATATGTATACATATAGCTGATTCACTTTGTTGTACAGCAGAAATTAGCACACCATTGTAAAGCAATTATACTCCAATAAAGATGTTAAAAAATAAAAAAAAAAGAAGAAGAAGTCTGCTGATTAGTGTGTCAGCCAGGTCATCTCCGTCTCTGAGCCGCTTGGCTGTAGCTCCCACCCAGTGTGCAAGGACCAGGGGTATTTCCCCACAGACAGACACTCTGCTGAGGTCGCATCTCCTCCCTTCACCTCACAGGGCCTTTCTCCCCTTCAGGAGTCTCTAGGATCAGGGATGTGTGTCTGAGAGATGTTAGGTAGCCCAGAGCCCCTCTCCAAAAAGCATTCCTCCAAATCACCCATTCCCCCAGGCTCTTAAAAACTCATTTCAGACTTCCGTTCTGGGAAGACGGGATAGGCTTACTTTTCTCTATTGCTCTTACTAAGTATAGCAAAACACGCTAGATATTATATTAAAAACTCACATAAGAAGATCCTGAAAGGTAGAGAGGAGAAGGCAAACTGGCTGAGGGCCTTGGGGTTCCCCCTGGAAGTGGCATGTGGCCTGAGGTCAGGTGTGGCTGAGTCATTGGTGTCTGTCACAACTCATAAAAATATGTCAATAAAACAGATTTTCATTCTCCTCTAAGATTTCTAAATTGTTTAACAGCTAAAGCTAAAAAAATATAACATGTCTGATACAGTTCTCAATATATGTAGAAGAAATATTTAAGAGAGTAAAGGGACACAAAGGCACAATTTCTACATTTCACGTGAACTGTTAAATGTTAACACCAGTAGATTGTGATACATTATGTTTATAATGTAATACCTAGAGCAACCACTCAAAATGCTATGAAAAGCAATATACTCAGAAACACTACAGACAAATCAAAATGGAATTCTAAAAAAAGTTCCAGTAACACATTTGAAGGTAGGAAAAAGAGAAATGAAAAACAGAGAACGATCAGAAATAAAAATATGAAATGTCAGACTGAAAGCTCTAATATATCAATAACAACATTAAGTGTAAATTGCCTAAATTTGCCAATTAAAAAACAGAATTTCAAAGTCAGTTTTAAAAATGACTGAGCTATATGCTGTGTACAAGACACTTACTCCAAATATTATATAAGTAGGTTGAAAGTAAAGGATAGAAAAAGAAATGCCATGCAAACATTAATAAAAAGAAGGAAGAAGAGGTTACTTTAATATCAGATAAATTTCAGAGCAAAGAAAATTATCAGGGCCAGAGATATTACATTACATAATGATAAAAAGTCAATCTACCAAATAGACACAGTAATTCTAAATGCCTATACATCAAACAACAGCTGCAAAATAATAATTTTAAGAAAGATAAAACTGAAAGGAAAAATAGACATGCACAATTATAGTTGAAGGCTTCAACAACCCTCTCTCAACAATTGATAGAACAACTATACAGAAAATCAGTAATAATATTTAAAAATTCAATCATACTCTAAAGAACAGGACCCAACACCAGCAGAATATGCATTTTCTCAAGCACTCATATACAATGTACCAAGATGGACTATGGTCTGGGTCAAACCCCAACAAATTTAGGAGAATTTAAATCATACAAAGTGTGTTCTCTGATCACAATGGACTCAACTAAAAATCAATAATAGAAAGATAACAGGAAATTTTCCAAACACTTGGAAACTAACAATACTTCTAAATAACTCATGGGTCAAAAAGGAAGTTCCAAGGGAGATAAAAATTTTATTAACGAAATGAAAATGAAAACATGCCTGTCAAAATTTGAAGGACACAGGTAAAGCAATGAAGGGCAATTTATAGCATTAAAATGCTTACATTAGAAAAGGGAAGAAGTCTTAAGTCAGTAATTTAATATCCCACTTGAAGAAACCAGAAGAAGAGCACCAAAATAAAGCTAGAGCAAGCAGAAGGAAGTAAATAATAAAGATAGGAGCAGAAATCAATGAGATTGAAACAAAAATAATAAAGAAAATCAGTGAAACAAAATTCTGGTTCTTTGAAAAGATCAATCAAGTTGACAAACCTCTAGCAAGACTGACAAAGGAAAAAAAGAGAAAATACATCAATTACCAATAGCAGAAATGAAACAGGGTATCATACACATCCTGCAGACCTCAGAAGGTTAATAAGAGAATACCATGAACAATTCTACACATAAAATCCTGATGACTTAGATAAAATGGACCAATTCCTCAAAAAGTACAAATATCACAACTCACCGAATATGAAATAGATACTTTGAATAGCCCTATAACTATTAAGGAAATTAAATTCATAATCTACAAATTCCCCCCCCTCAAAAAATCTGCAAGTCCAGTTTTCATGGGAGAATTCTAGCAAATGTTTAAAGAAGATATTCACACCAATTCTACACAATTCCATCCAGAAAATAGGAAACACTTCCTAATGAATTTTATGAAGCCAGTGTTACTGCGACATTAAAACCAGACAAAATTAATGTGAAAAAAAAAAACTACAGACCAGTATCCCTCATGAATATAGATTCAGAATATTATCAAGTAGAATTCACCAAGATAAAAGAAGAATTATACACCATGACCAAATGGAGTTTATTTAGGGATGCAAGGCTGGCTTGATATGCAAAAATCCATCAATGTAATCCAACATATTAACAAGCTAATGAAGGAAAAATCAGCTGACTATATCAAGTGATGCAAGAAAAGCATTTGAAAAAATTCTACACACATTCATGACAAAAACTCTCAGAAAGTAGGAAAAGAGAGAAATTTCTTCAACTTGATAAAGAATATCTACAAAAAACCCCTACAGCTAACATTATACTTAATGGTGAAAAACAAGATATTTTCCCACTAAGAGAATATGCCTGTTTAACATAGTACTGGAAGTTCCTGCCAGTCCAATAAAGCAAGAAAAGGAAATAAAAGGCATACTTTTCAGGAAGGAAGAAATAAAACTGTCCCTGCAGATGATATTATGGTCTATGTAGGAAAATCTAAAAATTAAATCCTAGAACTAATAAGTGAGTTCAGGATAAAAGGGGCAAGATAAAAGATAAACATACACAAATCAATTATACTTCTATATACTAACAATTACACATAGAAAAATTTAAATACAATACAATTTATAATCACTCAAAAAATACTTAGGTGCAAGTCTAATAATATATATACAGGTCTCATATATTAAAAACTCCAGGGCTTCCCTGGTGGCTCAGTGGTTGAGAGTCCGCCTGCCGATGCAGGGGACACGGGTTCATGCCCCGGTCTGGGAAGATCCCACATGCCGCGGAGCAGCTGGGCCCGTGAGCCATGGCCGCTGAGCCTGCACGTCCGGAGCCTGTGCTCCGCAACGGGAGTAGGCCACAACAGTGAGAGGCCTGCGTACCACACACACACACAAAAAAACCTCCACAATGCTGAGAAATTAAAAAGCATCTAATAAACAGAAATACATACTGACTTCATGGACAACATAATAACAGGTCAAATATCCTCAAACTGATCTATAGATTTAATGTAATTCCTATCAAAATGCCAGCAAGATTTTTGGTTGATATAGGTAAGATTATTCTAAAATTTACATGGAAAGGTAAAGGAACTAGACTTCCTAAAATTTTTTGTTTTAAAGGAAGAATGAAGTAGGAAGGATCACTCTACCATTGTGGAACATATATACCTACAGAAATCAATACTGTGTGGTATTGGCAAAGGGACAGACACATACATCAGTGGAAAAGAAAAGATTACCCAGAAATAGTTCACGCAAGTACGACTAACAGGTCTTTGATGAGTGAGCAAAATCAGTTCAATAGAGGGAGAATCTTTGTATCAACCAATGGTGCTGGAGTAATTGCATACCCATAGGAGAATGAAAGTAACACAGCAAGAGAGAGAGAGAAAAAGAGGGAGGGAGGCAGGGAAGAAGGAAGGAAGGAAGGGAGGGAGGAAGGAAGGAGGGAGGGAGGAAGGAAGGAAGGAAGAGAGGGAGGAAGGGAGGGAGGAGGGAAGGGAGGAAACGAAAGAAAGAAAAAAGAAGAAAAAAATTACCTTGACTTAAATTCACAAATGAATTCAAAATGGATCATAGATTTAAATGCAAAATATAAAGCTATACAACTTTTAGAAGAAAATGTAAGCTAAAATCTTAGAGACTTAGGGCTTGGTGAAAACTCAGACACGTTATCAAAAGCATGATCCATAAAAGAAAAACAAATCAGTAAATTAGACTTAATTAACATTAAATGCTTTGTTCTGTGAAAGACCCTGTGACAAGGATGAATAGACAAGCTAGAGGCTGAGGGAAACTACTTGCAGATCACATATTTGACAAAGAACTCAAGTCCAAAATATATTAAGAACTCTTAAGATTCTGTAGTAATAAAAGAAAAAAAAAACAAGCAATTGAATTAGAAAATGGGTAAAAGTCATGAAAAGAATTCTTACTCTATCAGGAAATTTCTCCTTGCCTTCCGGGGGCCTAGCCCCTTCCTTTACCCTCTGCTGACTTTCTGAGAAAGACTCTAGTGCATGTTTCTTTTGTTATATTTGTGGCAATTTGTTACACAAAGAGAAATAATACAGCAGGAATTCTTTCTCACTGGAATCCACACACCACACAATTCTGAACCATTGTCTTGGCAGGAATCTGGAACAGGGGAAAAGCTGTCAGGAAAGATTTTTACAAAGATCTCAGGGAGTAAGAGCCAAGGAATAAAGTGATGACTTTGACTTGTAAGATAAAAACGAATTTAATTCTCCTTACCCCGGCCTCTGCCATCTTTTCATTATAAATTAAGGGGGGGAGAAAAGCCTCTGCTCTCTTCAATAACTCTGGCTCCTTCAGTGAAGAATGTTTTAGGCACTGGAACATAATTAAAGTGATATTATGTTTCTTTTATTATCATGATTATAATAATACATAGATTTCAGTGGTGCTTTCCAACGGAATTAAAATGAAGACAGATGGCTGACTTTTTGGTGGGAATTACAGTCTATAGGAATATTTTATAGGGCAGCTTTTTAAAAAGGAAGGTGCAAACCTCTAATAAAATGCCTAGAAATTTCACCAGATATTTTCAATAGCTCTTCTTAGAACAATATTTTAACAAAATTTTAAAATATTGATTGGTTAGTAGTTAAGTGGCAAATAATTTATTTAGAATTGTGACAACTATAATCCAAAACCTAGTTTTAAGTCTTTCATCATTATGTCAGAAGTACATCAGCATTTCTCAGGAAGCTGTCCTATGCCTCCCAATGTGAAACCCTGAGAACACAAGATCAGTTACGGAGTTTTCGGGTGGGGAAGGGAGCCCTGGAATCCGATCACTAGGATATCGGGTAAACCCCAAAATGAGGAATGTTCCATGAAAAAAAGGGGTTGGAAGTTTCTCAAACATCAGTGTCATAAACAATGAACATAAGTTGTAGAGATGTTCCAGATCAAAGAAAGTTAAAGAGACATGGTTACCAAAGGAAACATCTGATCCTCCCCACTGGCTCTTTGGCTGAGATGCAGTGAAAGCTGCAAAGGATGTCGCTGGGTCCCCTGTAAATATTGCACTATGATAGATTATGTGAAAGTATTTGTCAATGTTAAATACCCTGAAGTTGATAACTGTACTGGGACTGTGGTTATGTGAGAGTTTATCTCCAGTCTTTAAAAAATACACATTAATGTATTTAGGGTTTTAAAAAAAATGATGTGTATAATTTAATCTCAAATGGCTCTGGAAAAAAACTGTCTCTCTCTCTTTCTCTCTCTGTATATATGTATATATACATATATATCATATCTATTATATATAATAGGTATCCTCATTTGTTTTATAAAAACATAGCTATATTTACATATAGATACATATAGGTTATAAATACAGAATAGACATAACCACATTTGCTTTATCATATGTTCTCACTATCTTCAGAGAGAGTGAAAGAAAAAATATATGATAAAGCAAATGAGGTAATTTGTTTAAGAAATCAGCAAATCATACATTCTTTGCACTATTCTTATTCTTGCAACTTTTCTTAGGTTTGATATTATTTTGAAATAAAAAAATTGAAAAAACAGTTTGAAAAGTCATGTCAGTTTTTGCATGATGATACCACTTCCTCGTCTTGACTGACAGGCTAAAAATATAGGCTTTGGGCATCAAAATACTTCCATTTGAATCCCACCATTCTCGCTTACCTGCTCCATGACCTCTGGTAAACAACTTTATTGATATGTGCCTCAGTTTCCTCATCTATGAAATGGGTATAATGATGACTATGGTAATAAGAACATCTACCTTGTGGGCTGCTTGTGAGAAATGAATGTGGTCTACATAGAGGTGCTGACAGCAGCACCATACCCAGAATCAGATCTCAGGAAGTGGGCTTGTCATGCTTTCAAGGAATATGTGCAATTACTCTACATGCAAGAGCAAGGGCATGATAAGAGCCAAGATGGGGCTTCCCTGGTGGCGCAGCGGTTGAGAGTCTGCCTGCCGATGCAGGGGACACAGGTTCGTGCCCTCGTCCAGGAAGATCCCACATGCCGCGGAGCGGCTGGGCCCATGAGCCATGGCCGCTGAGCCTGCGCTCCACAACGGTAGAGGCCACAAAGGTGAGAGGCCCGCGTACCGCAAAAAAAAAACCAAAACAAAGATACCTCTGGGTAACTAAGAGTCTGCTTTATTCCATAAAAAGACTGATTCAACATTAACATTAGAAAAACATCTCCATACCTACATATTCTCATTTTATGTAATTATTTTGATTTGACTTAATTATTCACACAACCCTAGAAGGTAAACATTATTATCCTC
Organism: Mesoplodon mirus; assembly: GCF_964341445.2. Lineage (NCBI taxonomy): Eukaryota > Metazoa > Chordata > Mammalia > Artiodactyla > Ziphiidae > Mesoplodon > Mesoplodon mirus. The sequence goes on from NC_138977.1 coordinate 183,299,622, forward strand.
CCTTTTATTGGTTCAGAAACTGAGAGTCTAAGACGCTTGCTCCGTTTGTCAGCAACAGAGCCACGATTTAAAGCCAGATTTGTCTAGGTCCCAAGCCCATACTTCCTGTTCTCCGTTGTCCCGGAAGCATTTGAAAGTTGCAGCTAGAGTGAAACTGACAAGAGCATTGCTTACTGTCCCCTCAAAGTGAGAAAAGGCATCTGTCCAAAGGGACGCAAGTGTGCTTTAGGGACTGAGCCCTGATGGGCTAACATGCCCCAGTTTCCAACTCGCTGAGGCACCCACCTGCCACAAAAGAGTAACACGAGCCCCCTTTCTGCACGTCTCATTTGCCCAGGAGAAGGAGGAGGGCTCTCAGCGTGCTGGCCCCCATGTCCATGCTGGCTGTCTGCTCCTGGCTCCTCAAAGGGCAGACAAGGAGGGCTATGTGACCCAAGACTCCGGAGGACAGGAGCCAAGCCCCTAAGCCCTACGTGACAGATGGGGAAGGAAGCTGCTACCAGAGCCCAACACTGCTCAGTTCCTCTCAGCCCTGTCATCCTGGCCAGAACAGGGAGCAAAAGGGAGCTGGCCCTCGTTGAGCAGTGGGGTGGGGGGCGGGTGGTACCGGTCATTACCCAACATTATATCCTGTAATTTTCCCCACACAGCACCGAACCCGAGTGCGGCTGGGTGCAGGTTCTTCCCCAGAGACCCCAGCTGGTAAGTCTCAGAGAGGTATGTGGGCAAAGCTGGCCTGCCTGGACGTCCAGCTCCTGTAGTAACCCCTACAGCCGTGGGTCAGGGACAGGAAGTGCCCCCGAGCCCAGAGCACGGGGCAGTCACTGTTTTTGTGCCACGGACCCCCCTTTACATCTGGGGAGGCCTATGGATCATTTCCCAGAATAACATTTTCAAGTGCCCCAAATAAAGTACTTAGGGATTATAAAAGAAACCAGTGATTCTGAAATACAGGTATCCAAATATTTAGAAAACAGACTTGTGATACAGAAATATATGTGCTTCCTTACCCACACAGTAAATAGCAAGGTCTAGCAGCAGGTGAAATAATTACCACAATCTTGATGTTGTGATAAATGTGATACTGAGAGATGTCTCTAACAACTGGAATATGGATGGAGATACCCACAGCTCCTACTAGTGATAGAATCACCCGTGTGGTAATAGCACTGTGGCTTGTTGGCTGCACTCACATTACAAGGAAAGGCTAAGTTTCCATTAGAGGTTAGAGGACAGAGATGTAATTTTTTCCCATCCAAGTTCACAGATCCCAGGTCAAGTGCCCTACCCCGGAGGACCCTTGGCTGTCAACACAGGCTCAACCTGCAGATTTGGGGCCACATGTTTCCGTACTTCTCCTTGACTGTCAAGCCACCAACTCCAGCGTGCAAGAAATGTCACTTTCTAAGGTGTAAATCAACTTAATGACAGTTGTTGAGCTCCATCCAAATGAGCGGGCAGACATTGAACTCTTTTCTTTCTTGGGTTCCCTCAGCCAAATCCCTAACGAAGCTAACTCAGTGAGCACTTGCCGCCAGCCTGGCGCTCTCTTACAATTTGATCCCCATCACAACCCTGTGAGTCAGGTGTTAGCACTGGCCTTCCTTTGACAGAGAAGGAAACTACACCACGGAGGTGTAGGGTCCACTCAGCTGGGCATTGAGCCCAGGCCGTCAGCTGGCAGCCTGTGCTCCTCACACTGTGCTGGGCCCTCCATGGGTGGGTACCACCCAGTGCCAAGGTCCAGCCGTCCAGCCAGAGGGCATCAGGTTGCACTGGTGGCCACTGACACCCACAGAGTGGGCCCCTTCAGAACGGCCACTTTTGCCCCTCTGAGTCTCCACGTGAGTGGAGTAGGCTGTCCCTGGAGAATGCAGTTTGCTTCATTTTGGTTCATCCTTTTACCCAGACACACTTTATTTCACATTAAATATTTTGGCTCAGCCTTCACCTGCCCCAGGAAGCATACTCTCTCTTGCTTCTCCTGAAACATGTGGACTTTTAAAATCTTTATCCCACTTCATGGAGACATGTGTAGGAGAAATATTTCACTTTCCACTAAGCGAACTATAAGAAAATGCCAGTGCAGAGGTTAATAATCCATGGGCAGTGGCTGGGAGCTGCAGGAAACACACCAGGGGAGCTGCAAGCGGGCCCAGAGCTTTCAGGTGAGCAAAGAGGTCTCAGGTTGATGTGAAATCACTGACTTTCCAATTTTTGATAATTTTAAAATGTTTTACCATGAGGCACGTCAAACCAAACACCAGTGTGTAACTTCTGCTCTAGACTGCCACTCGAGGTCTCTTCCAGGGCTCGACCTTTCATATTTAAACCCACAGAGGGAATTTTCTGCAGCAACTTCTTCTTTTTCACCCTGCCATAACCTCCTGAGACCAGAAAATACAGCATCTGCTACCTGCTTGAGTGGAGGAGGAGGAAACACAGATGCTCAAAATGGTCCCATAAGCTAGAATCTGAAAAGATAGCCTGACATCTAGCCAGTGTACCTAGGTGTGATTGGAGTCTCAGTGTGGTCTGGTGCCCCCCTCAGCCAGAATGGGTGCCCCACCCCATGCCCCTGTAACAAAGGCCCGGTTCTTAACTTGAGGCTGCTCCTTCACAGGTGTTGGGATGACTCCCACTAGACTGGGAGCCTGTGAGGTCAGGGGCCAGAGCACCTAGCCCTGCGCCGGACACAGCACAAGGTCTCAATAGCTTTTATTGAATAAAGGAATCAATTTACTTAGTTCACACCCAGGCTGAGCCAGCCCAGCCCCAGCCTCCCACCTAGAGCGGGGAGGTTGTGGACCTTACCTGTGGTTGAGAGGTAACCTGCTCCACCAATCAGAAGAGAAAGAGCCCTGCACCTATGATATTCTGCAGGCTCTGCCCCTCCTCCAGCATGGTCCCGTCCTACCTGGGAAGTTCCTGTCCTCCCCCAGCACCTCAGCACCAGCCACAAAGCATGTGATTCATGCCTGATGTGCCTGTAGTACTAGTCATGAGAAACTGTCAAATCCACCATCATTGTGGGAGACTTTTTAAAAATTAAAGATAGGAAAGGCTTTAAACATACATTGATGTATCGCACTTAAATAGAATGCTGCACCCAACAAATAGAAAATTGTCTTCTCAAGCATACATACTATATGTACAAACAGACATCTGGGCCATGAAGGAATTCTCAAAAATTTCAAAGAATAGGTGCCATACAGACCATATTTCCTACCACAGTGCAACCGAATTAGATAACAGCAGCCCAAAATACATTGTTTCCACATGTTTAGAAATTTAAAAACGCATTTCTAAGTAACTGGTAAGTCAAAGAAGAAGTTACACGAAAATTAAAAAGAGCTAGAACTGAATGATAATGAAAATGTCTCATATCAGATTTGTCGACTGCAAGTAAAATAATAATTAAAAGGAAATGTACAGATGTAAATGGAAAAGAAGGACTAAGAAAGGTATGAGTTAGATGAGTAAGTCTGGAGATCTAATGTATAGCAATGCGAATATAGTTAACAATACTGTACTGTGTACTTAAAATTTGCTAAGAGGGTAAATCTTAAGTGTTCTCAATATGCGTGCACACACTGAGGTGATAGATACGTTAATTAGCTTGACTGTGGCAATTATTTCACAATGTATACATATATCAGAACACCAGGTTGTACACCTTAAATGTATCAAATTTTTATTTGTCGATTAATACCTCAAAGAAGATGGGGGGAGGAAATCTTGGGTAATGCTAAAGTTAATTTAAGACTGTGAAAAATATGGTATAACATCTTTGAAAACGATTTTTTGTTCTCCGGTAAAGTTGAAGATTTGTTTATCATGTGATCCAACAATTCTACTCCTGGAGATATAACCAGAGACACTCTTACACCTGTGTAGAGACACAGGAAAAAATATTCATGGAGCCTGATTTGTAGTAGCAAAAAAGATCTTGAAAGAACCACAAAATCCATCAACAGAAAAATGGATAAATAATTCATGATGAATTTTACAATGGAATATTATATAACTATTAATGAATGGACTACAGCAACAGAGACAACTTGGATAAACCTCAGAAACATAATGTGTGAAAAGTCAAATTGCAAAAGATGACAAGCAGAATGATGCCATTTTCATGAAGCACAGAAACAAGCAAAACTAAACAATAAAAATTCTAGAAAACACATATATATTTTTCACTGAATAATATTTTTAAAAATCATTAGAATGATAAACACGAAATTTAAGAGGGAGGCATAAGGGAAGGAATTCACAGGTAGGCAGTAGTGGTAATGTTCTAGCACTTTAATTTCGGTTGGGCACATGGGAATTTGTAGGAAGATCATAGTCTGAGTTTTTCCAAGGTAAGTCCTGGTTTATTTCCATTATCTTTGTGTAATTGTAATGGCATCCCCTTCACTCCCAAAAGTTTGACAGAGACCAAAAGATCTGGGTCATAATTATATAGTCTCCTTATTCATAATCCACATATGTTAAGGGGAATTTGATATTTATTAAAGGCTACATAATTAAAATGTAATTAAAATAAATGTGAATACTAACATGGTTGTGTTGATAGAAATTTAAGTTCTTACAACCATTCTAGTCCTAAGTATTCGCAGCTTTAAAAGTTTACACAAGCTTTGACCCATTAATCCCACTTTAAGAAACATAGTTTAAGGAAATAATTGAACAAAGGTACAAGGATGTGTATATAAGGATGCTCACCACACAATTATTGAAAATTAAAAATCAGAATGACAAACAAAAGACAGGAACCAACCTAAGTTGGCCCATGTCTTTAATGAAATAGTAAGCAGACAGGAGGGTATATACCAGTAAAGGTGTGCCTTTACCTTCATCATCTCACTTGAGTTTCAACAAGGAAATTAGTGGAGATACCTGTTTCCAGGAAAAGAAAAAAGGTATAGGTTGTAGGCAAACATGGTCAGGGGTATAGCCTTCTGGTCCAAAATCTTTTTCAATTAAAGAATGGTGCAACCTTGGACTGTGGTAAGCAGAAGTAATAAGGTAGAGTAAAGTACGCATTTGGGGATGAGCCACAGGGAGTCTTATACGTAAATGTGATCCATAAATCTTACCATAAATACATATATATGTTGTGTTGTTTCAATACTATTTCCTGATTGTAAAAATTATATTTATGCCTTAACATACATATGGCTGTAGGCAGTTTTGTTGATGACCCAAGAATAATTCTGTGATTCTAAATTTTCTCAAATATAGCCAGGTCATGATAAAAAGGATAAAATACCTTGAAGGTACTAGTGCAAAATTCATTATTAAAGTAATCAGTCTTGAAATAATGAAACAACCAAAGCCGAAAAGCAACGTTTACTCTCAAATTTTTTCCAGTGCCCTAGGGAAGCCAAGGAGCTGGGCAGCCACTGGTGAGACTTTGGAAAAGCCATGTACGCCATGTTCAACAACACAAAGCCCTCTTGGCTCAGGGTCTCCTGGCCAAAGAAACCTAGGCCTGGCTTGCTAAGAGCCCAGTTCAAAGGGAGGTATGGGACAGAGCATCTTTCTCAGGCTGGGCATCCAATTTCATCCATACTTGGCCATCTGCATGCTGTGTGAGAATTAGGAAACTATGATGTATGCAGTATTTCCCTCACTATTAAAAAGAACTTCATTCTCAGCCCGTATATCTTAGAAGGTTGCAGAAGTTGACATTTATCAAATTTGAAGACCAGCAAAACTGCAAACAACCCAGATGCCTGTTTCTTAATTTCAATCTTGTGTAAAGGATTGTCTGCTATCTGGGCATCTTAGGTGATGCAAGAAGCTTAGAGAACACTAGCAAACATTGGGAGTCTCACATTCCACCTTATTTTCTCAGGAGGAATTAAAATCTTTCTTGGCTTCTCTGCCTAGGAAATAAGTCACAAGTTATCTACAAATTCTCAATTTGCAGCTAACATTCTGCCCTGGAATCACAAGAGCTTAGTATAAACACCAATTTTCTTTGTGTTAACAAATGTCATCATATAAATAAATAGTCTGAAAATGGAATATCTCCTTTCTTACACAAACCCGAAGATCTAACTACACGGGTAATATTCCTGCCAGGATATTTCTTACTGAACAGTAAGACTTGACATGGGGAAAAAGGCAAAGATTTTTAGAAGGACAAATAGTGTTGGGGATGAGCCATGCTTTTTTTTTTTTTTTTTTGTAGTACGCGGGCCTCTCACTGTTGTGGCCTCTCCCGTTGCGGAGCACAGGCTCCGGACGCGCAGGCTCAGCGGCCATGGCTCACGGGCCCAGCCGCTCCGCGCGGCATGTGGGATCCTCCCCAACTGAGGCACGAACCCGTGTCCCCTGCATCGGCAGGCGGACTCTCAACCACTGCGCCACCAGGGAAGCCCAGAGCCATGCTTTTTAAAAATTCTTTTAGCTCTAAATTTTATGTACATTTTCTGTATGCATATTGAACTTCAATAAAAATTTAAATATGTAAATAGGGATAATTAATTATAAGATAATAACTAATATTGAGTTTTTTAAAGTTCTGCCATACATTGTCCATATGTTGTTGAACAAAGACATACTTTAGAAATAAATTCATAAAAATTGAAAATAAGAAACAAAAAATAGAGCAAAGACAAAAAACAGGGTAGCGATTTTAATATTGAATAAAACAGAATTTAAGGTGCAAATTAACACGAGGAGAAAGATAGATATTATACATACTGGTAGAAAAAGGAAGGAAGAAAGGAAGGGAAAGAAAGAAAGAGAGTGAGGGAGGAAAGAAGGAAGGAGAAAGAGAGAGAGAGAGAGAGAGGAAGGAAGGAAGGATAATAATCATGCATAGGTAGGCACCAAAAATTAATCTCAAAATAAATAAAGAAACAACTGAAAGAATTACAGGGAGAAATAAACAATTATAGTTGAAGAATGTCATACATCTATTTTAGAAACTGAGATTTCAAGTAGACAAAAGTAAGCAAGAAGTAAACAGTTTGAATAACATATAAATAAGCTCATAGTAATACATTTATACTCAATAAAGAAAGAATACAAATTTTGTAGCACATTTCCTCTTACATCTCATTGGCAAGAAATTAATCATTTGACCAGACTTAATTGCAAAGAGGCTGGGAAATAAAGTTTTTCATCTATGTGCCCTGCATAAAATTGAGGGATTTATTACTAAGGTAAAACGGGAGGAAAAAAACCCACACAGTACAAATGAGTAACAAAACACTGATTCTTTACAAATACTAATACAATCGACCTTTAGCAAGACTGTTCAGAGGGGAAAAGAGAGATAACATTAAAAATTAATATACTATGACATAATTGAGAGTTTTTAAATTTTTTATAAAGATCTACATGAGCAAATTAAAAACCTCAAAAAATAGACAAAAATTGGCAAAAATATAAAATGCCAAAATTAGCACAAGAAAAAAGTAGAGTAATATTCCGTTGTGAATATGTGCCACATCTTCTTTATCCATTCATCTGTTGATGGACACTTAGGTTGCTTCCACGTCCTGACTATTGTACATAGAGCTGCAATGAACATTTTGGTACATGACTCTTTTTGAATTATGGTTTTCTTAGGGTATATGCCCAGTAATGGGATTGCTGGGTTGTATGGTAATTCTATTTTTAGTTTTTTAAGGAACCTCCATACTGTTCTCCATAGTGGCAGCCATAAAAAGAAATGAAATTGAGTTATTTGTAGTGAGGCGGATGGACCTAGAGTCTGTCATACAGAGTGAAGTAAGTCAGAGAGAGAAAAACAAATACCGTATGTTCACACATATATATGGAATCTAAGGAAAAAAAAAAAAGGTCATGAAGAACCTAGGGGTAAGATGGGAATAAAGACACAGACCTACTAGGTCTGGGGAATGGACTTGAGGGAATGGACTTCAGGATATGACGAGGGGGAAGGGTAAGCTGTGACAAAGTGAGAGAGTGGCATGGACATATACACACTACCAAACGTAAAATAGACAGCTAGTGGGAAGCAGCCGCATAGCACAGGGAGATCAGCTCAGTGCTTGGTGACCACCTAGAGGGGTGGGATAGGGAGGGTGGGAGGGAGGGAGATGCAAGAGGGAAGAGATATGGGAACATATGTATATGTATAACTAATTCACTTTATTATAAAGCAGAAACTAACACACCATTGTAAAGCAATTATACTCCAATAAAGATGTTAAAAAAAAAGAAAGAAAAAAGTAGACAAAGATACCAATACCATCCAAATAATTGAAAAGGCAATCAAAGACATTCTTCCTTTAAAAAGCCCATGTTTACATGAGCTTATAAGGGAGTTCTACCAAATTCTACAGGAGCAAATAATTCTTATAGAAACTTTTACAGAAAAAATTGAGTAAAATCTGTCCTGCTCATTTTAATAAAAGTTCATATTAAAGATACTAAAACCAGATAAGGGCAGTATAAAAACAGACATTCACATATGAATATAGATGTAAAATTTCTGCATAAAGTATTTCTTTTAAGTAAGGCAGACTGCCACATGCAGCGCCTCATTTGGATGTATCTGGAGTCTTGGAAGCTTGACTACCCTATGTTCTCCTACAGTGGACCTTGAGAGCTTGTTTGGAGGTTCTAGCAGGGAAGCGTAGCTAATGGTATACACTTGGCCGAAGAATGGTCCTCCTCTAACAGGAAAGGTCATTCTCTTCATCAGAGTGCACAGCTTTGGGAGGGACACGCATTGAGTGGTGAGGGAGGAAGGGGACACCCACCTAGGCGGCCTGATCAGACAAATCAACCCTGGTGATCAATAGGGTGACAGATGTCACAGCTGGATTCTACATAGAGTATTAACGAGTCAAATTCAACTAAAAAGCTATAAATAGAAGAATGTCATATTCACATTCATTTATGTAGGATATTTTTTTGTGGATATTTCTGGAGTTTAAGGTAAGTAATAATTTTTTGTACCACTTAAAAATATTTCATTGACATTTATTATTTTTGTTTACAAGTTAGCTATCAGTAACAGAAGATCCAGGTTTTATGTAGTCTGAAGCTTATAAAATTCAGGAGCACTTATTTTAAAAAAAGAGAATACAAAACTATAAATACAAAATTAGGTTCAGTAGTGAATATTTATTTAGTATGAGAGAAGAAATCACAGAAAATTATAAGTTTATAAAAAGCTAAATATACTACAAACATCTAAAATCTAGAAAAACAAAATAATATTTTTTACTAATTAACTGCCTGACAAAACTATAATACTTTTTTCCTCCATTTTTCTGCTGTATATTCTTTGATGTCTCTTCATTTGACAATTTTTTAAGAGAATAGGGAAAGACTCCTCTAGCATGTTTGAAATTTATTTTTTCTTACTGATTGATTATAAAAATTTCTTTAGCATCACTCTTTTGGTAATGCAGTAAATAAAGTTAATGATTATTGTCAAAATTGGGGAAACCCATGTCAAGTTTATTTCATATGCAAACTATAAAATTTGGAAGAATTTTCTATAGATTAGCTTCTGTATATTTCCAATCTTTTGTTTGTTTGCTTACTTGCTTGTTTTTCTCCACTACACACATACTTCTAGTGCTGTCACCATAAGGATGCTCATACTAAGGTGTAACACTTAACTCTATACCTTTGTCATGGTAAGTCATCCTGCTAGGCAAAAGAAGAGTATTACTGAAAACTGTTTCTATACCATACCAATATATGTGAAAGTAACCAAGAACCACATAATTATATTCTACTAAACCAAACTAGATAAATCCCTAAATCAACTTCCTGTTGGCCTGGTCCCCCCAAATCCTGAAAATATTGTAACACATCCATCATGGTGGCTAGCGTATAGAAGGAAATCAGAGTGAAAAAGTGTAGTCTTAATCAAAGTTAAAATATCTTAATGGCATGTTTTATATATTTAAAAAAACTATGGCCATGTAAAAAGATGCCTCAGAAGGACATCATGTAATTGAGGGACCCTGAAGTTTAAGCTTCATTGGTGTCACAGAAATCCATCTCTGGCAGTCTATCTTTTTTCATATATATATATATATATATATATATATATATATATTTATTTATTTATTTATTTATGGCTGCATTGGGTCTTTGTTGCTGCACGCGGGCTTTCTCTATTGCAGCGAGCAGGAGCTACTCTTTGTTGCTGTGTGTAGGCTTCTCATTGCGGTGGCTTCTCTTGTTGCAGAGCATGGGCTTTAGGTGCATGAGCTTCAATAGTTGTGGCACATGGGCTCAGTAGCTGTGGTTCGTGGGCTCTAGAGTGCAGGCTCAGTAGTTGTGGCACACGGGCTTAGTTGCACCATGGCATGTGGGATCTTTCTGGACCAGGGCTCGAATCTGTGTCCCCTGCATTGGCAGGTGGATTCTTAACCACTGTGCCACCAGGGAAGTCCCTCTGGCAATCTATCTTATTGTTCTTTCAAAGATAATTTTTCTTCTTTTTCTGGCTGCTAATAAGATTTTCCTTTATCTTTCATCTCTGTTAGTTTTACTCTGATGTGTCTAAGTGTGGTTTTCTTTTGATTTATTCTGTTTAGAGTTTTTAGGACTTCTTAAATATGTGGCCTGATGTGCTTTATTAGTTTTAGAAAATCCTCAGCCATTATCTCTTCAAATATTGTTTTTGTTTTATTCTCTCTATCCTCTCCTCCTGGTACTCTAATTACATATACTTTAGACTTTCTCACTATATTCCCTATGTCTGTTATAATATCTTCTGTGTTTTTATCTTTTTGTCTTCCCATGTGTCAGTATAGGTATTTTATTCTAAACCATCTTCCAATTCACTAATTCTCTCTTCAGCTGCATGTAATCTGATGTTTAACCACCTACTGAGTTGATTTTGGTTATTGTAACTTTCAGTTCTGGAATTTTCATTTGATACTTTTTTATTCTTTCCAAATCTCTGCCAAATTCACAGTCTCATCTTTTATTTCTTTGAAAATGGTAAGTATAGTTCTTTCAATGTGTATTTTCTGATATTTCCATTTCCTGGATCAACTATGTGTCTGTTTCTATTGTCTATTGTTTTTCTTTTTCTTTCTTTCCAGTATGTTTTATTATCTTTTCATATGCCTGGTTTTATTATCAAATCCCTGATATTGTTTATGAAAAACTAGAGAAATAAAATAATTTTAAGCCTAGGATGATGTTATATTCCTCCAAATAGATTTATATTGCTTTTGACAGTCTCCTAGGTTTCACTGGCAAAAACTGCAGCACTAAATACAATGCCAGAGACTAAAATAAATAAAAGCTGTACTTCACGCCTTCTGAAGGCCAGTTTATTTCTGGTTCACCATTTCTCCTAAGGATTAGCCCTTTAGCATCCTGACCCAAAGCTGGGAGGCTTTCCAGCGTTCCTCTTCCTTAGCAGGTTCTGAGTTCTATCCCCTCAAAGCTATTGACAGCTCTCTTCAATTCTTAGCCTCTCAGCTACTTCTTCTAGGATTGAAAGATTCCTCTGGGAGAAAAAATTTTCAAGTTCCAGGCTCATTTGGAGTTTCTTCTCCCAGATTTTATTCTCATATTTCTTCATTGACTGTTAGCTCTCTGACAATTTTAAACAGATGTTTTAAAATATATATTTTGTCTAGCTTTTCCAGTCATTCTTAGTAAGAGGAAAGAGCCAAATTATTTAGTCTATATTCCTGGCAATCCAAGTCCCCCATAGCCCAACTCATTTACAATACAAGACAATACTTGTGTCTATGGAGGTACCTTCAAAGCTCTCAATTCACAGAAATTAAAGACTTTGAGCAGATGAATTTCATGAAATTGCTAACCAGCTGCTAAAGACTCAAAAGCATCTGGTTAGTGATATTAGCATGGATGGGTAACATTATTAAGCCCTTTTAAAATGGAAATTCAGGCCACCATCCCTAAGCAAACTTCTAGAAGCAAGGCCTTCACTTACCTACAAAAAATAAGCTAATGTTCTCAAAGCCAAACATAACTTGAATGAACATCCCACAACCTAAGCTCGTCATCTAAATCTTTGCAATGCTTCTGCTCCCAAGAGATCCCAGACTCTGAGCATCTTCCCCTTTAAACAGAATCTAGTGTCAGTTGTTACTCACTCAATCCCAGCCTGTCTTATGTAAGGAAATCTCAGCCCATATCTTCCTCTTCTTGACCCCCTCCCCACCTATCTGTTTCAGTTCAGGATATATACATTTAATTAATTCAGCTTTACCTCCAACCTGTAAATAGTGGGAGAAGTGTCAGATTTATATGGTGGATAAATAACAAGGGTTTTCCCAGGAGACTCCATCCTGGTGAAAGAGAGTAACTGTAATTTTCAGTTATGAGTAATTGTACATAATATAATCCTAAATGATTTTTCTTGTAATTTCATTAGAGTTTAGAAATTTAATTAGATTTTGAATCACTCTGAAATAAAGTAGCAAAACACCAAGAGACTGGGAGCGGTGGTTATTTTGTCCTTTGAGGCCACATTCTTGGTCTCAAATTGGCATGTCTTCATTAGGAGGAAGTTTTCAGAACTTCTTGATATATTATTGTCTTTCAGAATGGATTCTGAATAGGTCTTTGGAGAGCATTAGAAAGGTACACAATTATTATGCACACTCTTCTTGAGGTTAAGATCATCTGCCTTGCATATACTTAATAAAAATATGTCTCTAAAGTTGTTTAAGAAACTGTGGAGATAGGAAAGATGTTCCTTGAATGCCCCAATGCTGTTCCTGGATTATTAGCAACTACCTGTACATTATGATGCAGTGAGGGGCTGTTTGCTTAACTTTAATGATTATGTAAGGTTTATGGTTATTTTTATTGCTACAACATATGAACTGTCATGGTGGCTATAATTAGAGGCAAGCTAAAGTGTTGCTGTTACAGTCCTCTGGGAATGGGGAGAAACCACTTCCTTCTTATCAACTTTGCCTCTGTGCAAGAGCTGGCCAAAAAAAAAAAAAAAAAAAGAAAAAAAAGGAATCAAATTAAATGAGCAGTTCTTACCTCAAAACAGGTTATGACACAGAAAAATTGAAAAGAGCATTAAAACTCCAGGCCAACAGCTTGCACCTAACGAAGCTGCAAGGAAACAATCTTCTTTCCCCCCAAATACCCTGATTTGTTTAATTCTCTGAAAGGCCATTGCCCATATCTTTTCCCAGAGGCCATCCGGGAAGCATGATGATTGTGGAAATGCTCTAAGGGGTTTCCATATATCTCTGCCATGCTGCTGCTGCCTCTACCCAAATATCCTCTCTGTATCCCAGGCTGGGGACTGAGAAACTCAGGACAGACTAAGACATATAGAGAAAACAGCCCAGAGGCTCTGGGAGCCCATGAAAAAGTCCCTGGGCTGCAGAGGAAAAATTCAGAAGCCCCAGGAGATAAAATGAATTAGGCAATCTGACTACCTGGTCATTCTGAAGAAGGTAGGATGGTTTGGGTAGGAAGCTGAAAACACATTATGGACTCAGGAGAGCTGAGAGTTCTGTGGTGTGAATACAAGTGTCCAAGAGGCACTGGGAAGGAGGTGGGAGGAGAGAGAATCTGGGGAAAGGAAGAGCCTGGGAAGAGCTCCCTGAGCCTGGTGGGAGCAGAGCTGCAAATGTCTCAACAAGGGCTGCCCAGCTCTGTGCTGGACTCTGGGCAGTGGCAGACACAGGAAACATGGCACCTGGCTCCACCGCCACCCCCCCCCAATTCATGCTGGCCCACTGTCTGCCTTCTCTTCTACACTGTGAGTTCTCTGAGCAACACGGATGTGTCAGATTTATTTTCATTTCCACTACACACACAGAAATTCCTGTGATACAGCAGGACTTCAGTAAATGTTGAATGAATGAATGAGATCAGAAAATAGCAAAGAGAATCCAATGCCTCTGCCATAAGGTGGGACCTGACAGCGGCTTCCTGTTTGCCCAGGGATGTAACTAAACGAGGGCCTCCTTGAGAAGGTCGGTTGGTAATTTTTAACGAAACCTTTCAAAATGGCTGGTGCTCTTCGACGTGTGAACTGTACTACTGGGGATCTTTTCCAAGGAAATAACCTCAAAGATGGAAAATAGCCCAATGCACAAATATACCTATAACAATGAAAAATTAGAAATAACCTAAACGTTCAAAGAGGAACACACTGAATCAGGATGCACACACTTGATGCGATATAGTTCAACTAATAACGATAATTTTTACAAAGGGATAACATGGAGAAGCCCATTTGAGGAGAAAACAATATACAAGATCTGTTTACACAGCATGATCACAAAAATGCATGGGGGAAAAATGGTAATGAAACACCAAAATGACAAAAATAGCTGTGTTTGGGCTATTAGCCTGTGGGAAAATCAATGTCTCCTCCATTCAACTTTTCTGTGTTTTCCAAACTTTTATTGATGCCACAGCAGTGGTCTCACTTCTAAAAGAGCCCTCAGACCAAACCATCTGAGTCACCAACAAACGCCTGCCAACCACGGCCGGACTGGCAAGTGGGCTTTGTGGTGAGTCTTTTCCAGGAGATTTTCTGGTGAGATTTTCATGGGAAAACCATCTCCTGTGTTCAACCCCCTGGTGACTTCTGCTCACAAGACCCTAAATCCAACCTTTCTGAAAATGTACAGCAACTCTAAGTCATGGAACTGAGCTAAGCTTTGTGCATTTTTTCCTTGTTTTCAAGATTTCATTCCATTTTATTTTATGCAAGTCACCGAGGCACCATCTGTGTCAAACTTCTGCCTTAGGTCTCAACTGGGACAATTATCTACCGTTTATCTGCATCCTTCTGTCATTTCCACTGGAATTTAGTGTTCTCATCACATCCCGTTCTGAGATTTGCCTGCTTCGGAGCAGTTGGGAAGAGCTTTCTCCAGTGTCAAACATCATCTTCTAGTGCAGATTTTGTGGTTCTGGGGGAAGCATTATCTTCTGCTCTCCTTGGAGGTCCATCCCACTGATTACCTGAGCTCTAAGCCATCCCTCAACTCCCCGGATCATTCTCTCTGGGAAGAGCTGAGAGACAAATGCAGGCAGTGCCAGGGGAACCAATGCAAGGAACAAGACTGTGAGTCGATCGTGCACTCTAATTAAATTTGGGAGTTGGGGGGATACTAGGAGAGCATGCAGAGCCCAAGATCAAAAACAGACAGGCAGGAAGACGTGAGCAGTGTTGGGCTGGAGAAACAGCTCTCTGAAAAAAAAACAGAGAAAACTGAGCCATGTCCTAAGCATCTGGAGCTGAGACCCTGGGGGTCCAGGCATTCTTGAGGCCTAAACAGAGATTCTGAGCTTTGGAGCAGTAAGTGCTGGCTTTGAGTCCTGGCTCTGCACCTTACCAGCTGCATCTAGGAGCAGGGCTCACAGGGAAGCAGGATGAGCCATAGTTGTCCCACAAGGTTGTCATACAGCAGTACCAGACCAAGAAGGGAGGGAGGGTCATGCGTGGTTAGGAACCCACCCTGGACCCAGGCTGCCTGGGTCCCAGTGTCCACGTCCCCAATTATGCTTAGTGTCACCTAAACAAGTCACATGACCTCCCTGAGCCACAGTTTCTTCATCTGTCAGATCAGGAAGATGATCACAGTAAGACCTGCCTGGCTCTGAGAGAGCTGATGCACTGAGGCCATGAGGACCACACCTGCCCATACTGATGTTCACTCACTGATTCCGCGTGGCGTCTGGGACAGAAGGAATGCCTCACACTGGTTCCACCTGACCTCAGTCCTCACCGACTTCCCGGCTGCCTCAGAAGGAGAACACATCTGTCCTTCTGTCCTCCTTGTTCCTTCATCTGTGCCTGGGTTGTGCTCTTGCTTTTCCGAGCTGGGCAGCTCCCTGGCCTGGCCCTCATCTGCCCTCCACCTACACCCCTCGATGGCCAGAAACAAGGGGTTCACGGACATCCTGCACCAAGGCTGGCTCAGCGTTGCCACCAACAGCCTTCTCTCCAGACAGAGACAGCCAACTGCTGGTGACAAAAACACCTTGAGGCCCAACTACTCCACATTCTCGCTCACCTTGCCTCCTGCCCTGGGGGTCCTGAAGTCACAGCAGCACAAGAGGCTTGCAGCTGGCTCTCCATGGCTACCAACCACCCCCAGGCTGCACAGGAGAAGAGTTCCTCACTGGCCCTTCCTCTCCTCCCTCCCGAAATCTGAAGACCGCCTCCATCTCATCCAACTTTACTCCTGGTGTCAGCCCAGGGCACACCCGGGGCCACGGCACACACGCAGGCACTCTACTGTGTTCTGTATATTCAGGCACTCAGCCAGGTAGGTGGAATCCCAGGATTAGAGACAGAGCCGGCTGGAGTCCAGGCATGGTCTACATCTCATGGCGAGCCAACAGTAGGAAGGGTCAGAGGATGGGAGGGAGAGGGGAGGAAGGTCTGCTGAGCTCTTGCTGAGTGCCAGCACTGTGCTAGCCACCTCCACATGCTCCAATACGAGGCAGTGTCCTGCTCCACGTCGACTTGGCCACCTCCACTTTCAGCCACAGCAGGTGGACAGTTCCAAGCACGCGTCCCAACTCCAGCCTGAGCCTTGGTTCTCTTTGCCTCTGCTTCTGAGCTTTCTTTGAAGACATGGCATCCTACTCAGCTCACAGGCAGTCTGGAAATATGGGGGAGTTACTATTTCCTGGGCAACTCAAATAATGGGGGACGGGAGCTCGCATGCTCCAGCCTCTTGAGTTTTAAACAGACAATTCTGGCTGGGGTAGGCTTCTCAGAGATTCCTGCAGAGTTCAGCCTCTGCTGTCTATAGAAATCACCTTGCCATACATATTTTATGAGCTTTTCCCAGTCTCACCCTCATTACTCCCTCATTCCTGCTCCCTGGCCTCACCTCCCAAATGGGTTCTTTTCACCCAAGGACTTGTCTCAGGTTCTGCTTGGGGGAAACACAAACAAAAGCATCTCAAAAAACAAAAAACGGAATGAAGAACTTTGCAATTTATATTCTTAGCTGCCTTCTCGCAAAGGTGAATGCTGTTTAATAAAAGCCGTTTTGCTTGCTGAGCACTCGAATGACTTGGACATGACTCTGGGGAGAGGATTTGGTGTTCCTGTGTTATCTGGTGCAGGCGGAAGGAGGGAGGTGCAGCAGCGAAGGAAGAATGAGAAGCCAGTGGGGGCCCTTGAGGGACAGGCCAACAGATGGGCTGAGTGGAAGGCATCTGGAGGGAACTTCTGAAAAAAGAAGAATCAATAAGTAATTTCAGATGTTTACGAACAGTGGTGTTCTATGTGAGTCTCCCCCGATCTGTCTCAACAGTGTGTGTGAGTGGATTCTCTGGAGCTCAGCTCAGGGATGAGTCTCACCCCTGCATCAGTGTTAGGCTTGGAAAGACTCCCATCCCAAGGAGGTCAAGGTCTCCAGGCAAAGTGGTCAAGAAGATGCAAGGCCATGGGAAGGTGGAATCCGGAATCGTGCAAGGCTTTCTTGGTAGGTGGGATTGGGGGATGAGCCATCCTGCCCAGAGCTTGAGGGGCAATGAGCTCCTTTTCCCCACACGGCCCAGCTGAAGTCATTCCAATAGTGCTGGGAAGCACAAATTGAAGATATCACAGGTGGGGTGGAGAGAGCTGGGGCATTTGTCGAGGTTAACACAGGGGGGAACCAGAATCCAAACCTGGGCATGTCTGTCTCCAAAACCTGTGCCTTTCACAATACCTGATGGGCCAAAGGAAAAGCATTGTTGATAAAGTCAGTGAAAGGGTTAACCTGAGGATAACGTCTGTTTCCTGTGAGTTCACTGGCCCCAGTGACCCTGAAGGCAGGGACAAACTCTTGGGCATGATAAACACAATATGTAACAACTATAGAGGGCTTTATTCCAGACACTGTTCCAATGACTTTTTCAGTATAACTGATTTGCTTCTTCAAGGGGAAAAAACATACACACACACGTGATGTACTGCCCTGGAATGAAGCCTTATGTCTATGTCGTATTTCCAAGCACAGCTGCTAACAATTTGGCCACTTTGAGTGGCTCCTCATGTTCATGAAATAGCTCTAGATGTCTCCTCTATTAATTGCTGGAAGGGAAAATGAGAGTTGTAGTGTCTGGTAAATGTAGAAATGAAGCCAAATGACTATTGAGACTCTATTAGGACAGAGAGAGTGAGCAGCTCACACCTCTGGTCCCGTGATCTCGTTTGGACAAAACAGAATTCTTCTTCCTTGGAAGTGTGTCACCAACATGCCTGACAAGCTGGCTTAGTGGCCTGGCTTTCCACACATACTGCACACATATGCTGGTGGGAGAGACCACTCTGCTGGACTCAGTTTACAGTGAGTCTAGGGATGCTTCACCTTGAACATTTGTCATTCAGTTTCCCTGTATTGTGGCATTGTCTTTCATTATACATGGTCACCAGCCCCCAAAACAGTGTACCCTGAAGGCAGGGATGAGCTCTTGCACATAATAAACACAATAAGTAACAACTATGTAAAGTTTTATTCTAGACACTGTCCTAATGACTTTTTGGTATTAACTACCTTGCTTCTTCAAGGGGAAAAGAAACATGATGTAGTGCCACTCTGAGCTGACACTATTATTGCCCTCTGTTTCACAGATTAGATACTGAGGGATAGAGAGGTTACCTTCCTAAGGTCACACGGTGGGGGAAGGAGTGGCAGAACTGGGATGTTAACCCAGGAGATCTGATCTAGAAGCTGGATCTTTACCGCTGTTCTAGACTATCTCTATAAAGGGGTATTAATAAATGGCTGGAGGTGTCTGATGTATCATACCAACCTGAGCATGGTGATGACCTGGAAGAATATTTCTCAGCTCAAACTATACCTGATCTGATAAATTGCTTACATTTTTTACTAAAAAACCCCTGGAATAAGAGAGAAGATAGTGGAGTTAGGTGAGATTGAAGTTCATCAGAGGGCATGGAGAAGGGTGTGATGCTGCCCCTGAGGGGCTGGTTAATACTGATCCAAAAGATCCAGAGATCTAGGTTACCATCAACTATCCTTCATCCTTGCTCTGACTCAATTTTCCAAACTTAGAGTAGAACAATAAGGATGGATACAAAAGGGGGGTTAATTCAAGTAGGATAAATACCAAGAAACCCACACTTACACATATCAAAGTAAACAGTAAATCAAAACAATAATAAAAAAAACAAATAGAAAATATTTAAAGAACAAGTGGGAGAAGAAAGACACATTACCTTCAGGGGTACAAGAGTAAGACCAAACACTGATTTCTCAATAGGAATGATGGGAACCAAAGGATAATGGAATTCTGTCTTCAAAGTTCTGAAATCAACTGTGGACCTAGAATTCTATAGCCAGCAAAAAATATCCTTCAAAAATAAAAGCAAAATAAAGATATTTTCAGGCAAACAAAAACAGAGAAAATACCACCAGCAGACTGGCCACTAAATGAAATACTGAAAGGTTTCCTATTGCCAGAGGAAATGATTCTAAATAGAAGCAGAGAGATGCAAGAGGAAAAAAAAATGAAGAGTAACAGAAAGAGAACATATATGAGTAAATATAAATGACTCTTGACTGTGTAAAGCAATAATAACAGTGTCTTGTGGGATTTAAGTAAGGTATAGAATTGAAATGCATGACAACAAAGCACATAAGGTAGGAAGGGTACATGGAATTAAAGAATAACATTCTTACATTATATGGGAAATGGTAAAGGTATGAATCTATATTAGACATTAGTAAGTCAGTGATGCATGTTGCAATCTCTAGGGTAACCATCAAAATTAGTAAACTAGCATGTAAGAAACTTTCTAATATAGGGGAAAGAATAGAATAATGAAAAAATTCTTAATCCAAAAGAAGGCAAGAAAGGAGAGGAAAAGGAACATGGACCAGGCAGGACCAATAGAAGAGAGTGGAAAAGGTAGTTATAAACCTAAATGTATCAGTAAATGCATTAAGTGTAAATGGAAGAAGTATTTCAATTAAAAGACATAGATCACAGACTGGAGAAAAAGACTACATTGTGTACAAAATACACACTTTATATGATATAGAACAGTTAAAAGGATGAAAAATAATATGTCATGCAAACACTAACCAAAAGATAGCTGAGGAAGCTATGTTAATATCAGTTTTTGAGGCAAGAAGTGTTATTGGAAATAAAGAAGAACACTTCATAATAAAAAAGCTTCACCAGGAAGATATAATAATCCTAAAATTTTACATCTAACAACATAGCCTCAAAATATATACAAGAAGAATCTATAGAACTAAAATGGAAATAGGCAAATCCACAATCATAGTGGGAGATTTTAAGACATCTCCCTCAGCAACTGACAAAACAAACAGATAATAAAACGCAAAATAAACAGAAAAAGAATATTGAACAGCAGATAAAAAGCATGACCCAACTGGCTAATATAGAATATGGCACCCAATATTTCCAGGCTGTTACCACCATAGACTTCAGAAGGAGAGAGTCAAGTGGAGAGGGTCACCTTAAGAGAGGGTCACCTTGACAGAGGAGCTGTGACCTTCATCAAGAAACAAAGGCCAGGGTAGCTGCAAGGAGGGATCTGGGGTAATAAACACCCTGATCTCACCCTCTTCCCTCTGACCCCTCTGATCTCCTTCCAGCATTCCCCAGCAGCCAAGCACAATTGAAAACCATTGATGTGGTCCCTACAGATCAGCCTTCCTGGACAGAGAGTGGGTGGAGAATTATGGGCTGTGTATCTGGGGGATGGAGGCAAAAGAAAGATACCCAGCACAAATGTGCAAAAATGAGTTGCTTTCTACAACTCAATTTAATGTTTGGCTCCCTACCCCTATTCTGTCTTTTACAGACAATCTATCTGTTTTCCTTTAAACTCAAAATACATGTAATTTCTCGTCACTTAAGGGTTAAAATTCAGCCATATAGGGATTTTTCCTTTTTCAGGATTTCTCCCTCTTTCGTGATTTCTCACTGCTTCAGGCGTCGATGCTGAACTTTGGGGTTTACCAGGCAAAGGAGGAAAAGGGATGAAGGTGACCTCTTCTTGGTGTGAATTTCTACTAGGTCTGAGTCAGCCTCTTGCTTTCAACAGGACTCATCCCACTTGGTCCACAGCATAACCAGTGTATAATTCTCTCTCGATGATGGCTTGCCTGGTCTCTGGGCACTGACTCAATGCCCATGCAGCTCCCTCGAGCTGTCAGACTGCTGACACATAGCCGTATCTCCAGCCAGTATCCCAGAGGGGATTTTCCCAGCTGTATTATTCTATGTGTATTTCCCCATCTCAGCGATTAAATTCTGTATAGACCCACCACAGGCTGGCTATGTCTCTGCTTAACTTCCACGCCCCACCAGGAAAAAACTGAGACACTATACTGAGCCTTGGGGTAAGTCAGAGAACATACTGGGGAAAAGGGAACTATCCCTGGCCCTCTTATATTTGATATGCCACACGCACGCTTTTCCTCTGTTGCCCCAGGACAGCAATTTCACTAGCTCACTCCTGGGAGATTGCAAGTATAGTGTAAATCCTCTCTACTTTCTGATCCCAAACTTTCTCAGGAGGATGCAGAGGGTGGAGCGTTCCCAACACACACTCATAAGGCCATCGACACTAGCTCTCTACTCTTCTCACCTGCTCTGGACTCTTCAACTCACTCCATAGCATCCGTCCTCATTACTTTATTGGAACTGGCTCTTGTCAAGGTTACCAAAGATCCGCCCAGAGTTGAATACCAAGATGACGTCTTTCCCCTCCTCTTATTGACCTCTCAACAGCACAGTGGGCCACTCCTCTTTCTTGGCACAGTGCCTTTTTTGGCTCCTGTGCCCACACTCTCCTTGCTTTCCTGCTCTCCCAGGTAGCTCTCCTTCTCTGGCTCATTGACTGCTCCTTTAGTCATACCAACTCCATGGGCACTAACCCCTTAGGACCTTTCTGGTCTTTCTTCTCTGGGCCTCATCTACACTCTTCTCCTAATGCTAATGTTTCTCATGTTTACTCTCCAACCAAGTCTCCCTCCCAACCTGCAGACTCCCCCTATCCAACTGCCTTCCTGGCCTCTCCATTTGCATTTCCAGCTGGCATCTGAAATTCACCAGGATGGAAACAGAACTCCTGGCTCGCCCTTCCCTACAGACTGTCTCTTGGTCTCGCTCACCCACTCAGTTTCTCCATCGCTTAACATGGGAGGTGCACATACTGATTCCCGCTCCTTGACACACCATGTCCAAGCATCACAACTAATCCCGCAGCCATCACTGCTCTCCTCCACTGTGACCAACCTGGTCCAAGTCACCACCGCCTCTTGCTGGGACTATTTCAATACTCTCAACTGGCCTCCCAGCTCCATCTCTTCCCCACCCAGCAACCACAGTGACATAAAAACACACCAAAAACATAAAATGGCCCATGTTACTTCCCACGGAAAACACTTTAACAGTATCTACTCTGTCTTAGTATAAAATTCATACTTGATTTTTCCAGCTTTATCTGGTATATACTTGACCTAAAACATTGTGTAAGTTTAAGGTGTACAACATGGTAGTTTGACACACATATATATTGCAAAAAGATTACCACCACCTTATGCCAAGTCTTCTTTATGGTACTTGAACTCCTACTTTATTGCATGTCTCAGGAACCAAAAATAAGCAAACAAACAAATAAATACACCTGAACATATCATAATGAATCTGAATTCAGAAAGCTTCATGGATGAGCTTGAATGAGTATCTTCAAATACACGTGGCAAATGCTATCAATTTATCATTTCAATTTCAGTCAGCCAAACCTTACCGAATATTAACGTTGGCATCAAGTGTCACAAAATCAAAGATAAAAGAGGTGTTTTAAACTATATTCACACTGACCCTCAAATTTTCTCCTAAGTAGCAGAATCTCCTAAGTAGCAGGGAAGGTATCTGTTGCGCAACTATTAAATGCCAGTACACGTTGGCAAATTGAGGCTGGGAGGGGAAGTGACTTGCCCAAGGACATGACTAACGTGTTGGAAGAGCTGGGACACAACCTCGGGTCCTCTGGACTCCTAAAGTCTCTTTGCCTTTCTCCACAAGACTGCGAGGGTCTGAAGCCAGTGGTGGAAACTGCTGCAGTCACTGGGTTCCATACTGTGTAGCAGGCACTGTGCCCCGGGCTGCACATTCATCACCCCATTTAGTCCCCACGACAGCCCTGTGTGGAATGTACTAAAACGATCACCATTTCCACACAGGGGTACCAAGGGTTAGGGCTTCTGGTTGTTGTCTAAGTCAAACAGAGCTACACAGTGGGGCCCGGATTTGAACCCAGGTCTACGTGATGCTATAACCCACGATAAGACTCATGCCATTATCCTGCCCCCATACACACACACAGCTCTGGAACCTGAAACTCAACGAGCTTTGCTGCCTGGGAGTAAGAAAGGGTGTCAGGCGGGCAGAGGGACTCGTGCATGAGACCGACTCTGGCCAATATTATGGGAGAGGGGTTCAGCCAGCCTAGGGATGGGCTGCAGCTCCCATATACTCACCCATCCCCATCAGAGTGAGGAGGCCGCAACCAGAAGCTTAATGGGTCAAGATTTCCTATCCCATAGCATTGGCTTCTGGATTCTTCAGCAGCATCCTGCAGTATGGGGTGAAGCGTGAGGTCATCGGTCCTCAGCCCTCCCCTGAGGCACCCTGCCATCTGTTTTCACTTATGCCTGCCTCCATGGCACAGCAGCCGCAGATCAGAATCCCAATCCCCACTGCCTGCTGAGTAGCTCCAAGCAGGTCGATGTCCCTCACTGAGCCCCTTTAGGATTAGGTGATTTCTAGAAGGAGGCCCTTCCAGTCATAAGATTAGGTGACCAATGAAATATTACTTTGAAAATGTAATGCTTCCATTCTTCTAGTCAAAGAGCTTTGCCAGCAGACCTAAAGCTGTTGCCTGTGGGGTATGACCTTCTCCCAGGGAGGCAGCCCGCTGGAATGCTTCCTAGGTCGGCTCCCAGATAGATGCCAGGGAAAAATTCCAGGCAGCCCGCTCTGTCACTGTTGCTCCCTGATAACACCCCATGGCTCTTAAAATAGTTGTCAGGTGGATGGTGGGACCCTCAAATGCTCTAAGGCAAAGGGTAAAGAGAGTGATGTGAATCTGACCTGACCCTGGGGGGCTTCTTCTGTATCCTGCTCTCTTTCTGGGGCAAGGCTCTGCGCTGTGAGGGTCAGAGAGGAGCAGTCGGGGCAGCAGGCTGCCCTGGTCGCCGGCGTGGCAGGCAGCTCAGAGCAGCCACAGGAAAGGAGCGCTGCCAGCTCCGCCCACTGCTCCCTCCATGCAGTGCAGGCAGCGTGCACTCACACGGCCGACTGACAAACACGCGGTGGCCAGGCGCGGCCAGGACCTCGTTCAGGGCAGGCTCAGTGTCACCTCAGTGCACAGCACCAGCCCTCCCCAAGGGAGCCCATCGCTGCCACCTATGTAACTTCTCCCCAGCTCCATCCGGGCCTCGCTCTGGAGGTTGGGAGAGCATCCGCTCTGTAGAGTCCCTTCCTCTTTATCAGCCCTGCATCTCCTGCTGTCTTGCTGACCAAGACACATTCCTCCTGCTGACTGTGATGTGTTGTTGAGGATCCACTGATTTCTGTTCTTTCGTTACATTCTATTTCTATCAACCCAGCGTGGCATGCAAAATGTTTCCAAACATTTGTGCCATTTATAGAACTTCTTACCAGGTTTTTTTCTGGACATATTTGTTAACCTGACAAGGCTGCCCCCTTTTTCTGTTAGTACTAGACCTTGCCCTCTTAGTGACATTCTGCCTCCCACCTCTGGGCTACAGAAGAAAGTTGGTGGAGCTTGGACCTGGCAGCCAGTGGCTCTGGTGTGGCCAGCTTCTGTGGATTAATGAGATTAACAATGGAGTCCCGTGGCACTCTGTGGTTCAGGGGAGACGTAGGGAGCCCACTTCCCAGGCAAGTAAGCAGGGGCTCAGCGACTGGCCCAGGGCAGCCATGGCTCAGGCCTGTACACCAGCTCCAGCCTTCTCCACTCCCCGAGACTGTCCTAGGCTCCTTCTTAGAAGATACCTTGCAGAGCATTTAGGGTGAACTGATTAGCATTTAAATACTTATTTTCAAGTAATCTATATCTATATCTGCACACATATCTCAGGGAATCTGAGAAAGATGTGAACAACCAAGAAGCAGGAAGCCGGAAACTGTTCAGTAACAGCATCTGCGACCTCAGCCAGACCTTGCCCTCCCTGCCCAGCCCTGCGGTGGGACCAGCGCCAGCCTCTGCCCTTCTCCGAATTCCTAGAACAGGTGTGATTGGGCACATTCAGTCAGGTTCCTACCCACGGACCTCGGAGGCAGGGTTGCCCTGGGGTATCAGCTCTGGGCTCCTGGAGAGGGGGTCAGTTGTACGAAGCTCGGTTGGCCTGTCTACCTCAACCCCCAAGAAGCGTCTGCTAGAGTCAGATGAAATAATTTCTTTCTTTCTTTTTTTTTTTTTCTGTATGCGGGCCTCTCACTGTTTTGGCCTCTCCCGTCGTGGAGCACAGGCTCCGGACGCGCAGGCTCAGCAACCATGGCTCACGGGCCCAGCCGCTCCGCGGCATGTGGGATCTTCCTGGACCGGGGCACGAACCCGTGTCCTCTGCATCGCAGGCAGACTCCCAACCACTGCGCCACCAGGGAAGCCCCTATTTTCTAAAGGGTAATAGCAAGTGGAAGGGAAGAAGGGCGGCTCAGGGCATGCTAAGAAGAGGCATTTGGACTTTTCCTGGGCACAGTGAGAAGCCATTGGTGGATTTGGCAGGGGAGCAGCTTGACACGCTAATGTGCTCACGACTGGTCCCCTGACAGGTCAGAGGCACTCCCAGCAGTGCCCCGGAGGGTCTGACCTCTGTCCCAGACCTCTGTCCCTCCCTGACACCTATGTTACTGTACCCCAACCCTTTGCCCACGATGGCTGGTATGCTAATCTGTGTCACTAACCTCCACAACGAGACTGGGTCTCTGTTGCTTGAATAAAAGAAATGTAACTAATTTAGCCACCAACCTGGCGTTGTCCAAGTGCCCCTCACTTCCCAGCTCCATGCCTTTCCTCCAGCAGCTCCCTCTACTTGGAATATCATCCCCAGAAGCCAACTCCTCGTAGGGGATTGGATCTGACCTTTAAGGTCTCAAATGCGGCCTCCTTCCTGAAGGTTTTCCTCATCTTCCCAAATGGATATGATGCCTCCCTACACCACCTTCTACCTACCACGTGGCACTCATCTCAGCCGGGTGGTCTTAGGTTAATTATCTGTTACCATCTCTCTCAACGAGAAGTGCAGGTTCTGTGTAGGCAGAATCTGGGCTTCATTCTTCTCTGAATCTGCCACTGGGCCTCACCAGGCCTGATCCATGGAGAGTGCCCAGTGTTTGCGTACTGGGATAGAGGTACGTGGAGAGAGGATGGGGCCTGGGAGGGGAAGTGAATCTGAAGTCCTTGTAGAATTTCTTGTAGCCTGGGCCAGCCCTGGCCGGTGCTGGGAACCAGGGTCCCATGGGAGATGGGTGCTCAGCTCACATAGACTTAGATGCATGGCTCTGTGCATGGCCCCCAAGTGCCTGCCAGTGTAGGGGCTGGAGCCATCTCTCCACTGCAGAGAAAATTCCCATGAGTGGGACCACAGTCAGAGCAGCTGCCCCTCCGAGAAGGACAGAGGGTTGGATGGTCCCATCTACCACCTGGGGCCTGGGTGCAGCCCTCTGGGAGCCCCACAGGCCCGTCTCTCTGGGGGCTGTGTGCTCAGACTACAGGGGCACATTCAAAAAGGCAGAGA
The DNA here is from genome assembly GCF_964341445.2 of Mesoplodon mirus. Lineage (NCBI taxonomy): Eukaryota > Metazoa > Chordata > Mammalia > Artiodactyla > Ziphiidae > Mesoplodon > Mesoplodon mirus. Next base: position 183,326,381 of record NC_138977.1, read on the forward strand.
GGGCTTCCCTGGTGGCACAGTGGTTGAGAGTCCGCCTGCCGATGCAGGGGACACGGGTTCGTGCCCCGGTCTGGGAAGATCCCACATGCCGCGGAGCGGCTGGGCCCGTGAGCCATGGTCGCTGAGCCTGCGCGTCCGGAGGCTGTGCTCCACAACGGGAGAGGCCACAGCAGTGAGAGGCCCGTGTACCACAAAAAAAAAAAAAAAAAAAAAGGCACAGAGAGTCCTGGGTGGAGGCAGCATTAGCAACCTGAGGAAGTTCTGGGCTAAGGACCCTCTGCTTCAGGAGAATGTGCTGAAGGTCCAGGTGCTAAAGACTGAAGTAAAGTAGAGAGTGCAGTCATTTGTTGTCAGGAAGACAACACTGCAGAAGGGAAGGGAGGGGATTTGCCCCCAAACTGCCACCTGGAGAGCCAGCCTGGTCACGTGCAGCCAGGTTGAGTGCTGGACCCGCTCCTCACGCAGGGTCCCACCCCCAGGCTCTCTCCCAGGCCTTCCCTCCTTTCTCTCACAAAAGGCGTTTGCAGGAGGCTAAGGAACAATTTTCCAAAAGGCCTGAAGTACAGGTCGCCTGGAACAGCCTCCTGGGCTTCCGGGGGAGCAGCTCCTTCAGTTACAGCAGCAGAGTCATTTGGTTTAAAATCCCCATAAAAGCAGCAATGCTCATTTCCTATATTGGGTCATATTTCCTAATTACTGTCCCAAAGGAAAACCTAGGGAGAGGGAGAGAGAAGCCAGCCCTGCCGCCTTCATTTGTACATTTAAATAAAGTGTGATTAAAAAGCACACCCTGCACATTTGCCTGGAACACACCTTCCTTTGGTGAACATTTCTGATGAACACCAAACGGAATCACTTGAAAAAATTATTAGTTCAGCTTGAAAGTAACTGCCACTTATTTTGTTTATAAGGCAAGCTCTGCTGGTGACATCAGATTAGACTTAACTGCATCCTGTTTTGATGCTAACTAATATTTGCCCTAATACTAAGCATAAATAAGTAGGAATTTCTCCTGAGACACCACAGATATTACATCTTTAATGGGACCTAATAGTCAGAGGCAAGCCAATTGCCCTGCTGTGGGATTATAATTATGTGCGCTCTTGTTCCCCCTTTTAAATTTCACGAGCAGAGAGGAGGACTCGAAGCCATTAGGCTTAGGCTTTCTCCAGAAACGTGGAGTAGAAATAAAACGGCCATGTGCAAACTCCACCTTATCCATTCCGGAAGCTGATGGCATTCCGTGCGCTCCCACAAATGCGCTGCCTCTCCCAAAGCTTCCTGGTAAGTGGCAGATGTCGCCGGCAGCTGGCAGGAGGCTGGGCACTTGAAAGGGGCCACATCCACACTGAGGCCAGGAGCCTGAACTTCAGGCGTCCTCTGCCTCCAAGACATGCCCCTACAGTCTCCTCGAACGTCTCTGGTTTTGGCCCTTGGCTTATGCAGGGAAAACTTCCTCTGGCTCTATCGGGTAATTAGGCTGTTGCTTTGTTCTCTGAGGATGTTTGGGGATGAGGACTCAGGGCCTGTCTTGAAGGACATGTAGGCCACCTGGACACATAGGCAAAGCCCTAAATGAGAGCTTGTTCAGGTCTCCAGCCCAGGGCCCGTGCCTCCACCCTGTCCCTTCAAGCTGCTGAGAATCTGGGGCCCTGAGACAAGAAACGCAGTGACCGTTTTGAGAAAAGGACTAGAGATGACTAGAGGCTGGAGGCACAACATGGGCTGCAGGCTGTAGGAAGAGAAGCTCGGAGCCTGGACAGCTGGGAACTCACCGTCCTAGCTTGGAACAATAGGCTAAGGAGCAGTGTGCCTGCAGAATAGGAAGCTGTAGGGATAGGCAGACCCTGAGCTGGGGCAGGAGGGGCCAGAGTGAGGCAGCCGTGCTCCAGGGCTCTTTGCCTTTTAGAGCCAGGCAGGAGAGTGGAGCCAAGGGAAGAGAGTTGGGGTGATGCTGGCATCTGCTCCCTTCTCCCTGTGGCTGGGGTCCTAGACCCTCTGTGGGTCAGCATGGAAGTGGTCCTCAAGGGGGGCAGTTATGACAGCCTCTGGGCATATCCCAAACCTGGCCCCTTCTAGACATCGGAAAATGACCCCTTCCCATATTGACCATCTCAGCTCCACAAATGACCTCAAGTAGGCCCTCTTGTGTTTGACTCTCTTGTGCCCAAGGAATTCTCTAGATTGAGAAAGCCCATCTTCAGCCACGGCCTGATGGCTGGGACCCTGACAACCCTTTCCTGGCCTCTCATCTCTCTGGCCCTCCACCAAACTAATGGCTCTGGTTGATAACTCTGTCTGCACCTGACATGGAGGTACTCAGTAAGCAGTAGCTATCACTTTATTATTATTTTATAATAGGTATGGAAGAAATGCATGGGGCATGGATAATACATGATGAGGGAACTCAGAGGGGAGACAGATTACTGAGAGCAGGGGAGGCTCACAGAGGAGCCAATGAGAGACAGGCAGGAGGGGAGGACATTCCAGGCCGGCGACAGGAAGGTATGTCATAGGTTTGAGAAACACCGTGTGGACTATTTGAGAGGTTCTTACTGGAGTTCTAGTGGAACTAGAACTCTAGTGGGTCTTGTTGGAGTGTTGAACTCTTCTTGGAGCTCTAGTGAGAGGTGCTTGTTCACAGAATGCAGTCAAGGAGGGGGGAGAGGAAGGGAAGGAGAAGGATGCAGAGGGAACAAAGGCATGAAAGCCAGACTCAGATTGAAGAGAGGACTACAAATGTTAGGCTAAGCTATTTAGATTTTGTCCCACCCTCAATAAGGGGCTGCCGAGAATCTTTTCACCTGGGAGAGACAGATGTGCCGTGGGATTTAAGAAAGCCAGTCTGGAATCTTACATAACAGGGACTGGAGAGAGAGAGAAACAGTGGTAGGGGCGTGGGGGGCAACGGTGAGGAAAGTGGGACTTCAGCACCCGGGGACTGTCTGCCTGTGGGGAGGGAGGGAGAAGAAGAAAGAAGCCAGAGGACCCAGGGTTTTGCCACTGGGAAAAGGAAGACAGGTTAGTATCAGGAGACATGGCTTCCAGATGGCCTTACAAGGTCCTATCAGATCCCTGGGAGACACCACCTTCCTGGACTGGTACCCACCCCACTGAGACCTGTCAGTCCAGAGAGAGCCATCATGCCACAGTGAGAGTTGTCCCTCCAGGGACCTGCCGTGCGTGTCTTTTTGGATGAGTTATTGCTGCCGCTGAGCAAGGTTCTGCCCTTCTTTTATAATTTTTGGAAATTAAAAAAATACAGAAAAATACAATGGGGATAAAAACCAATGACTCATATCTCAGACAATTAAACATTGTGATATTTTGGTATATTTCCTCTTCATCTTTTTCTGTGCTTATATGCTTTTTATAAAAAATCACACAAGTATTATATTCTTTTTTTAAATCAGTGTTAGAACAATGTCAGCTAAATTTAAGGTCCTTTACCCTCCCCTCAACCCAGTGGCTACCTCTATTATGAGTTTCACATCGCCTTCAACCAATGTTTTATAGTCTTATATACGTAGATACATATCTACCCATAAAAAAATAAATAATATCATTTAGTGTGTTTCTATTTTCATAACTGACAAAAAATGGATTTTTCTGTACCTTGTTTTTTTTCACTTGCATTAAGTTTTTGAGATTTATCCCTATTGATTCAGATAGCTCAAATGCCTTTTGCCTGCTGTACTTTATTCTTATGTTTGCATGGGTTACCTTTAATTTATTCCTTCCTCCATTCACATTTAGGTTGTTACACTTTGTTATTATTGCAAATATTGCTATAATGAAATTCCTGGTACATCTTTCCTGGTTTCTACCTTTAAACTGGCACACCAAATCACTTCTGTCTTAAGGTTATAAAAGCCATTACCCTGAGAACGATAATTATTTCACTGGGGCCAATACCAACGTAGAATTGTTGAGGATAGAGTGTGTACATTTTAATTCCCTCTTTTTCTATGAAGGGATTTAACTGGGCACACATATTCCCAAAATAAACCCCTCAGCCTTTGGAAACTTCAGTGTGCTCTCAAGAGGCATGGTAACGAGGCTATCTGGGAAACTAGGTTTCGTGTGGATAATGCCATTTGGCCTCAGCTTACTACTGATACTGATATAAACTTTCATTCTTATGTATTTATATTTTTAATTACAAGTATATTATAACATTACATAAAATGTGGGAGCAGATGAAAGGCCATTCCCAGGGAATTTGAAAATCACAGTTTTGCCATCTCAAGACAATGAATCTAGACAACATTCATCTATGGCTGAAGGTCCATTAGGTGAAATTGTAGACAAGAACTTCAAATAACAGCCACTGACACTAACTGTCAGTGGACACTGATCAATAATTGCTCAGAGTGCTTTCACCAGACACCATGCTCCTTATGATATGACACAATAGGAAGAACACAACACCATCTAGTAAGGTTTCCTTTCAAAACGAAACAAAACTGAACCTGAACATGAGCAAGTAACTGGGTCTAATTGCTGGTTAAAAGAAATCTGGCACAATCAATGACACTTTTAGGAGAAAATCAGCCAAACCCAAAGTGTGAAAGATCCACAGGATCGATGATCAGTTTTTCCGGAAATAAATGACATGAAAAAGGGTGTGCTATTATAGCTATTAAATAGCTTTAAGAGACTTATCACCCAATGAAAAGTGTGAAATTTGTTGGGATCCTGATTAGAACAAACTAACTGTGAAAAGAAACTTTATAGAAAATCAGGAAGAATTGGACACAGACAGGATATTAGATAATGGTAAATTCATCATACATCTTGGTAACCAAGATGATAGTAATGACTAAACCCAAATCTTCCCACATAACCTGCGGAAGGAAGGAAGGAAAGAAGGAAGGGAGGAAGGAAGGGAGGGAGGGAGGAAGGAAGGATAAAACTATACAAAACTCATACTCTCCACATAATTAGAGGACAGAAAATGTTCAAACTTCAGATTACTTGGTTGGATAAATAAACAAATATATTGTGGATAATGAGAGCTAAATCTATTATTAAATACAGGAGTTACAAATATGGGAAGTGAAAAGGATAAGTAAAATCTGTGTTGTTGGATTGGAATTAGAGGCTTCAGTGTAAATTTATGAAAATTTTATGTACACTTTGCACGTGTGTGTGTGTGTGTGTGCAACAGCTAGGAAGATATATATATATGCGTGGGGCAGAGGGGTGTATTGTGGATGTGGGTGTCTGTACATACATATATTTCTTAGCATGGTGTACTGGAGAGCCAAGAAGCAATGATACACTCAAAAAACTGAGCTCAACTTGTGCTCAGCTCTTGGTTTCTAAATACCATCTCTAATAAAAGAAGCTGGCTCTCCTTGGTAAAATGGCTGATTCCAGGGCTGGAGTACAGAAAGTACAAGATGAAACTGGAATATCTTATTGTGCTGGAAAGTTAGAAAGGCTCAAAATATTATGGAGACATGTCAAAAGGACAAAGAATTCAGCATGAAGGGCTCTCAGTGGCCAAATCTGGGACAATTAGAACATCAAAATAAATAATGGCATAATGGAAAATAACTTTTCGAATAAATTAAGAATCTATGAGTTCATGCTGATGTCAATCAAACAATCAACAGGAAGGAAAAGCTCTTCTTTACAACAGAAAGCCAACGAACAGATGTAGAAGAAATTTTGAAATTAGAAAAGTTATCACATGACAATCATTGCAAAGGTCACATGCCCACAACTGTATGTTTATTTCCTGGTTGTAATCATTGGATTCCAGTTATGCATGAACTTGTCTTTGTTTTTAGGAAATACAGTCTATGGTATTTAGAGTTAAAAGGGCATCATGTCTGCAACTTATTCTCACCTGGTGCTATGGAGTGAATGTTTGTGCCCCCAAAATTCATATGTTAAAACCTCATTCCCAATGTGATGGTATTTAGAAGTGAGGCCTTTGGGGTTGATTATGTCACAAGAGTGAAGCCCTCATGAATGAGATTAGTTTTCTTATAAAAGACACTCCAGGGAACTCCCTTGCCCCTTCCACATGTGAGGGCACAGCAAGAACATGTCATTCTATGAACCGGGAAGTGGGCTCTTGCCAGACACTGAATTTGCCAGGGCCTTGTTCTTGGACTTCGTAGCATCCAAAGCTATGATAAATAATTGTTATTTAAGCCACTCAGTATGGTATTTTAGGTATAGCAGCTGGAACAGACTAAGACAAACGGTTTAAAAAAATAATGATGTGTGTGTGGTTATGGGGAGGGGAAGATGAATAGAGCAACTGAGATATATCATTAACATCTGGAGATTCTAGAATAAGAGTATGCAGAAATTCTTTCTACTATTCTTCCAACTTTTCTTTAAGTCTAAAATTATGTACAATTTTTTAAAAAGACACACACATGAAATAAATTATTTACTTCTCTGGTTGTGATGATGACATGTGGGTTATGAATTTTAAAAAAATTATTATCTATTAGAGATTTTTTAATTTATATGGAGGAAATATTGCAAAAGGGTACTAATTGTGAAACCTAGGTGATGGGTTTATGAGAGTTTTTTTACCTTCTCTCCCTCCATGTATGTTTGAAATTTTTTATAATGAAAAGCTCCGTTTTTAAAAAGTTACTCTTAATTCCACATCATTCCAAAGACTGGAAAGGAATACTATTTTTGTATATTCTCTCTAGTCCTTGGAGTGATGCATGTATTTTGTGGTACAAACTGTTTAAATTCTGCCCATTTTACTTTTCACTTTATCAAAGTCTTCATAATTGACTCTTGGATGGCTTGCATATTCGTTCATCAGTCAGATAATATACTAAATCATTTCAGTAATGTTGAACTTGTAGTTTGCTTATACAGTGCACTCAGATACATACTGTTTTTTCTTATCTGGGGTCTTTCCTTAGGAAAGATTTCCAGAAGTGAGATTTCTGGATCGTAGACATAATCATGTTTATGAATCTTGAAACATTTTGGCAGATTGCTTTCCAAGAAGGAGTACCAGTTTACACCATATGAGACTAACCATAGGGAGTTAGCATTAATTTTTTAGCTGGTGCTGGGGTTGTGTTAATTGCATCTTTCTGATTTCTCTTTTGTGAGTTGTTCTGTCTCCATGCCTCTGTTGGGGTCTTAATGTTCTTCAGAATTTGCATGAGCTCTTTGAGTAATAAAGATATTACCCTTCATATCATGTTTGCCTCAAATGTTTTTCCTGGAAAGCTCACTTTAACTGAAAGAGAATTTGTAGCAATGTCTTAGTAACCAGACAACCAGTACACCTGCTACCTCTCACATTCTAAGAAGAGCTCCATGTCCTGGTGATGCAATCAGTTGTTTAGAAAACAAAATATTTATATTTATCTAAAACATAAAATATTGTGAAAAGATTGTCTTGAGATAATTTGCCAAAGACTACAAAATAGACCAAAGATCCTGGCTATGTCTTCACGACCAAAATAACTAGCTTTAAAAATGACTGATGTGGGGCTTCCCTGGTGGCGCAGTGGTTGAGAGTCCGCCTGCCGATGCAGGGGACACAGGTTCGTGCCCCGGTCCGGGAGGATCCCACATGCCGCGGAGCGGCTGGGCCCGTGAGCCATGGCCACTGGGCCTGCGCGTCCGGAGCCTGTGCTCTGCAACGGGAGAGGCCACAACAGTGAGAGGCCCGCATACTGCAAAAAAAAAAAAAAAAAAGACTGATGTGGTCTTTGTACAGTTTTTTTAACAACCAACTCAATAGTCTCATGACTAGAAAAGTAGGACATTATGGCAGCCAAATAAAACTAATCCATAGAAAAAAGGTGACATAACTTCTATTTCCACAGGGGAAAAAAATGTAGATCTATTTCTCCAAGAACAGATTTCTAAATAAATTAACCTGAAACTATGATAGAAAAGTGTGCCAGGGTCTGACACCCACATTGTCCCAATAAGCAATCCATGCTCATCAACAAGGTGAGGTGTGGTTAGGCCACATTGCCATTCATTGGGTGGCCCTCCCTCCCTGGGCACCTAGGTCTCCCACTCCAGAGGCCATCTGCCTCAGTCTTGCCTCTTCTTCCCCATTTCTCATCTCTCCAATACTTACTAAGCAATCGTGTACTAAAGCGTGACAAAGTTAGTGCTGATGGGGAAAACAGAGTTTTCATCTGAAAGGGTGTCCCTGATGGGGTTTGGCAACAGGCAAATGAGGGGGCTTGTAAATCAAACAACTTCTCCACCAACAACAGGGTCTTCCAGAGACAGAGTCAGACTTCTGCCATTTGGATCACAGTGTTGGTTCTGGTCAGAGTCATCTGAACATTATACTAAGAGTTTCCCTGGCACCAAGAGCTGGGCTGGGCACCACTTTCTGCTACTGACCCTTATGTTGGCTGCCCCAGATACAGCTTCTGTGTTCACCCCTCACCAGCCATGAGGCAATACTCAGCACTTTCTTGCATTTATCATAAAGAATCTGTCCACACCAAAGGTGGGGTGAGTGGAGTTGGAAATTTTCTGTTAATTATGTCTCATTTCCCAAGTGTCACATTTCAGCTGCTAGTCACGAAGTTTCAGTTTCCCTCCTTTTCTCTCTCTCTCTCTCTCATCCTATCCCTTCAACCTTCCCAGGGGTTACCAAACTACAGCCACCTGCTTTATTGGGACAGCCCACCCATTTAGGTTTCATCTAGGACTTGCTGTTGTGCTACAGCTACAGAGTTGAGTAGCCAGGACAAACTGAATGGACCACAAAGTCTAAAATATTTACTATTTGGCCTTTAAGAAAAAGTGTGGCAAACTCTGCTCTAAATCTCCTCTATTACTCCCTCTCAGTCCTAGAGTTTTCCCGAAACCACTAACTTTGCCACTCCTTTCTTATTAAGGAGGGCAATTTACAATTTTCTGGTTTCTGCCTTTAAATTTACACACCCAAATCAATACTGTATTCAAGCCTATGGAAGCCATTACATAGAGCATGATAACTTTGCACTCAGCAAACAAAAAACTTCCAGTTAGCACACTCATGTTTCTTAGAAGGCAGTAAGGGGGTGTATATAAGAAAAGAACCCTTAGATTTGCTGCAACATACATTATCACATATAATCTGTTTACAGGCACACTCAGACCTTGCTGGAATGACCTTCATAGCCTAACACAGTGGAATCAGATCCCTGAACTCTTCTCAACCATTCTGACATCAGCCAGTGGCCTCTGGCCATCCTGAGGCATCGAAGCAGGTCTAGAGAGGCCAGGCTGGGGTGCAGGAGAAGAGAAAGCCTAAAGCAGGTGAAAGAGAGAACCAGAGGAGAGAGCTGGTTGGCTGGCCTACTGCAAATTTGGGGTATTCCAGCTCCACCTAGCCAGGTCAGTCAAGGTTCTAGACGAATTATGGCTATGGGAAAGACAATGAAGGGAAAAGTTGTCTCTGACACTTGAACCTGACTTTCAACCTCAGGCACCACCTGTACACTTGACTTTTCTACCAGAGCTGAGTAGAATTTGGCTGCAGCCAAATACCCCAACTGAGATTTTATCAGTAACAAACATGAAAATATAATTAGTCATCATGGAAATCAAAACCACAGTGAGATACCACTTCATACCCATTAGGGTGGCTAGAAACAAAAAATCAGATAACAACAATCATTGTCAAGGATGTAGAGAAAATTGAATCCTCATACACTGCTAGGGGGAATGTAAAATGATGAAGCCACTTCAGAAACAGACAGGCAGGTCCTCAGATGATTAAACACAGAGTTACCATAGGACACAGCAATTCCACTCCTAGGTATTTATCCGAGAGAAAGAAAACATATGTCCTCACAAAAATTTGCATACAAGTGTTCATAGTAGCAGTATTCATGGCACCCAAAAAGTGGAAACAACTTAAATGTCCACCAGCTGACAAATGAATGAATAAAAAATGGTATATTCATACAATAGAATATTATTCAGCCATAAAACTGAATGAAATATTGACATACGGTACAACATGGATGGACCTTGAAAACATCATGATAACTGAAAGAAGCCAGTCACAAAACACCATTTATGTGAAAGTCCAGAATAGGGAAATCTATCAAGATATAAAGTAGATTAGTGTTTGCTTAGAGTAGATAATGGAGATGAGGGATAGGAGAGTGACAGAGTGTGGGCTTCTTTTTGAGATAATGAAAGTGTTCTAAAATTGACTGTGGTGATGGTTGCACATAACTGTGAATATACACTTTAAGTGGGTGAATTGTATGGCATGTGAATTATATTTAATAAAGCTGTTAAACAAAAAGTAGATATAGACAGACAGAGATATAGATGTTATCAGGAGGGGAGAGACAGAGAAAGAGGGAATATGTCAATCATATAGGAAGGTGTTAGTTTCATTTTCACTTTAACTTGTTTTGTTGCCCCCAAATTTGTAACTGTGGGCAGAGCTGGGGATGAGGGGTGTCAAGGGTCCCACATTCTGAAAAGTCACCAAGGACTTTCAAAAGAGTGGCTAGCAATTGGGAACAGACAGCTTCTTCAGAGTTAATTAAATGGAGCAAACCCACCCAATTACCCCAACTGTGATGGTTAATTTTATGTGTCGATATGGCTGGGCCACAGTGCCCAGCTATTTGGTCAAACATTATTCTGGATGTTTCTGTGAGGTGGTTTTGGATGAGATTTACATTTAAATCAGTGAACTTTGAGTAAGGCAGATTGCCCTCCATAAAGTGGGTGGGCCTCATCCAATCAGTTGAAGACCTGAATAGAAAAAAAGTCCCCTGAGCAAGAGGGAATTCTGAAGCAGATGACCTTCAGACTTGAACTGCAGTATCAACTCTTTTCTGGGTCTCTACCCTGTCAGCCCACTCCTGTAGGTTTTGAACTTGCCAGCCTCTATAATCATATGAGCCAATCTCTTATAATAAATAAATAAATGTGTGTATGTGTGCACATGTGTGTGTGTGTGTGTGTGTGTGTGTAAAGTCTATATAAGCCCAAGACCAGGACTAGGGAGGAGGTAGACATGTACCACTGGTCTCTGGAGGAATCTCCCCCTCCCCCATCCTGGGGGGAGTTTCCCTCCCCTGTCCCCTAAACCAAGTGGGTGAGGGGCTCTCCTAGGGATTTTGGTGCCAACAAAAGAGGAAATTGTCCTCTAATCCCTTGGTTGTACATCTCCTTAGGATTGTTCACCTCCCTTACACCTCCCTGAGCCAGAGAAAACGGAAAGGAAGGAAGAGTGTGACAGCCAAACAGCCCACACTCCTGTCAGCTGAGTAGCAAAAATATATGAGTATTCTGTGGTCAAGCAATGCCCCAAAAGATGGCTCAGCTTGAGCTGTCTTGCTGATACCCCACCCATGAGCCTGGCCCCCACAAGGTGGGATGCCAGCAGCAAGAGACCATTGGGGGCAGTGGAGGAAAGCATAGTTGTGGGAGCTGAAGGAGGAGAGGAGTGAAGGAGGTTGTGCCAGAGCTGGGTTTCCCATCTCAAGAAAGACCCTCCAGAGAGGCCCCCAAAAGCACACACACATGCCAGGGTGTGGACATCTATCACACCAATTGCGTCAACAGTGATTCAACACTAACCAGAGAAGAAAAAGCAATGACCAACAGAGGGCACACTGCTTGTCACTTACATAGAAAGGTTCTACCATTTTTCCTAAGCAACCCTCCTTGCCCGAGTCCTAAAAGAAGTAGAACCAAAAGAGGGCAGGAGAGGAGGGGTGAAAGACAGCAGACTATTCCCTCACACCAAGATGGAACCTGGGCATGTGGTGGGTACACATGGCCTCATGGCAGCAGGAGAGAGGGGGGCCTCAGACGCAGGCTGGGTCCTCAACCCCCTCTGCCACAGCCTGGCTGGTCAGGTTTCCACCTGGGGCTGCTGTCCATCAGACAGCCTTTCACTGCACTTGACCCCAAGACATCCTGTGGCACCCAGGGTTGAGCTCTGGACTCCACCATTTCCACTTGGCCATGGAGTGCCTGCATGTGAAATCTCTTAGAACTCCTCCACCCTGTGCTGCCACTGTGTCCTCTTACCAAGCACACAACATCCCTGGTATGGGACAGAAACCCTGTTATGCATTCCTTTTCCTTCTAGGTACACAGCCAAACTACATTGTCCAGCCTCCCCTACAATTAGGGGAGTCATGTGATTTAGTTCTGGTCAAAGATGTGGATGGGGGCTTCCCTGGTGGCGCAGTGGTTGAGAGTCCGCCTGCCGATGTAGGGGACGCGGGTTCGTGCCCTGGTCCGGGAAGATCCCACATGCCGCGGAGCAGCTGGGCCCGTGAGCCATGGCTGCTGAGCCTGCGCATCTGGAGCCTGTGCTCTGCAACGGGAGAGGCCACAACAGTGAGAGGCCCGCGTACCGGGGGGAAAAAAAAGATGTGGATGGAAGTGGTACACACTGCTTGCTGGCCAAACCCCTGTAGTCTCCTGTGCCATCTTCCATGGACTTCCCTTCCTCTTTTTACTTGCTTGTTTTGGCTGGTCATATAGAGAGGATGTAGCAGAGAACTGAAAGCTAAGGGGGCAACAGAGCCACCAGATGGAAGAGCTTGGGCCCCTGCCCAGGCACCCACCCTCTGATTGTTCCCACTGCAGGTCAGTTATGGTGATGAATTGTCACCTGTCTTCTCCCAAGGCCCATAGTCTCCCAGGATAACATGCAGGAAGCGAGCTAGGAATTTTTGATATTTGAGGAGTATAGCAATGTTTCTAGCACCCCTAACCCCACCAAGTTGTATCAACAAGGTGGGCAAGGTGAAGATTCTGCATTTGACCAATTTGTCCTGATCTTTCTCCCTTCTCCTCCTACAGCCCACCAGAGTGGAAGGGGTGAGCTTTTTGCTTCCTTTTCCTGTGTAGCAGGGTCTATGATTGTATTATACCCTGAGTTTCTCTGCCCCATGGGTTATTGTAGCACGGATGTTCATGTTGGCCCTGAACATGTTCATGGGAGCTTCAAGAATTTATAAGAAGCTTTCTCTCCCTACAAATCCTGGCTCTTAAGACCACTGTCCTGTTAGAGACTCAAAAAAACATTTAATTTGAAAAGTCAGAGCTGAGTAATGACATGGTGTTCTAGCTAATATCTGCCTTCTGCCTGAAAACCATTGCTACCATGGGGGGGTTGGCCGATCCTGTAAGCTGGCCCCCCGAAAGCTAACTCCCTTCTCACTAGACATGTAGAGACTGGGGGCTAGACACTACATTTCCAGAGAGAGTTCCATGTACCACCTAGCATCTGCCAAGCTGACACACCAACTTGGAAAATGAAGTGAGCAATAGTGACTCTGGCCACACAGCAGGACATGGAATCTTCCAGAAGTCTGATTGCAGAAGCAAATGACTCTTCTCAGCAGCTGAAATGAGATTTTGAGAGCCTGGTGTCATAGGTGTCAAGCAGGGGGTGGCAGGGGCCGTGGTACTTTATTTGAACAGTCCTGTGTGTGCTTGGGCAATTTTCCTGGCTGAGTGGTAGCCAAGATCATTCCCTGGTTTCCCGGGAGATCCTGTAAGCAAACAAATATGATTTTAAAATCCCCTTTCTGATTAAACTAACTAGTACAGATATTGTTTTCTTCTGGTAAGAACTCTGTCCAACACAGGTGGGGAGCCCAGGGCATGAAGAGTTACTGGTTATGAAAATACTTCAAAAATATTATCCCCTTTAAACATGTTCTCTGAATGCAAGCCAAGTGAATTTATAAGCATCTTGCTCAAATTGTGAGGAAGAGATATCTAAAGATTCTAGGGAGGAAGGAATGGTAAATGGAAATTAATTATAAACTTCCTGCTATTACAAACGTATGATGTGTAAGAGGCCAATGCTTTTGCCTTTATTTAGTATGCTGCCTTTGTTTTATTGTACTGAAGGTTAAAAAATATGTAGATGTATAGTGCTTCTTGGGTTCATTTACGACCTCAGTCCTCAGCCCTATTTTTCTGAAGAGCTTCTCAACTATGGGTTCCCCTACTACTAAGATTTCAAGGAAACTCACCGTTAGGCTGAGCACAGCTTCCTAGCCACACATTGTCAGGATGACGTACTCAGTAATTAATTAAGTATGACCTGGTAATTGCAGCCGTTATCTTGAGCAACCAGATGTTCAGGTTCTTTCCAGCCGCAGCACTTTACAACTCCATAAATACAATTTCTAAGGCACTGAGGTCTTGTTTCTCCAACAGACTGCAAGCTTCTCGCTGGCCAGGACACCCTTCTTAGAAAGCACCATGATTCCCACACAGATTGCCCTACATGACAAGCAGAGTCTATGCCAGCACCCCAGGAAGAGGATTTGGGACCCACAGGCATCTGTCTGAACTGTGAGATGAAGGAGTACTTTGGTGGGTAGCAGTTTTCCCCAGACCACCAGGAAGAGACGATGGACTAGCCCTCCATAGCCAGTTTGTGGACAAATCTCACAAAGGGAGGCAGGAAAGGAGGCTGAGCACAGTGGGGAGGAGCATCTCAGTCAGCCCTGGCACCAGCGCTTGGGAACCGTGGAGCCATGTGGCTTACTTCATCTCAGCGAGCCTGTCAGATTTTTATGAGAATTCACAGGCAATCATGGATGTGAGGGCTTTGCAAAGGCCATCGCTGAAGTGATGATTATTGTTGAAGTGATGATTATTGTTGGGCTTCCCTCACCAAACTGTGTTTCAGACATTCTCTAAGTGGCTCAGTCCATTCAGACTGCGTGGTTTATAAACAACAAACATGTATTTCTCACAGTTCTGGAGTCTGGGAAGTCCAAGATCAAGGCATCCACAGATTTGATGTCTGATGAAGGCCTGATTCCTGGTTCACAATTGTGTTCTCACTGTGCCCACACGTGGCAGAAGGGACAAGGGAGTTCCCTGGGGTCTCTTTTATAAGGACACTAATCCCATTCATAAGGGCTCCACCCTCATGACCTAATCAACTCCCAAAGGCCCCACATTCAAATACCATCACAATGGGGATGAGGTTTCAATGTATGAATTTGGGGGGTACACAAACATTCAGTCTCTGTCACTAAGAAAACACACTTTGGAATTCCTGGAGCTGAGAGATTAACAATCTGACAGAGATGGGTGCTCAGATTCCTGTCTGCTGAAAATGTGATGATGTACACAGCAACCTGAAGGATCTCATCACCCTCTTGCTTGGAGCCTCTCGGAGGTGTTTCATGGGGAATAAAATCCCACCCCTCACCCTGGGGTTCGGGGCTCCACGGGAGTTGCTTCTGCTATCTTCACTCAGCTCATCTCACATTCCCTCCCTTACCCAGCCATAGTGTTCTTCTCTCTGTTACTTGGGCATTCTGAAGTCTTCCCTTCCCCAGGACATTTGCACATACCATCCCCTCCCTCTCCTACACGATCCCCTACTCACTCCCTGACCAGTGTTCCTTCATTCTTTGTCTCCCTTGTTCACCGCCAAATGCTTCACCCTTAAAACTGTGCCTGGCTTAGAGTAGGTGCTTAGTAAATATTTGTTAGTTAATGAAAAAATGACGTACTGAAGAGCAGTGTGGCTTCTAAGTAGCATGATTTATTAATGTATAATGGAAAGAGTAGTAGCTACAGCTTTCTCCCTTCTTCTTACCTTTCTACTCTTAGGTTCCCAAGCTAAAGGCAAGAATTTGATAAGAGTCCCAGTGGGTTCCTTGGATGCAAAGCTTTCCTTTATAACATTTCCCAAAGGCTTGCCTGTGTCATCTTTGAAGCTGAAGTCTGTGCCATGACAGTAATTAGAGGCTTAGAGCTAACAAGTATTAAGCCTTTGTCTTATGCCGTGTTCTCTCTACTTAATACTTCTGATCCTCAGAACAGCCTCCTTGGTTTTTCTATTCTTACGTGATAATCAAGGCCCCCGAGTTTCAGGAGCCTTAAGAAATGTGTTCAAGGTTGCACTTCTTATAAACTGTACCACCAGATTTTGACTCTAAAGCCAGTGGTCATTCCTTCACGAGACAGTAGGTTGTAAATCTGAGAGCATTCCCCAGAGTGTCACCGAGGTCATAAATTACAGCCATTCCTTACAGAATGCCTCACTGGAGGATTGGGGTGGGTTGATGACAAGGTTGTAAGAATGAAACCTACAGGTAGCCCGAGGATCAAAGGCAGTGACTCAAGCCATCCGCGCCGGGTAACCCTGGACCAGGTGGTCGGCCTCTCCTGATCTCAGCAACCTCACCTCCAGGTGGGAGAACATGGCAACCGGAGTGCACTGACAGCTCTGGAGTGCTGAGAGAATTAACTAATAAGTGATTGGGAAGTACTCAGCCAATGTAAAGTGCTATATAAATGCTTAATAGTAACAACCACCCTGTCAGGCATCCAGGGTTGCTTTTGAGCCCTGTGGTCCCTGTGTAATGATACTGAACCCTACAAAGTGCTTTACAAGTAGTAAATAATTCATTCTCAGGGCACCCCAGGGAAGCGAGAAAGGATTCCTCTTACTTTAGAGGAATTGAGATCCAACATTTGTTGGGGCTGCTCAGCCAGGAGTCCTCGCAAAGCCAAGTTTGGGTCTCCGTGGCCCTCTGCGTCGGGCCAGGCTGGGCCCAGCTGCTCCGAGCTGAGAGCAAGCTGTGCCCCCCAGGGCTCTGGTCAGGCATTTGTCTGTCAGGCTCCGGAGCTCAAGGCCGTGGCTTGGAAGGGTGAGAGGCACGGGAAGATGAATAAACATAGCTGGAAGTAGAAAGCACACAGCGGCTTCTTGTTGATAAGGCACTTGGCCTTTGAGTAGGATGGACACTTCCCGGGCCTTGGAGAGGGAAGCAGCCAAGGAGGGGAGAGTACAGTGCAGGGTGACTGGAGCAAGGGGACACTGAATTCAGCCACCACTTAAGGTCCAGGGACTCCCCCACCTCACTGATGGTCCAGAGTCCACCAGGCCTTGAAGGGGGCCCTCCTCAGTCAGGAGTCATAAACTGACCTTGGCCAGTGAGGCAGAACTTGGGGAAACAGTAGGGGCCTAACTTTCCTGGTATCAGGGCAGGAGCCCACCGTTCAGAGGGCTGCAGCATGGGGCTCAGGTCCTGGGGCCTGAGGTTGGGATAACGGGACAGAGGTGGTCAGGCCCAGAGAGGGTGGGTGTTAGAACACTCCTTACTCTAGGGGGGCCTGGGGAGGGGACCCCGGAATTGAGACCCCAAGTCTCTGCATGTCATTTCTGACACTGTCTCCCTCCTCTGAGATCCCAGAGAGGTCAAGGACCCTGCCTGGGTCTCTTCACCCTTAGAAGGGGGATCAAAAGACCTGACCATCATCTTCCCAAGAAGTGTGAGTGGCAGACATGACCAAAGGTCCCTTCACCTTTGGGGATGCTGCAGATGCAAGTACGAACTCTTAGGCAAGACCAGAGGACTCTGAGCTTCTCCAATGTATGGCCCTGAATTAACTGAAGATATTAATAACCCCAGCTCCCTAGCACTCGCTGTGTGACACAGGATGAACCTCTTAACCCCATCCCCAACGATAAAATGTGGATAACCATCACAGGTCACTCCGCCCTCTCATGTGGAGAGCAGATGCTCCATTATCAATCGGGTCGCTCCCTGGTGCTAGGACAGCATTAATGTCCCTCTTCCCCTGGTCCGGCAACAGCACTTGGCACATCTAACAGTCAACAGTTCTAAGACATCAGCCCACCCGCAGGTCAGTGAGCAGCAACCTTCTGGCAGGTGACGTTTTGATTGTTGTTTTCCCCTGAAGGGTGGGACTGGAAGGCGGCGAGCAGAGCGACAACTTCGTGTGGGGTCAGTGCCCTACGATGTCATCTTACTTATCCCCACAGCAGATGAGCAACCTGAGGTCCAGAAGAGTTAAACCATGTCCTCAAGATCTCTCCACTGGTCAGGCCAGGTTTATGACCTGGGCACCGATTCCAAGCCAAGCTATGCTATGCCCTCTGTCCTCAGGGCCCTGCGAGGCAGCGATGGAGCACACAGGCCAGGGGGAGGAAGAGGGACTGGAAAGCAGGCTTCTCCTGCAGGACACAGCTGCAAGGGGCGGCCAGGCGAGCCCACCCTCCCACCAGGAACCAAGAAGAGAGAGGAAAGAAGAGGAAGAGTAATCAGATTATTTTCAGATAAAATAAAAATCAAGGTTAAAAAGAACTGTTTAATATGTCAAAGAGGGTCACTTGTTTCCCATTCCTTGACCACATGTCTATCAAGTGTTTTGCATGTGCCAGAGACTGTGGTGGGCACCGGGAGGAAGTGGCAAACTGCCAGGCAGCCTCAGATCTCAGGACCTGTGAGGAACAAAGGGGGCGATGGACAAGGAAGAAGGAAACCAGGACCCAGTGAATGGATCATAAGCAGTGAGGAGTGTCCCACAGAGAACAGGGGATGCGCACCTCAGAGAAAGCCACTTTCAAAGGGAACATTGAAGGCAACAAAAGAAACCCTTCAGAGTAAATATGTAACACCCATGAAACTTCACCTTCAGAATAATACAGCTTCAGTAGCTATGAAGCACTGAAAGGACTATGGAAATAAGAGACTAGAAGGAAAAATCATTGTGATAGATTTTAACATACATCTTTTCACCTCCAACAAACCAAGTAGTTAAAAACAAGGGACATAGAAATGAGAATTATAATTAATAAGATTGGATTAACAAGTAGAATTTAGATGTTGTGCCTTCCAGGGAATATACCTACTTATCAGGTATCCTGGGACATTTATAAAAGGAGACACAAAACCTAAACAGCAGAAATTATACATACAGCAATCTAAAACAAACAGCAAAACTAGAAGTCGATAACAAAGTTTAAACAAACAAATGAAATTTAGCCCCATGGAAATTTTTTAAAAAGAGAGAGAGGGACCGCTTAACTAACTTGAATCATAGAGGTTGCATTTGCAATTACAGTTGCTTGTGGAAAAAAAATAAAATAAAACCAAAACAATGAATTTCAAAGAATATGGAGTGTGGCCCAACATGGAAGTAGAAACAAGTTTATAATCTTAAGTGCTTTCATTTCATATATATATATATATATATATATATATATATATATGAAGATTAATCAAGAACATGAGAAGTTAGCAGAAAATAAACAACCCTCAGTAGAACAGGGAGATGGAAACAATAGAGATAAAAGCAGAAATCAGAGCAGCAAACAAAACAAATAAGCAGAAGAGTCTCCCATCCTAAGAGGAGGTAATTAATAAATCTTCCTCAAACTGGGTCTTTGGGTAGGGGGGTGATAATCACTAAAACATAGAGAAATCTCTGGTATATCTAATCACAAAAAGAGAGATAGACAAATATAATCAGTTATGTGAAATGAGATGTAACAAAGGTAAGGAAATTACAAAAATTATTATGAAATCTTACATTGAAATTTACTCCAAAAAGTGCAGACTTCCAGATCAAGTTAATCAATTTTCTGGAACAAGCAAATGATTAAAATTGGCTTTAGAAAATTGGGAATCCTGTGGGGAATAATATTCATGGTGAAATTTTTTTTAATATTTCAAAATAACTCCTCAAGATTGTCCCCTGGACAAATGACCATGTCTAGGTGTCCTCTTCACATTTTCAAGGAACAGTTAACCCCTATGCTATGTAAACTCTATCAGGGGACACAAAATATGGTAAGCTACCGTACTGGTTTTCTGAAATTAATATAAACCTGATGTCAAAACTTGACCGAAAAAACAAACCTATGGACCAATTTCAACTTCATGTGTACATATAAAAGCAAAAATCAGGGCCAGCTTCATGGACTTGTGATCTATGTACAACACAGGGCCTTGTGCTCTGAAGAGCCCCATGCTTCGTTTAATGCTCTCTGTCACAAGCTTGAAATTCTTAATAATTTTTCAACAAGGGACCCTACATTTGCTCTTTACACTGGGCCCTGCAAATTATGTATCCAGTCCTGGCAGAAATATCAGCAAATCAAATATGACACTACAATAAAATAATCCCTACCTTGATCAAGGTGATTTTACCTGAGGATGCAAGGAAGATTAAATATTAGGAAATCTACTAATATACTATGAGATGTATTGTAAAATGATGGTGTTAACAGATACTGAAAAGACATTTGATAAAACCTAACATGAAGATGACTCATAATTTTAAAACTTGAATGATATATTTTTAAATGGTAAAAGCCAACCTTAAGCCAAAGTAATACTTAATTCATTAATACACAGTTTTATTACCTTTGAAATGAAGTCCATAAAAATAAGCCTGCTACCCCAGCACTACTGAACCCTGATTGGAACATTCTGGCTGGTGCAATAGGCATGAAGGCTGAGAAGTAGAAGGGCTCCAGGAAAGGAAAGTGCAGCATTACGTTATCTACAGGCAATATGATTAGAAACTAAGAAGGCTCAGGAGGACTGACCAAAAAATCTGTTTACATCAGTTAGATTGTTGGGCAGATGCAGGATAAATAAACCTAAATCAAGATCATTGCTAAATACCAGTGGTAATTACTAACCCTAACCCTAACTTCATAACAAATTTGTAAAGCGTAACATAACCACGAGTAATTATTACAATACATATGTAGTCAATATGAGAGTTTACTGAAACATACAAAGTAATATTTTAATAAATGGAGAAAAATATTGCAAGTATATTGCAAAGTTGCCATAGAGTCCCATAAATAGGCAGAAATAAATAAATAAATAAATAAATAAATAAAGTTAGTTGCTTTCGAATTAAATAGTTACTACAATTACTATCAATATGGTGGTGGAATTTTTTAATGAAACAAATATTTACAAAATAATTCTAAACATTATCTAAAAAAATAAACAAGTGAGAAAGGTTGGAAGCATTTTTAAAAAGCAGGGGGAATTGTTCTGCCAAATTTTAAAGTGTGTACTAAAGTTCCAGCAATTAAGTGTTTTACTGGCAGAAGAATTTGCAAACAGATCAATGGAAGAGACTAAGTAAGCACAGAAAGAAATCTCCAAAATATATAAGAAATGAGAATATGATAAAGGGACCATTACACCCAAGAGGAAAGAAATGGATTAGTCATCAAATGGAATTTTTACTTATAATGAAACCTTAGAAAATAGAAGTAAATATATGTCAATAATTACTGACATCAGGAGGGTGGAGGCACTTCTAAAAAATATCACAGAGGAAAATATCGATCAATTAAGCTGCATAATCTATGTATGTATATCATACACAGGTTATATCAAAAATGCCACATTTAAAAAATAAAAGGACAAGACAAACTAAAAAAGTATTTTCAACCAATATGACAAAGGGGTTAATATTCTTATAATTTAAGGAACTCTCACAAATCAGAAATAAAAAACTTATCAATATCCCAATAGAAATATGAGCTAAGTATGAAGGCAAATGGCCAATAATACATACCATATGAAAAAATGTTCAGCCTCACTAGTAGTCAATGGGAGGGGAATTAAGACAATGAGATATTGTCTAGTGCATATAGAAATGGCAACAAGGAAGGGAGTTGTTTTTGTTCTTGTTTTTGACATTGAAAGATGATTAATACTGCTGTGGGCAGCATAAAACAAACTCCAGTGGGTGCATAAATTGTGCATATTTTCTGGAAAAAATTTGATAATGTGTATAAGAAGCCTTAGAAATGTTTTACCTTTTGATTCAATAATTCCATTTCTACAAATCTTTCCTGGGAAAAAATAACCAGAGAGGCACCAAAAGGTATAAGTACAGGAACAATCAATACCATTTTTCCAAATACCTTTGCCTTTAATTATTTACATTTATTCACATTTTCTAATTAGAAAATTTTATTTTTTTTAAATTTCTTTTTTGAGATCATTGAGATTCACATGCAGTTATAAGAAAGAAGATATACAGAGAGACCCAGCACACGCTTCACCCAGCTTCCTCCAATAGAAACATTGTATAACTCTAGCCCAATATCACAACCAGGGAACTGACATAGACACAACATAACTATTCATACTTCCCTGCTGTACTCGCTCATTTGCACGTATATAATTTTATGCAATTTCGTCACATGTGTAGACCAGTGGGACCACCACCACAGGAAAGATATAAACAGTTCTGTGACTGCCAGGATCCCCTGTGTTTTTTATAGCCACACCCACCTCCCTCCCCTCACAGCCCCTAACCCCTGGCAATCAGGACGCTGAACTCCAACTCTTTTATCATTTTTTCATTGCAAGAATGTTATATAAATGGAATCAGAAAGTACGAAACGCTTAGGGATTGGCTTTCTTTTTTTCACTCAGCATAATTCCCTTATCATCCAAGTTGTTGTGTGTGTTAATATTTCGTTCCTTTTTGTTGCTGAGTAGGATTCCATGGTACAGATGGACCACAGTTTTGTTTAACTGTTCACCTACTATGGAACATTTGAATTGTTTCCAGCTTTTGGCTGCTATGAACATTTATGTACAGGTTTTGCAGTATTATTCTTAAAACAAAAAAATATAAAATAAAAACAACTTAGAGAAATGTTCAACAATAGGGAAATAAATAATGGTAAATTGAATATTCCAGTGTCATTAAAAATTATGTATAATTAGTATATTCAACGAGTTAGACTCAAAGGTACAAGTAGAAAATGATTTTTCCCCTCAACACTGTTTAGGAAGGGAATGTCTGATCACCCCTGCTTGCCCTGGAGTGTAGGGCAAGTGTAGGATACAGTGAGTGTAGCCCTTAGCCTTTCAGTCACTTGCAGGCTTTTAATAATGTTTTTCAGGTATTAAAAAGTCTCGGGCTTCCCTGGTGGCGCAGTGGTTGACAGTCCGCCTGCCGATGCAGGGGACACGGGTTCGTGCCCCGGTCCAGGAAGATCCACACGCCGCGGAGCAGCTGGGCCCGTGAGCCATGGCCGCTGAGCCTGCGCGTCCGGAGCCTGTGCTCCGCAACGGGAGAGGCCACAACAGTGAGGGGCCCACGTACGGCAAAAAAATAAATAAATAAATAAAGTCTCATCCAACTGAAATCAAAAGCTCCATTTCTCATCCATTTAAAATCTTCTCCCTTCTTCCCAGTGGGAAGTGGGGCATGATGCAGCCTTTCTTGCCCAAGCTCCTGCACCCCTCCCTCTGCATTCTGTCACTCCTGCATCCTTCAGGGCTGGGTGGGAGTCTGGAGAAGAACAGGGTGCCCTCCCACTACTGTGCAATCTCTTGACACCCTCCCCTCCTGTCAGCTGTGCAGTGTGAATGCTCCACCTCTCTGGCCCCCTCTCCCCTTTCCTACCCCTTTGTCGTTCTACTCCTCTCCCCCTCCTCCTCCTGCTGTTCTCTGTGTCCCCTACCCCCAGGGCCTCAGGATGCTCAGGTCAAGCTCTTCTAAAAGCTCTTCCCCGGCTCTTTCCCAATAGCAGGGACAGGAGTTTGTAAGCTTAGGAAATACTCAGATCAGTGCGAGGGGAGGAGACATCAGTTTCCCTTCAAGCACACACTCCCTGCATGAGAGATTGCCCCAAGCACTCTTCAGTTGTCTTGAGCCAGGAAAGTAGCCCGCTCTGGGAGAGGCAACCCTACAACCCTCCGTATCTTTACTGTGAGCCATTCCCAGCCTGAACATACACTAGAGGTTGATAATTGGCTAAAGGTACTAGGACCCATTGTGGCTGGTCAGGGCAAGTTCTGTGAGCATAGGTCTAGAATCTCATTTTAGGATATGTGTGCACTTCACATCTCTGTTTTTGTCTTTGTGGTCTGGTGTGAGACCCAAACAGAAGAGTGGATTTAACTCCCGTAGTAGACATGTTGCGCCCTGCCCAGATCCCCTGAGATCTTTTTGACTGTATCTCTGCTCACTCTCCCAGCTCAGTAGTGCTTTCCCCTCCTCTTTTTTTTTTTTTTCTTTTTTTTGCGGTATGCGGGCCTCTCACTGCCGTGGCCTCTCCCGTTGTGGAGCACAGGCTCCGGATGCACAGGCTCAGTGGCCATGGCTCACGGGCCCAGCCGCTCCGCGATGTGTGGGATCTTCCCAGACCGGGGCACGAACCCACGTCCCCTGCATCGGCAGGCAGACTCACTGCGCCACCAGGGAAGCCCTCCCCTCCTCTTTGAAGGAGGACTGCCCTCAGGCTGCTGGAGCTCCTTTGCTAGCACACACGGAGTGTCAGAAGTGCCCCTTAGCTGAGAGCTGGTGGGTTCAAGAGTCTGGAAGCCCAGCCCCAGGGCCTTAGGCTGGACCAACTCTGAGATGGAACTGACCCCCAGAGCCCTCTGGAATCAGGCTGAGGCTCACCTCTGCGGGATTTTGCTTGAAATCACACACTGGCTGGCCTCCTCCCTTTCCCTGCCCTTCCCCTGCCCGCCCCCCCCCCCCTTACCAGTTTCTCCTTAGGAACACTTCCTTAACAAACCCTCAAGGTCTGTCCCTGGAGACAGTGACCTAAGAATTGTTTAAGCAGAGGATGTAAGCCATGCTTTGGGGATGTCAAATAATGCATCCTTGCATTAGGTAGGAGCTTAGAATAAGGGGACTGAGTATGGATCATCTGTTACATGAAGGCGCTCTTCACACATTGTCCCATTCAATCTGCACAGCAGCCCAAAATGTGAGGTTTGTGTTCCCAGTTTATAGATGAGGAAAGTGGGATTCACTATGAAGTTACATACTTCCCCTAAACCAGGGTTTCTCAGAGTGGGCATGACGTATATAATAGCAGCAGCTGCATCTTGACAAGAGCAGGGCTGGGCACTATTCTCATGAGAGCCCTGCCAAGTAAGGGGCATTATCCTCATTTGGCAGACCAGGAACCTAAGGCTTGCCACGCTGAGGGCTAGCATCAGCATCACTGTGGGATAAGAGGCCAGGAATCTCTGGCTTCCCACCTGTACCATTCCCACCAAAACATGCTGCCCAGCATGAGCAGCCTCTTTAAGCAGCACCCGAAACATTCTTATGGCAATAGGACACTGGAAGACCATAGGCACCCCCCAACCCTGGCTGAATGACTCTGCAGCCCCCTGCTTCGAAAACCACAAAGGAGCCATCGATGTGAAGCAGATCAGTCAAAGAGATTTTGTCTCCTTGGAGAATGCCCTTGCCTCCGTGTGCTAGCCGAGCCCTAGATCGAGAATTCCCTGAGAGTAGGGGCAGCCTCTGCCCTAAGAGGTGGAGGCGCTGCATAAATGATTGCTAAATAAACAAGAACTGAACCATGTGCCAGACGCTGTGCTAAAGACTTGGTCCCTGTTATCTCCTGGAATCTCACGGCAGAGAGAGTGATTGTCTACACCAACCATGATCCTCCTTTCTTCCCTAGTTAAAGAGCCCTGTTTTTTTTTAGCTAGGAGAAGATATACCAGCTAAAATCTTTTTTTAGCTTCCTCCCTTGCATTTAAGGGTAGTCTGACTGATTCTGGCCAATGGAATGGAAATGAGTTGCTCTATGGGAATGCTAGAAAATCTATTCAACTGGGAAGAACAGTCTCAAGTCTCCCTCCCCCCACCCCCCACCACCACCTTCCTTGTGGCTGCCAGCCTGGAATACTGACATGATGGCTGGAACTTTTCAACCAGCCTGGACCATGAGGTGACCTTGAGGAGGAAAGCTACACACCAGGGTGTGAAGAAGAAAGAGGGGATCCTGCTTCTTTCTCCACCATGGGTAGTCATGGGATTGCCTTTCTAACGCTGGGTGGCCTGGCTCCAGACTTTTTTAAACCATCAAGATTTTTAATTTCTCTACTCGATTGCATTTTAACTTAACCCAAAACATTATGAATTACCTGAATGATTCTGAAAGGTAGACTAGGAAGGTTCAGAGTTGACTGCTAAATTTTTACTTCTGTGAAATCAGGGCATTTGGGGGCCTCTAGTAAAGTCAGGTTGAATTTTCCAGCACTGTGGATACCGTGAGGTGTCCTGGAGATGTGCTCTTGCCCCGCACTGTGGGAAATGATGGTTGACCATCAAGAGTTGGGGTTGGCGCATGGTCTCCCACAAACGTGTCTCTTCATCACCTCTCTCTGATGCCTGGGATTAAACAAAAGGCAAAGGTCTGCCTAGGCTTAACCTTGACATGAAAAAAAAAAAAAGATATTTAAATACCCCCTTCAGCAGACTGCTTTCAGCTATGGAAGAATTCACCACCATTAATTATGATGGTGATAATTATACAATGCATAAAATATAATATGTAGATAAAGTATGCAATTAAGTAATTACCATTTTTCATGAGCTCTCATGGGATCATTCCAGGATAATGAGCAGGGTTAATAATTTTGTCAAATTAAACCTACCTCATTTCTATGCCCATTGCCCAGGCATTTATCTTCCTGGACCTCAGTATCCTCATCTATAAGATGAGGGGCTTGAACGAGATGCTCTCAGGAGCCTTTGGATCTCATGGATCTGACAGCTGAAGCGTGACTGTTCTGGGCCCTGGGAGAGAGCAGGCCATTTCCTTTGGGTCATGGAATTTGACTTGGAAAACTGCGAAAGATCTTTACTACAATGCATAGCACTTTTGGCTCCCAACATTCAAAACAAGCTCCCTATAGCAAAGTGGTTTAAATGGCACATATCAACCTCCTCTAGATTACGGCACACGTGTCACGTGGGAATAAACAGAAGAGGCTGCTTGTGGTTGGAGGTGACCAGCTGCCCCTCCTCATGTCTGCCCGCTGCCCCCAAGGCCAAGGGGAACAAAACACTGGCACTTCTGTAACCCACTCATGGCACACTAGAAGTGCTGGATTCAAGGACCAGAAAATCAAGAAAAGTAAATCTTTTTGCCATATTTGTCTGGTTATCAGATTTACGTTTTGCTTTGGTTGTGCCTACAATGCAAACACAGGGGCTGAGACCTTGTAATAAACTATCCAAAGCTATTTCAGGGCAGTTTGCTTGGAACTCTCAGCCTATGTGTTCACAGGCTCTGTTCTCTTTGCCTGGACCCCAGAACCAGGCAGCCCCTTGGGCTGGCCAAAGCTGCCAAGCCATAGGGTGGACAGCAGGGCCCACCTTTCATTCTGGCAGTCCTCAAACTCGAGGCCAAGTTAGTCTGGCCTGCTGGAAGAACCCCTGTCCTTCCTCTTGAGACCAGTGGCAATCCTCCACCCAAAGGCAGGCCTAGGAAAAGACCTCAAAAGAGAGAAAACCTTGCTATCTTCTTTGGATGTTGAAAGATGAACTTGATTTTTTTTGTACCTGGGGCCAGATGACCATCACCCGATGACCCCCTTCGTGTACCCCATTGTTCATGAGTAGAGGTAAGAGAGAGTGGCCAGGACTGGGATTCTGGAGTTAGGGACCTTCCTTCTAACTTTAGTTACACCGTTTACTTCACTTTCCAAAGCCTTCGTTTTTTCTGTGTGAAAGGGGACTATTCCATCTATTGAATACATTACTAAACCTATCATATGCCAGGAACTGTGCTAAGTTCAGGGGAGAGTATGATGAACAAAACAGCAGAGGATGTTGCCATGTGCTGCTCAGAACCCCCAGTGAAGGAGGACTTGCTGCCCCAGCTGCTGGGAGTGCTGTGGGCAGGGGTCCCTTTGTGTCAGCACAGAGCCAGCCAGCACTAGGTCCCGCCTTTCCCAGGGTGGCTGCCATCCAATGACTGACCGAAGCCAAAGGATGAAGACCTGGCCATCTCAACCCATCTCAGGACACCTCTGAAGGGCCACTCCAGTCGCAAAGCTCCCAGAGGTGTCAGACAAGATCAAAGCTTGATTCTCCCTCCACCCACATCTGCCGCTAGCCCTTCCCTTTAACAGGGTTGGTCCCAAGACCCCTCCTTAATGGGCATCCTGTCAGCTAAACCCCATTTCAGAGTCTGCGGCTCGGCAAACCCAACCTGCAAGAAAGCAACTTCCCCTCTCTCAGGCAACCAACTTGGAGAAAGAAATGATAAAGCGATTTTATGAGGACTGTTGAGAAAAGCAAATGCGATGTGTGTGAAAGCACTTTAGTAGCTCAAAACTACCGTCAAAGCTGTGGGTTTCTTTTCTTTTTCGTGGCTTGAAGTGAGCTGAGTTGCAATGTGAAAACCTCTCTCATTTCTTGGAAAGAAAATCTGCCAATTCCACCCTGCTTCCCCATCTTCAAAGGCTCATTCTCAGTAGCCTGCAAGGGGTGACCCACCCAGACAGGTGTGGCATCATCCAGGTCCCCTCTGGAGGCAGGGACTGGGAGTACTTCAGGTATTCCAAGGAAATCTCTTGATTCATGTCTGCCAAGTGCCTATCATTAGCGAAGCCCAATTCCAGAAGCCACACAAAGGAGAGAGCCGCCTGACCCCAAGCCCAGCTGACATCTTTCCAAGTTCCCCAGTGCTATAACTGACTCTGTAGAAGCAGAATCCTCAGCTCCAAACCACTAATGAACTCCTTCTAGTTCCAGGTTTAATTAGTTTTCATTGCAATATTAATGATCCTAACAAACCATTTCAACTTTCCTGTTGCACAGCTGGAATTCTTTTATTTGGCATTTGTTCTCTTTACAAGAAAATCCCACACGCATCCTCCTCCCCTCCTGCCCCATCAAAAAGGAATATGATCACAATCTTACTTTCCTTATCACTTTGACCAGTCCAGGGACAGTAGCTTTAATAATTTTGAAACTGGGAGCATTAAACACATCACAAATTGCCATACAAATAACATATAATTCCAGGATTTTAATTACTGTGACTAATATATGTACATATCCTAAAGTCTCTATAGTACCATTAGGCCACAGTCATGGATATTATTGGGAGGTTTAAAATTTGCACAAGGTATGTCATTAGTTGATCCAACACCTTCTAGATCTAGAGTTCTTGCCTGGGACTCAGAATTCATTTGTTGGGCACTTTGAACTACCCAGCCAGAAGCAGCATTGTTTTCATTAGTGACTATGAAAAATGATTAAACACTGCTACCAGTTCATATTGGTTTGTGTTGAGGACAGGTCTGACTGCATGGCTGAGCAATGAGGCATTTGCTGGTGGATTCCAATGGTTCTATTTTCTCTGCCTTTCCAAAGCAAGAGAGAAGCAACAGCAAACTGACATGTGATGGAACTATGTCCCGCCTGCTTCCAGAAATTCTCTAGCCCAGGCTTAATGGAAATTGATCTGGATTTATAAGAGAATCCACTGGATTTTTGGTACAGTGTTCTTCCAGCCAGAGACTTGGATTTGGGTGGAACTGCTGGGTGATGACTGATAGAAACTGAGTTAAGTTCCCCAGTGGGCTTCTCCAAAGAAAGGCTAGCAGCCTGTGCTGTAAGTCCAAGGACACACAATGAATTCAAGTCCAGCTCAGCCAGCACCAGCACCCAATGGCCATGCTATTTGGGGCAGCAGTGCTGAGCTTGTGGTGAGGGTCCAAGCTCAATGTGACTTGGTTCCAGCAGACACCAAGGAAGGAACAAGGAACAGGGAGGTAAACTGGCCAGAGAGATGGAGCAAGAAAAGGCAACAGTCATGGAGTTCACACTGGGGATAGAAAGCAAACGATTCTATATTCTGTTCTCTAGTGGGGAAGGAGCTCTGCCTGTTCTTCCAGCACTTAGTCAGTGAAGGCCTTTAGTGCCCATAGCTGGGGGAACAGCTTCAGTCAGGGTAAGTGGCCTAGCCCCCTTAGGGAGAGGCACCTACCCCCACTACAAAGTCAGCCAGGCTGGAACCCCTCCTGTGACAACGCTCTCCAAACCAGTGTCTTTGGCTCTGGCATGGTCCCATTCCCCCAGGCCCCTGCACACACACACACACACACTACAGCCAGAAGACCCTTCATTAAACTTAGATTGGACAATGTCTCTTTCCTGCTCACAACCTCTCAAAATTCATAAGTGCTGTCAGCTACTTTGAGTGAAGGGAACCCAGGTCCCAGAGGTCCTCATAAGACCTGTCTATTTCACTGTCCAGGACTTCAAAGGGGTTGCAGAGCCCCTAATGCCCTTTTGAGATCTCAGTAACCAGTCAGAAAATGGAAAAGGATAAAAAGCCCTCAGGTTTATAAATAACCTGAACATGAAATGTGTAAGATCTATATTTTTTTGAACTATTAAATATTAATGAAGGAAGAAAGAACAACCTGAGAAATAAAGGAATATACCTTTTTACTGGAAGGAAAGTCTTAATCTTTTTAATATATCAATTCTCTCCAAATTGATCTATATATTTATTTCAATCCCAGATAAAATCCCAGGAGGTTTTATTTTTGTGGAAATTGACAAATGATTCTAAATTTACATAGAAATGCAAAGACCTGGAGTAGCCAGGTCAATCTTCGAAGAAAAAGAACAAAGTTTAAGGCCTTACACTACCAGATTTCAAAACTTATTATGAAGCTATAGTAATCGATACTGTGTGGTTTTGGCATCAAGATAAATAAGAATACCTTAAAGTTTTCAGAAAGAAAAAATAAAATTGAGTTGCCTACAAAGGAAAGAAAACCATCCATGCTTCTGACTGTGCATCAACCACACTGGGTGCTAAAAGATTATGAAGCAATGCCTTAAGAATTCTGATAGAGGGCTTCCCTGGTGGTACAGTGGTTAAGAATCCACCTGCCAGTGCAGGGGACACAGGTTCGAACCCTGGTCCAGGAAGATCCCACATGCCGCGGAGCAACTGAGCCCATGCGTCACAACTACTGAGCCTGTGCTCTGGAGCCCACGAGCCACAACTACTGAAGACCGTGCGCCTAGAGCCTGTGCTCCGCAACAAGAGAAGCCACCACAATGAGGAGCCCACGCACCACAACAGAGAGTCACCCCTGCTCACTGCAACCAGAGAAAGCCCCCGTGCAGCAACGAAGACCCATCGCAGCCAAAAATAAAAATAAATAAATAAATTTATTTAAAAAAAAGAATTCTGCTAGAAAATTAATTTTCAACCTGAAATTCCATACTCATACTAACAGTGAAGTGTGAGAGAATAAAGACATTTTTTACAGATGCCAAGATTTGCCTCACACTCTCATGTGTTACTTGAGAATGCACTCCAGCCAAACAAGGGAATCAACCAACAGGCCTCAGGGACCTGTTGGACAACAACAAAAGATCTAACATTTGCATTAGTATAGTCTCAGAAGGAGAGAAAGAATATGGGCTGAAAAGTTTTCAGAGAAATAATAGCTAAAAACTTCTTAAATATAGTGAAAAACATAAACTGAGAGACTCAAATAGCTGAGCATGTCCCAAACAGGAAAAACCAAAAGAGATCCACACCAACATACATTATAAGTAAACTTCTGAAAATTAAAGACAAAGAAAAATTCTTAAAAGCAGCCCAAAGAAGTGATACTTTTCTTATAACGAAGCACCAATTCAAGTGACAGCAGATGTCTCTAATGAAGATATAGAGTCCAGGAGGAAGTGGCATGCCATTTTTCATGTGCTTAAAGAAAAGGACTGTCAACCTTGAATTCCATATCCAATGAAACTATCCTTCAGGAAAATTCATAGCATTAAATGCTTACATTAGAAAAGAGGAACAGTCTCAAATCAATAATCTAAGTCCAATCTCAAGAAGCTAGAAAAATAAAAACAAAATAAACCCAAAGCAGGTAGAAGCAAGGAACTATAAAAACAAGAGAATCAAAGAATTTGAAACAGGAAATCAATAGAGAAAATCAATGAAATCAAACAGCTACTTCTTCAAAAAATCAATAAAATTGGTAAACCTCTAGCAAGACTGACAAAGATAAAATAGAGAGAAGACACAAATCACCAATATCAGGAAGGAAACAGGAAATTTCACCACAGACCTACCTTGCAGCCATTAAAAAGATAAGAAGGGAAGGCTACAAACAACTTTACTCTCATGAATTTGATAACAGAAGAAATGAACCAAGTCCTCAAAAACTACAACTATAAAACTCAACCAAGAAGAAATAGATAGCCTGAATAGTCCTATAAAAATGTGTAATTAAAAAGTTCCCGGGGCTTCCCTGGTGGCGCAGTGGTTGGGAGTCCGCCTGCCAATGCAGGGGACACAGGTTCGTGCCCCGGTCTGGGAGGATCCCACATGCCGCGGAGCGGCTGGGCCCGTGAGCCATGGCCGCTGGGCCTGTGCGTCTGGATCCTGTGCTCTGCAGCGGGAGAGGCCACGATGGTGAGAGGCCCGCGTACCACAAAAAAAAAAAAAAAAAAAAAAAAAAAAAGTTCCCTCAGAATAAATCTCCAGGTCCAGTAGATTTACCACAAAATTTTGCCAAATACTTAAAGAATTATATGAAGTTTATATAATGTCAGCAAAAAAGTAAAAGAAAGAACAATCCTTAACTCATTTTATGAGACCAGTATTACTTGATACCAAACCAGACAAAGATATCACAAGAAAAGAAAACTACAGACCAATATCTTTCATGAACTTAGAGGTAAAAGCCCTCAGCACAGTGCTAGAAAATCTAATTCAATGATGGTATAAATAGGATTACACACCATAACCAAGTGGAATTTATTCCAAGTATGCTTATTCAACATTTGAAAATCAATCAATGTAATCCATCAATAGGCTAAAGAAGAAAAATCATATGGTCATACCAATTGACACAGGAAAAACATTTGACAAAATCCAACACCCATGTATGATAATTAAAAAAAGAAAAACCTCCCAGTAAGCTAGGAATAGAGGGGAATCACTTCACACGATAAAGAGCATTTACAAAAAGCCTATGACTACATCATACTTAATAGTGAAAGATTGAACAAGGGAAGGGTATCTGCTCTCATCACTCCTCTTCAACATAATTGAAGTTCTAGCCACTGCAATAAGGTAAGAAAAAGAAACAAAAGGCCTACAGATTGAAAATGAAGAAATAAAACTGTCCTTATTTGTATGTGACATGATTGTCTACATAGAAAATCCCAAGAAATACACACACACACACACACACACGTAAATTAGAACTAATAAATAAGTGAGTTCAGCAAGATTACAGAATATAAGGTCAACACACAAAAGTACACTGCATT
Organism: Mesoplodon mirus; assembly: GCF_964341445.2. Lineage (NCBI taxonomy): Eukaryota > Metazoa > Chordata > Mammalia > Artiodactyla > Ziphiidae > Mesoplodon > Mesoplodon mirus. Next base: position 183,359,249 of record NC_138977.1, read on the forward strand.
TCTACATGCACAAATGAACACATTGAAACCAAAATTTAAAATGCAATACCATTGATTATTGCTCCAAAGAAAATGAAACACTTAGGTATAAACTTGACAAAGCATGTACAGGATCTGTATACCAAAAATCATAAAATGCTGAGGAAAGAAATCAAAGAAGACCTAAATAAGGGTGACATACTATGTTTATGGGTTGGAAGGCTCAACACAGTGACCTGGATTCTGGCCTCAGATCCGCCTTAGTTGGACCCAGTTCCTGGTCTCTCTCTCTCACTGCCTGATCTGCTCCATCCTTGTTTCTTTACTTTGGCACCATTGCTGTAAAGGGGACTCACCTACTAAGAAGCATTGGAGGATGTGGCAGGCTTCTCTGGCTGAGGTATTCAGTCAGCTCAAGTTAAACCCTTGTTAGGGATCTTATGTTAAGCAGTCCGTACAGAGACCGAGATGAAGGGCTGATGTAGATAGTTGTATTTGGGAAGTATCCCAGGGATGTGGAGTGTAGGACCAGGGAAGTGAGCAGAGAAAACATGAGAGGTAACTGGAAGAAGCGTTATGGGCTACCCACTGCTAAGGGGGACTGGTACTCCACCTGACCAGAAACTTCTGAAGAACTTTTTGAAATGCCTTTCAGAATTGTCTTCCTGGGACTCGGGTGGAGAGCAGCTCATCTTTTTATTTATTTATTTATTTATTTATTTATTTTTGGCTGTGTTGGGTCTTTGTTGCTGTGTGCGGGCTTTCTCTAGTTGTAGCAAGCAGGGGTTACTCTTTGCTGCGGTGCGCGGGCTTCACATTGCAGTGGCTTCTCTTGTTGTGGAGCACAGGCTCTAGGCACACGGGCTTCAGTAGATGTGGCACATGGGCTCAGCGGTTGTGGCTCGTGGGCTCTAGAGCGCAGGCTCAGTAATTGTGGCGCACGGGCTTAGTTGCTCCGCGGCATGTGGGATCTTCCCGGACCAGGGCTCGAACCCGTGTCCCTTGCACTGGCAGGTGGACTCCCAACCACTGCACCACCAGGGAAGCCCAGAGAACAGCTCATCTTTTGGCTGTCCACCTCCACAGGTCAAGAGTGGGCCCGGTACACAGAGCCCTGCACTTTGGGACCATACCTGTGTGAGTGCTCAGTGGGTCCCCACAGGCATTGCTACATGCCCTGGCCTCAGGAAGTCTGAGACAAGAAGTGAGAGGCACGTGGTGTGGAGTCCAGGGAGGGGGCGGAGTGGGGGGTTTGCTGCAGGGCTCGTCTGTCGCAGGTGGAGCCAGCAGTAACTGGAACGAGAGTGGTGGACCGACAGATGGGCATGGTGCTCAGAAGGTGTCCAACAGCATGGAAGGTGGAGGTGCCAGGCCCTGGCAGGTATCGACAACCATGACATAGTCCTCCCCGTCCTTGCGCAGCTCGAGGCCTCTGGAGGGAGGCCCTAGCCACATCTGTGTCTCTAGCGGGTGAGGAACCCCTCCTGTCCTCTGATTGCACCACACTTCCTTTATCACACGGCATCATGATTGCTCATCTTTTCTGATATCCCCCAGGCTGTCAACTCCATGACAGAAAGGGCTCCCACTTAGACTGGGACACACCACCATCCTCGGTGGTGAGTGTGTGCTAGTCTAAGTGGGAGCCCTTCTGTGAGGGCATGGAGTCACTCACAGAAGCTTCACAGCTGAGGAAAACAAGGCCCAGAGAAGTGAAATGATTTGCCCAAGGGCACACAGGCACTTCAGTCCCAGACCCTGGCTGCAGAGCTTGGGCTCTGGACCATGACCCTCCTCATCCCCTGCGAGAGAAGTCTGGGAGTGCTGTGTACACTGCAAGGTTCCAGAAGAGGCTCAGTGCAGTGTGGTGTGTTTATGGGAAGTTCAAGGTGCTATAGGAACACAGAGAAGGGCAATGGGGACCATGGGGAGGGCGGGGAGGAGGAGAGAGAAAAAGAGAAGAGGGAGACAGGGAGAGGAAAGAAGAGAGAGATGAGAGAGATGTGGGAGGAGGAGGGATGAGGGAAGCAGGCAGGGCTGAGTGAGAGCAGGCGGGAGGAGAAGCAGCTGGAGCAGGGCTCACAGGCGCTGGAACGCAGGGCGTGAAAGAAGAGCAGCGATCCCTGCGGCTGCCACGTGGGCAGGGCTGATTCGGAGGGGCTCGGATCCAGGATCCAGCAGGGGTGAGAAATCATCAACACACAGAGGCAGAGAATGTGACAAAACCAGAGCTGTCCCTGGCATTGGCTGCTGTGTGAAACAGGCCTAGAGCAGGGAGCCTGAGGCAGTGAGAGTGGTCGGGAAACTGCTGCAGGGACCCAGGGGAGCAAATGCATGGCCCAAACCAGGGGACACAAGGCAGAGTTCAAGACATGGTAGGAGGGCTTCCCTAGTGGTGCAGTGGTTGAGAGTCTGCCTGCCAATGCAGGGGACACGGGTTCGAGCCCTGGTCTGGGAGGATCCCACATGCCGCGGAGCAACTAGGCCTGTGAGCCACAACTGCTGAGCCTGCACGTCTGGAGCTTGTGCTCCGCAACAGGAGAGGCCGCGATAGTGAGAGGCCCGCGCACCGCGATGAAGAGTGGTCCCCACTTGCCACAACTAGGGGAAGCCCTCGCACAGAAACGAAGACCCAACACAGCAAAAATAAATAAATTAATTAATAAACTCCTACCCCCAACATGTAAAAAAAAAAAAAAAAAAGACATGGTAGGACCCAGAGAGAGGGAGAGGGGAGGAAGGAGGCAGTGGAAAGGTCCAGGCTTCTACAGATGGTGGATGGTGGCCTTCCCACCCCCAAATCGAAACAGCCATTTAATGAGTGCCTACTACGTGCCAGGCCCTGGACCAGGCCCTTGAGATAGAATCTAGCTTCGTAATGACAACAATATCTCCAGATGGGTTTGTCCCTCCTCACTTTACTAAGAGGAAGCCTCGAGAAGTTCCCGTGGGCAGCGAGCGATGGCCCGGACAGACCCGCGGGGTCTGTGTGACTCCAGAGCCCGTGTTCTTCCCATGAGCCATGAAATTACACTCAGGTCATTTCACTCGCCAAAGAGCATGACACTGTGACAGCTGACCAGGCTCTGTGAGTGTCACAGTGGCCGTGAGCCAAGCTACAAATCACACCACATCACCACGAAAGCCAAAATAACCAGTGCCTATCTGTGGTCTGCTTACTCCAGATGTCTCAGCTCAGCCGGATCTATTGACGATTCACTAATCCATCCAATAGCTGGGCACTGACCCACAAACTCAGCCAAGCCGGAGATGACACACAGCCTGTTCCTGAGCCCTCGGCTTTGCCAGGGACAGTCCACCATTAAAGAGTCTCCTTCAGAAGCAGCAGGATTTACCTGGCCCTGGAGGTGCAAGCATCAGGCACCCCAAATGCTTGCATCTCTCTGTTACAAATGCCTTTTCTCAGGCTTCCTCATTTGACCCTCCTGTCAATGACCATCTGAGTAAATTTCACCTGTAACAAGGAGCTGCAGTGGCTGAATGCTGGCCCCCAAAATATATGTCTGTGTCTTAATTCCTGGGACCTATGAATGTGACCTTATTTTAAAAAAACGGTCTCTGCAGATAGACTTAAGGATGGTGTGATGAGTCCTGGATTATCCTAGTGGTCCTTAAATCCAATGGCAAGTGTCCTGTTATAAGAGAAATGGACATTTGAGACAGAGAGAAGAGAAGGAAGCGATGTGACCATATGGGTTGGAGTGATGTGTCCACAAACCAAGGAATGAATGGGGCCTCTAGAAGCTGGAAGAGGCAAGGAAGGAGCCTCCCCTAGAGCAACCCTGTCGACCCCTTGATTTCAGACTTCTGGCCTCCAGAACTGTGAGACAATAAACGTCTGTTGTTTAAGTCACCCTGTGTGTGGTCATTTGTTAGGGGAGATGCAGGAAAGTGGCCCATAGGCAGACTTGTGCTTCTGAATGTCCAGCATGAGTTGCTATTTGCAGGAGAATTTGTGATCTCATCCCTCAGGCCCACGAGCCCGTCGGGTTCTGCTCTGCCCTTGGCTGGAAAGGGAATCCCGAGGTTGCATCTGCCTCTTGGGTGTGGAGCTCTGGGCTGGAGCAGGATGAGAAATGGGCCTATTTATAAACGAACAGAGCCAGAGGGCGGGTGCAGGGTCGGCCGAGGGCTTCACGAAGGTCAGAGATCCAGTCCCTTGGGATGGGGGCGTTGCAGAGAAGGGCCAGGCTCCAAAGGAAGCAGGGAGCCGGAGCACTTGGGCCTCTCTGAGCGGTGGGGCCGTGGTCCATTTCTGAGCAGCCTAACGCAGGAATGTCCAGCTGGCTTCCAAGTCAGATCTGGTGTCTCAGGCGAAGGGCAGGCCCAGCTGGGTGGGAGCAGATTCTTTCCCACTGCCTCACTGTAGCTCCGAGAAAGGAAGCGTGAGTGCCCAGCGCAGGAGCCCTGCATGCAGCCCGTGTCCATCTTGTGCCCTTCACGCTGCTGCTGCTCGAGGGGAACGCTGCCATGGTGAGTGAGCCTCTGTGCTCCCCTCATTTCTCACTGTAAAGACCACTTTCTCGGCAGGGCCAGGTTGGAGGGACTTGCTGGGTGATATTTCAGCCCCAGGTTGTCTCATGGAGGGCGGGAAGCCGGGCGGCAGTGCCAAGGATGTAGATGGAAGGAAGTGCTGATTAGTGGCTGAGGGGGACCAGGGTCTACTCCCAGCATGGCTGGTGCTGGGCACCGCTGTTCAGAGGAAGTCACAGCATACAGGCTGCCTTACCCAGCCCCTCCAGCAGGCCTGAGCCTGGGAAATGCCCGACTCTCCTGCACCAGGGGTCTTAGGAGCTAGCAGAAGGCTGTCCTCCACCGCAGGAGCAGCTTCTGACCCAGCTAGGAGGCCTACCTCAGTCACATCTGTGACCATATCATGTCTCTGAAACTTATATGTCTTTAAGCACTTCTCCCTGCAATAGTAAATGTCTGACTGAGTAGCTACAGCAGGAAGAAGAACGGGGGCAGATTTTTCACCTGCTTGGGTTCAGAGGCACAAGCTTCAGTAAGCAGTGAATCTCAGCTCCATCTCCTTCTTGCTGTGTGACCCTGCACAAGTCACTTAACCTCTCTGAGCCTCATTTCCCAGTCTGTAATAAGGGGATAATACGGCCTACTTGCTGAGCTTCTGGGGAGGTTAGATGAGACAGTATGTGTAACTAAAGCTCCAATCTCCATCCATAGAACCTGGGCTCATTTCCCAGGTCTTTGGACAACTTCTTTTCTGTTTAACCTTTATCCTAGAGAAAGTCTGCTGGAGCTGCAGAGGCCCCAGCCATCCTGGTCAGGCACCTGGTCACATGGAATGCTCAGCATAGCCCTGTGCTGTCATGGGCACATTCATGCAATCCACATGGGACTTACAGGGCTCAGGTACCTGTAGCCCACAGACTCCTCCTCCAACCTCCTCCCCTGACTCTGGGCTCTGGCCCAGCAGCTCATGATCAGAAGACCCAGATTCCAAGCCTGAAACCAAACCTGTAACTTTATCACTCACTTGTCAAGCCCTGTCTTTCCTGCAGAAGCCTGGCTATGACCTTCTCAGGGTTAAGCCTATATTGAAGTAGAAGCAGAATCTGCAATGGTAGGGATCGTCTATGGAAAAGGACTTAGCACCTCCACTATGGAGCCAAGGGGCGCTGCTCCCTGCTGCTTATGTGGCCTTGGACAAGTCATTTTTTTCCTTTCAGTTTCTTCACCTTTAAAATGGGTATAATTTTATCTAAGTCTTAGAGTGACTGTAGGTTGATCATTAATCACCTGGCCTGGCCCCTGCCATGTATTAGGTGCTCCTCCTTGTCTTGCCCCGAGCCCCACTTTGCATGAGTACAGTGGTGTGGCTCAGGCCCCTGACACAGAAGCAAGCCGACTCAGGGCGGGCCCAAGACCCAGGAGACCTGAGGAAGCATGAGAGGCACTATGTCCCCTTCCTGGGTGCTGACAGTCCCAGCAGGGGCTCACCAGAGGGATCTTACCCCCAAGAGGGGGATTACAAGGGCGAACACTCAGGCTTACAGAAGGAAATGGAGGCAAGTCAGCTAGCCAGGCCCCCTCAGAGGTGCCTTCTCTGGTGCACATCCCTCAGAGGGTGCACATTCATCCCCGGGAAACCCACAAACTGTTCTCGTGTATTAATCAGATTTACAAAGCAGTGGACAGGGCAACATCACTCAGGAACCTCACTTGTGGCTCTGGCCACAAGGAGAGGTCAAGGGTGCTGCAGAGGGTTTTGTCCCACAGACCTCAGTGAGGGGGTAAGGCAGACCTGCTCGGGGGTCTCCTGGGGGAAGGAGAGAAGCTGGGGACAGTGGTCTGGATCCAGCTGGTGCTGTTGATACCTGTGGCATCTGATGGAGGGGACAGTGGGTTCGGACAGCAGGAGTCCCCGGGGGCAGAAGGCTCACACCTGCCATACTGTGAGTGTTGGCTCCCTTCCCTCTCACCCAACTGGTAGGGACAGATATGAGGATAGGGTCTTGGGGGCCTGTCTGTGAGGGTGACTGGGCCTGGGAAGAACAGACAGGAGAGTGCCATTGTCATCAGACACAAAGAGGTCATTAAAACAAAAAGTTTAAAAGATGACTCCCATGTAGATAAAAAGATGTTCAGACAAATTAAATGTATTTAGGCCAAATGCCTGGGAGAGAATCCCAGCTCTACTACCTGAAAGCTTGTGACCCTGAGCAAAGAGCTGGACTTCTTTAAGCCCTGGTTCCCTGGTGGCAATGGACTGAATGGTGGCCCCCAAAAGATATGTCAACATCCTAACCCCCAGAACTTGTGGATGTGACTTTATTTGGGAAGAGTCTCTGCAAATATAATTAAGGATCTAGAGATGAGATCAGCTTAATTATCCAGGCGAGCCCTACATCCAGTGACAAAGTCTCCTTTTAGAAGCACTCAGAGGAGAGAGACTTACAGAAAAAAAGAAGGCCATGTGAAGATGGAAGCAGAGACTGGAGTGATGTGGCCACAAGCCCAGAAACACCTGGTGCCACCAGAGGCTGGACCAGCACTCAAAGTCAGCTCGGCCCTGCCAACACCTTGATCTCAGATTTCTGGCCTCCAGAACTGTGAGAGAATAAATGTCTGTTGTTTTAAACCCCGCTGTCAGCACGAACATGTTATAGCAACCACAGGAAGCGTTCATAAAAGAAATAATGTAAAGATCCAACAAGAAGGGATCATTACAGGTCACTTGCATTTCTACAAAAGAACAGTATGCAGCCATGCAAAGAAGTTCATGGACAGTCATTAATGATGAGGCAGATATTCACATTATAATATCAAGCCGGAAAAACAGAGTACCAGAATATTAATTTGTAAATGTATATGAATCTAATTTTGGTTTTAAAAGTATGCCAAGAAAAAGGGAAAAAATAACTTTGACCATCTCTGGGCCATATGATACCATGTTCTTTATTTTCTTCTTTGCTATTTTCTATATTTTCCAAATTTCCTCTCAATGAGTATAACTTGTATTATCAGAAAATAAAAGAGCTATTCTAAAAATTTCTGCCTACCATATCACATAATTGTGCAAGAGCCACTGGAGGCCCACTTTCTTTCCACATATAATCTCATGAGATCCTTACAATAGTCCCACCAGAAGCTCAGTTGTGATTCCATTTTGTAGGTGAGAAAATCATGCTTCAAGAGGTGAATGGTGACCACAGAGCCAGCCTGTGGCCAAGGATGGGAAAGGAGCTCAGCCTGCCTGCCTTCTGAGCCTTGCGTGGGAAGCCACACTCCCCTAACCCATAGAGACAGCGACCCTGTCCTCACCTCCCTCTCCTGGCCACGCCCAGGACTTGGCCTGTCCTTCAAGTCAGAATGACTGATCAAAGTCTCAAGTGCCCTCCAGGCAGAGATAAATAACAGAGAGGTAGATCCTGGGATTCTGGTTTCCTATTTTTAAATGGAATGAAAAATAAATCATTTCTGCTAACTGTTTTTCCCTGGCTGCAGGAAATGATGCATCACCATCTTTTAAAAGAAAATTAAGCCTTTAATTCCATGGCACATGTAATAAAATGGTACTTCAGCTCTCTGCCCTGAATATATTGGCCCGTCATGTCCTAATTTACTATTTTGATGCTGTCTGAAATGGTCTGAAGTTATTAATGTGGCAATAGATTCAAGCACCAAACCTGGCCTTCAGATGTTGTCGAAGCGCTCATTTAACACAATGGATGGCCATGTGGGAGCCAGAGGGGTCATATTGAGGGGTAGGCCACGTGGGTGGGGTGCACAGCTGGCTCTGCCATGGAGTACTACCGTGAGCCGGATTACCAGTTTCTTCCTCTGGAAGGTGGAAATTATGGTACCTCATTCACAGGTGCAAGATGCCAGGTTCGGATCCGTACCTGGATCTCCAGCTGCACCACCATCTCATTCTCTGCCAAGAATGCCCCAAATGCCATTCTCTTTATTCTGATTCTCTCGTGGTCCACAGGAGAGCTGTGAATGCTTCCACACGCATACCAGTGTTTAGCATGTGTGCACAGGCTCACACATGGGGCAATTCATCTTAAGGCTTTGAGCAGGCACATCCCATTTTACTTTGGAGAGCAGCCCTTTATGAGCAGGGAACTGCCCAATGATCCGTACAAAGATATACTGGGGCAAAGTTTCAAAACAAAATAAAGGACAGGGGTCTGGGGGCTTCTAGGCCCGTGTTCATCATCTTGTACACTTCTCTTCTCTCCCGTGGCCATGTGATGCCGACAGGGAGACTGTGTGCTACTGGTCAGCTGACCTCAGGAGTCCTCCCTGCTGGCACTCGGAACAGCCACTTCACGTGAGCATCTGGATGGGGCTACTTGAATGAGAGCCCTCGTGTTCTGCAGGAACTTCCAAATGGGCTCAAAGACACTACTGGTGTCTCTGGGGTCAGGGACTTCAGGTCTTTCCATGGGACCCTCAGCAGGGCACCCAGGCCCCTGGGAGGTTCAAGGCAGCCCTATGTCCTCTACAGGGTAAGGCTCATCTGTTTCAGGGACAGAGAGTTGGGATAGTTCATTTAGCTTTCAGCAAACTTATAAGGAGAATAATTGCCAACCTATGTCTGGAGGGGAAGGCAAACGTGAAATTCTCAAATGTGGACCTGATCCCTTAGCAATGGGCGTGAACCAAGCTCCCTCTGATACCCAGAGCTGGTGGCCCGAGGGAGAGACTACACCTACTGCTGAGACTAATTTTCTGGATGCTTGGGCAACCAGACAAGTGACTTGAGCAAATTATTTAGAGAACAATAGCAGCTTTCTTGTAAGATTGTTGTGATTATTAAAATGAATCAATAATGGCGATCAGTCACACAGATGTGCTCACTACCTGTTAGCTGTGGAAACCAGCCAACTGCACGGTTGTTTCCTAAAACTGAAGCAACCCGCTTGTGGCAGACAGTGTGAGCGTGTACTCAGTGCTGGGAGTCCTGCTTGGCTCACCTCTTCCTCATCCAGCACATCCAAGCCTCCAGAGCCAAGTTCAATCCCAAATGACCTCCCCTTCCCCTCCCTGAGCCTCTAGGCCACTGGCTGTCTCTCCTGAACCCCTACAATGTCCTCTGACTGGCCCTGCCCCCCATCTCATCCTACAACATTCTATTTTCCATGCAGCAGCCAGAGAGATCTTTATTTTTTAATTGAAGTATAGTTGATATATAACATTATATACGTTACAGGTGTACAATATAGTAATTCACAATTTTTAAAGGTTATACTCCATTTATAGTTATTATAAAATACTGGCTATATTTCCCCATGTTGTATAATATATCCTTGTAGCTTTTTTTTTTTTTTTTGCAGTACGTGGGCCTCTCACTGTTGCGGCCTCTCCCGTTGCGGAGCACAGGCTCAGCGGCCATGGCTCACGGGCCCAGCCGCTCTGCGGCATGTGGGATCTTCCCGGACTGGGGCATGAACCCGTGTCCCCTGCATCGGCAGGCGGACTCTCAACCACTGCGCCACCAGGGGAGCCCATTGTAACTTATTTTATACCTAACAGTTTGTACCTCTTAACCCCCTACCCCTATATTGCCCCTCCTCCCTTCCCTCTCCCCATTGGTAACCACTAGTTTATTCCCTATATCTGTGAGTTTGCTTCTTATTTTGTTATATTCACTAGTTTGTTATATTTTTTAGATTCCACATATAAGTGATATCATACAGGATTTCTCTTTCTCTGTCTGACTTATTTGACTTAGCGTAATACCCTCCAACATGCATCCATATTGCTGCAAATGGCAAAAGGTCGTTCTTTTCATTGCTGAGTAATATTCCATTGTAGTATATATACCACACCTTCTTTATCCATTCATCTGTTGTTGGGCACTTAGCTTGCTTCCATATCTTGGCAATTATAAATAATGCTGCTATGAAATCTTTTTTAAATGTTCATCATATCCTATTGGCCCTGTGACTAAGTCCACCATTGGCTTCCTATAACACTGAATAAAATGTAAACTCGATGGCCTGGCCACCAAGGCTCCACATGGCCTGGCCCTGCCTGCTCTCTGCTCTCACCTTGAAACTCCCACCCCCAAACCCCAAAGTTCCATGAAAGCAGTGACTCTGCCTGTCTTGTTCATGGCTGTATTCCATTGCCTGGCCCATGGTATTTACAAAACAAATACTTCTAGAATCAACGAAGGATTCAAAGCCAGACAAACTAATTATACTGCATTGTACCACTAGACAGGGGAATAGATGCTAAGGAAAATAAATCCCTTCAGCTAAGCAAATTTCAATCCCTCCTCCTAAACTGGGAGCCTGTGGGGCTCAGAGGGCTGAGGAAAAAGTTTGTACACACCCAGCCTGTATCTCCAATGTGCCAAGATGGCTTCGGGGGAAAGTGGCCCTAGAGGGACCCTTGTATTCAGCTGCACAGACTATGGGCTGCACAAATCCAGGGATGACACTGACATAGAACAATGCCCCTAGAGTTTTCAGATGGGTCAGTACAGCAGCCCTGGACCCCCAACCTGCTCCATCGGGGGTGAGCCCCCTCGAGTCCCCTCCCTCAGCCCTGCCCAGACCCAGTTGTGCCCCTCTGTCCTCAATTGGTTTCTTCCTTAAGAATTCTCAGACCAACAGACCAGAGAACAATACAAATGATCATCCCTGGGTGAAGAGGGAGGATGGAGTATCAGATGGGCATCACCCTGTCTCTGCTGCTTCCTGTCTGCGTGCCCTTGAACTCATCGTTTTTCTGAGCCTCAAGCTCCCAGCACACAGAGATGTTCAGAACACTTTGGCTGGGCTGAACCGGACACCTGCATGGCAGGGCTGATGGAGAGATGGCAAAGTCCATACCACGTGGCAGACTCCAGTTCCCCCAGTGTGAGGAGCTTCAACAGGACCCAAAGTCAGCACATCCTTGCTTTCCTTTATTCACTGTAATGGTGAGCATGAAGTTACCATGACGCCTTCTTGCACATGGGGCCACTGTGGCTCAGAAGTTCACTGGTTGCCCAAGTTCCCACACTGCTGGTGGTGAGACAGTGACTTACCCTGGCCCTATGGATGGATCCTACAGCTCCTGTGAGGCAGCCGTGTTCCCAAGGCCATAGAGCATAGGAGTCAGAGACTTTGATCTTGAGGACTCAGCTCACTGTCATGCTCAGGTCTGCAGGTCCAGGCTCTCTCCAGCCCCACCCTACTTCCCACCTGCCTTCCACCTGGCTCTGTGGGGTCTGTCCCTGGGCCTACAGTTCAAGGGGAGGAAGGTGGGACTTCTGAAAACAAAATTCCTGTCCCATAACTGAGCTTAACTGTCAAGTCCCAGTCTGAAAACCTGGGACACACTGCTGACAATCCAGATGACAGCCCATCTGGGAGGGCAGCTATATTTAGCAACATGCTTGACCTACCATGTTATCGAGAGCAGAACCAAAAGATTGGGGAGCTGAAGGGAGATGGCAGAGAGAAGCCGTGCAGCCTTGAGGAACTGTTCTGGAAAATTTCCACTTTCTGACCACATCTTTTTTCCCAATGTTAGGGAGCTTCTGTGACTTGCCCAGTGCTTTCGACCTGGAGGTAGAGGACAAAACCAACCAGCTCTGTTTGCAGCAGGAAGAATTTCAGCACAAGGGAGTTAAGAAGCATGTTGGCCGTGGGTCACAAAGTCAAGCTTTCCTTCCGCACCCCTGGGTGCTCGCAATGAGGGGAGGGGGTCTGTGCAAGCAGCGCATGGGCGCTGGGGAGGGGACCTGGGCTGTAAAGAGGTGGATCCACATCCCAGGTAATGATGCTCCCCACGTCGTGAAGTTTTTGAAAAGATCTAATGAAGCATAACATGAAAAGTATGCAGCACAATAAACACCGTGCCTTTCTCTCCTCTTCCCTAGATCCTCATAACCCGATGAGGTAGGATTTAGCCAATTTATCCCCATTCTACAGATGAAGAAACTGAATGCAGCACTCAGAGAAGGTGATTTCCGTAAATTCTCAACAGGGGTTGTGTTGCAGATACATCAATATTTCCCATCTCTGAGTTTGACATGTGTGTTCAATGGTCCAAGAAAATCAAGGTTGGGGGCAGGGGTGATGGTGCTAATTTCCCAGAAGCAAATCTGACCTCTGCTCTTTGAAGTGTCACGAAATTGGCTGGAGACTGCTCCTGTCAGCAGCACTGCACTAGGCTGCTGAAAGCACTTTTAGCACCTGATTAAAAAGGAGCCTTATTTTCCTGAGCAATTACCAGCCTGCCTCTCATGATCTCATCCCAAAGACAAGGAAGAAAAATGATGGAAGGCTGGCCTCCAAATGCTCACCCTGCAGAACACTGAATGGCCTGGACTCACTCGTGTGTGGGATGTACCAGGCACGGCTTGGGCTGCAGCGGCCAGAGCTGTAGGGCAGCAAGTAATGCTCGCCATGGAGGTAGACTACCGCCTTTCCAGCTCCGATGGAGATCCTGCTCTGGCCTGCATCCGGCCGTGACCTGGCTCCTGGGGGATTTGGGAATGAAGTGAAAGGAAGAAAGGAACTAGGCTGATTTGAAATCCTCCTGTGGGGAGGTCATCCCTTTCATTTCCCAAAACAGCTCTACCTGGGAGCACTTTAGCCTCAAGGTATATTAAAGGAAACAGAGATTCCTCAGGAGATAACTTCCTGCCCCAAACTACACAGCCAGGAGTTTAGCAAAAAAGGATTCAAACCCAGGCAGAGACCTAAACAGCACACTGCATTACACCATGCTGCCCTGTAGCATCCCTGGGCTGCCTTTATGAGTAGCTAGGGGCTTGTGTTCACCTGGGCTTGCTCCTTCTGGCCTCACAGCGGGTAACAGGAAGGGTGCCCCACCCTCGGCATGGCTGAAGACTCCTGCCCCCATTTGTCCTGTAATTGTGTCACCCCAAGGGCACTCCACACTGGTCTCAGTCATAACCAGGGCTGTCTCTAAGAGCTCATAATAGCAAGGAGATATAAAAAGGAAATACCCAGTGCTGCCAAAGATGTGGTCAAACAGGCAGGCTTACTCATTGCTGGTGGCAGTGGAAAGCAATTTGGCAAGATGTATGCATACAAGCCTTGATAATGTGAATCTCTTTGATCCACTAATCACACATCTGCAATTATATCTTTTTTAACATCTTTATTTGAGTATAATTGCTTTACAATGGTGTGTTAGTTTCTGCTGTATAACAAAGTGAATCAGCTGTATGTATACATATATCCCCATATCCCCTCCCTCTTGCGTCTCCCTCCCACCCTCCCTATCCCACCCCTCTAGGTGGTCACAAAGCACTGAGCTGATCTCCCCCTGTGATGCAGCTGCTTCCCACTAGTTATCTGTTTTACATTTGGTAGTGTATATATGTCAATGCTACTCTCTCACTTTGCCCCAGCTTACCTGTCCCGCTCCCCATGTCCTCAAGTCCATTCTTTACGTCTGCGTCTTTATTCTTGTCCTGCCCCTAGGTTCATCAGAACCATTTTTTGTTTTTAGATTCCATATATATGTGTTAGCATACGGTATTTGTTTTTCTCTTTCTGACTTGCTTCACTCTGTATGACAGACTCTAGGTCCAACCACCTCACTACAAATAACTCAATTTCATTTCCTTTTATGGCTGAGTAATATTCCATTGTATACATGTGCCACATCTTCTTTATCCATTCACCTGTCAGTGGACACTTAGGTTGCTTCCATGTCCTGCCTATTGTAAATAGAGCTTCAGTGAACATTGTGGTGCCTGACTCTTTTTGAATTATGGTTTTCTCAGGGTATATGCCTAGTAGTAAGATTGCTGGGTCGTATGGTAGCTCAATTTTTAGTTTTTTAAGGAACCTCCATACTGTTCTCCATAGTGGCTGTATCAATTTACATTCCTACCAACAGTACAAGAGGCTTCCCTTTTCTCCACACCCTCTCTAGCATTTATTGCTTTGTAGATTTTTTGATGATGGCCATTCTGACCAGTGTGAAGTGATACCTCATTGTAGATTTGATTTGCATTTCTCTAATGATTAGTGATGTTGAGCATCCTTTCATGTGTTTGTAGGCAATCTGTATATCTTCTTTGGAGAAATCTCTATTTAAGTCTTCTGCCCATTTTTGGACTGGGTTGTTTGTTTTTTTGATATTGAGCTGCATTAACTGCCTGTATATTTTGGAGATTAATCCTTTGTCAGTTTCTTTGTTTGCAAATATTTTCTCCCATTCTGAGGGTTGTCCTTTCATCTTGTTTATGGTTTCCTTTGCTGTGCACAAGCTTTTAAGTTTCATTAGGTCCCATTCGTTTATTTTTGTTTTTATTTCCATTTCTCTAGGAGGTGGGTCACAAAGGATCTTGCTGTGATTTATGTCAAAGAGTGTTCTTCCTATGTTTTCCTCAAAGAGTTTTATAGTGTCTGGCTTTACATTTAGGTCTTTAATCCATTTTGAGTTTATTTTTGTGTATGATGTTAGGAAGTGTTCTAACTTCATTCTTTTACATGTAGCTGTCCAGATTTCCCAGCACCACTTATTGAAGAGGCAGTCTTTTCTCCACTGTATATTCTTGCCTCCTTTATCACAGATAAGGTGACCATATGTGCTTGGGTTTATCTCTAGGCTTTCTATCCTGTTCCATTGATCTATATTTCTGTTTTTGTTCCAGTATCATGCTGTCTTGATTACTGTAGCTTTGTAGTATAGTCTGAAGTCAGGGAGGCTGATTCCTCCAACTCCATTTTTCTTTTTTCAAGATTGCTTTGCCTATTTGGGTTTTTTTGTTTTTCCATACAAATTGTGAAATTTTTTGCTCTAGTTCTGTGAAAAATGCCAATGGTAGTTTGATAGGGATTGCATTGAATCTGTAGATTTCTTTGGGTAGTATAGTCATTTTCAAAATGTTGATTCTTCCAATCCAAGAACATTGCAAATATATCTTAAGGCAATAAGTCCAAATTAAAAAATCTTACCTATCAACATCTTCATCGTAGCATTTCCTAAGGAGCCAAATACATTGAAATTCTATAATGTGGAATATTAAGCCATTAAAAATAACGTTTGATCTTGGATTGGAAGAATTAATATTGTTAATTAAAATGTCCATAGAACCCAAAGCAATCTATAGATTTAATGCAATCCCTATCAAATTATCCATTACATTTTTCATATAACTAGAACAAATAATCACAAAATTTATATGGAGTCACAAAAGACCCAGAATTGCCAAAGCAATCCTGAGGAAAAAGAACAAAGCAGGAGGCATAATCCTCCCAGATTTCAGACAATACTACAAAGCTACAGTAATCAAAACAGCATGGTATTAGCACAAAAGCAGACATATGGCTCAACGGAGCAGGATAGAGAGCCCAGAAATAAACCCACATACCTATGGTAAATTAATCTTCAACAAAGGAAGCAAGAATATACAATGGAGAAAAGACAGTATCTTCAGCAAGTGGTGTTGGGAAAGCTGGACAGCGGCATGTAAGTCAATGAAGTTAGAACACACCCTCACACCAAACACAAAAATAAACTCAAAATGGCTTAAAGACAAAAATAAGACTGGACACCATAAAACTCCTGGAAGAGAACATAAGCAAACATCTCTGACATAAATCATAGCAATGCTTTCTTAGGTCAGTCTCCCAAGACAATAGAAATAAAAGCAAAAATAAACAAATGAGACCTTATCAAACTTATAAGCTTTTGCACAGCAAACAAAACCATAAACAAAATGAAAAGACAACCTATGAACTGAGAGAAAATATTTTCAAATGATGTGACCCGCAAGAGCTTAATTTCCAAAAGACACAAAGAGCTCATACAACTCAATAACAAAAAACAAACAAAAAAAAAAACCCAAATCAAAAAGTGGGCAGAAGACCTAAATAGACATTTCTTGAAAGAAGAGATACAGATGGCAGACAGGCACATGAAAAGATACTCAACATCAATAATTATTAGAGAAATGCAAATCAAAACTACAGTGAGGTACCACCTCACGCCAGTCAGAATGGCAATCATTAAAAAGTCCACAAACAATAAATGCTGGAGAGGGTGTGGAGAAAAGGGAACCCCTCCCCTACACTGTTGGTGGGAATGTAAATTGGTGCAGCCACTATGGAAAATGGTATGTTTCCTTAAAAAACTAAAAATAGAGTTACCGTATGATCCAGCAATCCCACTCCTGGGCATACATCTGGAGAAAACACTAATTTGAAAAGATACATGCAGCCCATTGTTCATAGTAGCACTATTTACAATAGCCAAGACATGCAAGCAACCTAAATGTCCATCAACAGATAAATGGATAAAGAAGATGTGGTACATATATACAATGGAATCCTACTCAGCCATAAAAAAGGAATGAAATAATGCCATTTGCAGCAACATGGATGGACCTAGAAATTATCATACTAAGTGAAGCAGTCAGACAGTGAAAGACAAATACCATATGACATAACTTATATGTGGTATCTAAAATATGATACAAATGGAGTTATTTACAAAGCAGAAACAGACTCACAGACATAGAAAACAAACTTATAGTTACCAAAGGGGAAAGGGGGGAGGGATAAATTAGGAGGGATAATTTAGGATTAGCAGATACAAACTACTATTTGTAAAATATATAAACAACAAGGTCCTACCGTATAGCACAGAGAACTATATTCAATATCCTGTAATAAACTACAATGAAAAAGAATATATATGTATAACTGAATCACTTTGATGTACACCAGAGTCGAACACAACACTGTAAATCAACTATACTTCAATAAAAAAAAAGTTTCAGAAGAATTCATAATAACATGGAAACTCTTTTGTTATAAAGTTTAATGGCAAAAGAAAGTTATGAAATTGTCCAGATGGTGTGAACACAACTATGTTTAAAAAAAAAAAAAGAGTGAATGAATAAATTGCACGTGGGACTTATGGGTGGAGGTTTGTTTTTGTTTTTGATTTACAGACTTTATTTTTTATAGCAGTTTTAGGTTCACACCAAGATCGAGTATAAAGTCCAGAGATCTCCCATATACCTCTACCCCACACAAGCATAGACTCCTCCATGTCAACCTCCCTGGGTGGGGGTTTTTTCCTACTTTCTTTCACCCTCCCCAAATTGTCAAATTGTCTATAATGAGAAAAATGAATTTTCTTAGGGAGAAAGGAAAGATGGGAGGAAGTGGGGGAGGAGGCGGAGGAAAGGCAAGAGGAAAGGCAAGAAGAGGGAGCCCTCGTCCCAAAGGGAGAACACAAACAGGTTCTTAGCCCTTTCAATTTCTGATACACCTTTTTATTTCACCAGCTGTTGGAATTCCTCACCATTTAAAGTTTGTGACATCATTTCCCACGTCCACATTGTTTCTCTCAGGGAGGAAAGACAATCTTAATGCTTTCTCAACCCTAAAACCATCCCTCAAACACCAAATTCAAGCCGACCTTTGAGGGAAGCCTCTTTAGCTCACTCTGTGCCTCCCTGTACCTTATACAAGTTTTCCTATCGATGTTGAGCACCCCCTAACCTGCAGCCTTGGAGCCTGGGCAGATTCTCTGGCTTTACCACACGCACACGCACACTCACACACGCCTCCGTGGTGATGGGGAAAATATGACCTGCAATGTGGGCCTCCGGCCAGCAGGGGGCAGAGTGGGTAGGGACCAGCACTGCGTGTGCACCTCAGGGTCCCCAGTACCCAGAACCAGAGAGGCAGAGGCACGTTGAATGAATGAGTGGATGCTTCAGCAACCCGTTTTTTGGCACTCTTAGGAACTTTAAATTGGGAATGGGTTTTTCTGGGCAGTGATGGTGGAGTTTACATGCATTAGATCACCCCACAGGGAGAATGGTTAATATCTAGCCTGCTTTGGTCTCTAATAGGTCATTCTAAGGGCCATTTCCACCCACTTGTGTGTCAGAGGAAAGAGGCCAGGACTGGGGATTGCCATACACACACCACAGGGCTCCTTTCCCCCTAGGGACCTTGTTTCCCCAGTTATAGGATGAAGAAGTGGGATGCCCTCCAGGGCCTTCCCATGATGCTGTTCCATGACCCCATTAAGGATTGCTTGACTATATAAAAAAGCTCTTCCTATTGAAGAATTTCCAAAACATGAGATGTTTCAGGGATACATTTTATTTTTTATGTCATACATAGTAACATCTACAAAGAATTCAAGGTGAGATTCTTAGAAAATTAGACCCCAAAACAGTAGAAATCTGTTTCTTGTTCTCTTTTTAGTAAGATGGTAATACAGAGTCTGATCCACAAAACTGTCTGCACCCAGCTCACACACACACACCTAGCCATGCCCACACACACACACATATTCACACATACACACACACATACACATTTTCCATCATCACCACCGGCCCCCAAATGACTATATGGTAAGTATGCATGGAAAATTTCTAGGAATGGGACCACCCAATGGAACTTCAAAAGGAAAGGACGCAACCTGGATGTGAATTAGGAGGAAATGACACCAGGGAAATGGAGACAATAAGCTCTCGATTGGGACTTAAAATAGAGGAAGGACTAGCTATTGTTGTCTTTCTGGGGAGGGAAGAACTGAGGGGTGAGAGGATTGACTTTTTCCCCAGTACAAGTACTAACAGCAACGAGGCATCTGGGCACTGCTTTCTGTTGCTTAAACAGGTGGCCTCGCCAAAAAAAGAGGCAAGATCTGCCCAGGGGGCCTCTTTCTAGGACCACAAATAACAGAGCACTCTCAGAGTCTGAGCTGCTTCTCACTGAGTGCCAGCCTGGGATTAAGTATGGAACCAGCTCAGACGCCAGCCAACCCCCCGCCGACGCTGCGCTCCAGAGCAGAGAAGGTGAGCACCTAGCACCCCGCATGACTCAAACCCTACGCCCGGCCCTCAGGCAACTGCACCTGACCAGGAAGCCCCTGACAGGAGGCCGCCCCTCAGGCATCTCCAGGACTTGAGGAGAGGAGCTCCCAACAGGATGCCAGGCCCTCAGGTGACTCTGTGACAGGACATCTACCCCAGCTGTGTGGCTGACAGGGTCTTGGTGCTCCGGCATGGTGTCAGGCCTGAGCCTCTGAGGTGGGAGAGCTGAGATCAGGACATTGGTCCACCAGAGACCTCCCAGCCCAATGTAATATAAATCGGCAGGAGCTCTCCCAGAGAGCTCCATCTCAAAGCTAAAACCCAGCTCCACCCAAAGGCCAGCAAGCTCCAGTGCTGGATGCCCCATGCCAAACAACTAGCAAGACAGGAGCACAACCACACCCATTAGCAGAGAGGCTGCCTAAGATCATACTAAGCTCACAGGCACCCCAAAACACACCACTGGATGCAGCCCTACCCACCACAAAGACAAGATCTAGCACCCCCCCCAAAAAAAGATCCAGCCCCACCCACCAAAACACAGGCACCAGTCCCCTCCACCAGGAAGCCTACACAAGCCACTGAACCACTGAACCAACCTCACCCACTGGGGGCAGACACCAAAAACAACGGGAACAATGAACATGCAGCCCGCGAAAAGGAGACCCCAAACACAGTAAGTTAAGCAAAAAGAGAAGACAGACAAATATGCAGCAGTTGAAGGAGCAAGGTAAAAACCCACCAGACCAAACAAATGAAGAGGAAATAGGCAGTCTACCTGAAAAAGAATTCAGAGTAATGACAGTAAAGATGATCCAAAATCTTAGAAATAGAATGGAGAAAATACAAGAAACGTTTAACAAGGACCTAGAAGAACTAAAGAGCAAACAAACACTGATGAACAACACAATAAATGAAATTTAAAATTCTCTAGAAGGAATCAATAGCAGAATAACTGAGGCAGAAAAACGGATAAGTGACCTGGAAGATAAAACAGTGGAAATAACTACTGCAGAGCAGAATAAAGAAAAAAGAATGAAAAGAATTGAGGACAGTCTCAGAGACCTCTGGGACAGCATTAAATGCACCAACATTCAAATTATAGGGGTCCCAGAAGAAGAAGAGCAAAAGAAAGGGTCTGAGAAAATATTTGAAGAGATTATAGTTGAAAACTTCCCTAACATGGGAAAGGAAATAGTCAATCAAGTCCAGGAAGAGCAGAGAGTCCCATACAGGATAAATCCAAGGAGAAACATGCCAAGACACATATTTATCAAACTATTAAAAATTAAATACAAAGAAAAAATGTTAAAAGCATCAAGGGAAGAGGTACAAATAACACACAAGGGAATCCCCATAAGGTTAACAGCTGATCTTTCAGCAGAAACTCTGCAAGCCAGAAGGGAGTGGCAGGGCATATTTAAAGTGATGAAAGGGAAAAAGCTACAACTAAGATTACTCTACCCAGCAAGGATCTCATTCAGATTCAATGGAGAAATTAAAATCTTTACAGACAAACAAAAGTTAAGAGAATCCAGCACCAGCAAACCAGCTTTACCACAAATGCTAAAGGAACTTCTCTAGGCAGGAAACACAAGAGAAGGAAGAGACCCACAAAAATAAACCCAAAACAATTAAGAAAATGCTAATAGGAACATAAGCAATAATTACCTTAAATGTAAATGGATTAAATGCTCCAACCAAATGACATAGACTAGCTGAATGGATACAAAACCAAGACCCATACATATGCTGTCTACAAGAGACCCACTTCAGACCTAGGGACACATACAGACTGAAAGTGAGGGGATGGAAAACGATATTCCATGCAAATGGAAATCAAAAGAAAGCTGGAGTAGCAATTCTCTTATCAGGTAAAACATACTTTAAAATAAAGACTGTTACAAGAGACAAAGAAGGACACTACATAATGATCACAGGATCAATTCAAGAAGAAGATATAACAATTATAAATGTTTATGCACCCAACATAGGAGCACCTCAATACATAAGGCAAATGCTAACAGCCATAAAAGGGGAAATCGACAGTAACACAATCAAGGTAGGGGACTTTAACACCTCGCTTTCACCAATGGACAGATTATCCAAAATGAAAATAAATAAGGAAACACAAGCTTTAAATGATACATTAAACAAGAGGGACTTAATTGATATTTATAGGACATTCCATCCAAAAACAACAGAATGCACTTTCTTCTCAAGTGCTCATGGAACATTCTCCAAGATACATCATATCTTGGGTCACAAATCAAGCCTTGGTAAATTTAAGAAAATTGAAATTGTATCAAGTATCTTTTCTGACAACAACGTTATGAGACTAGATAATCAATTACAGGAAAAAATGGTAAAAAATACAAACACATGGAGGCTAAACAATATGTTACTAAATATCTAAGAGATCACTGGAGAAATCAAAAAGGAAATCAAAAAATACCTAGAAACAAATGACAATGAAAACACAATGATCCAAAACTTATGGGATGCAACAAAAGCAGTTCTAAGAGGGAAGTTTATAGCAATACGATCCTGCCTCAAGAAACAAGAAAAATCTCAAATAAAAAACCTAACCTTACACCTAAAGCAATTAGACAAAGAAGAACAAACAAACAAACAAAAAAAAAACCCAAAGTTAGCAGAAAGAAACAAAACATAAAGATCAGATCAGAAATAAATGAAAAAGAAATGAAGGAAACAATAACAAAGATCAATAAAACTAAAAGTTAGTTCTTTAAGAAGATAAACAAAATTGATAAAGCACTAGCCAGACTAGTCAAGAAAAAAAGGGAGAAGACTCAAATCAGCAGAATTAGAAATGAAAAAGGAGAAGTAACAACTGACCCTGAAGAAAGACAAAGAATCATAAGGGATTACTACAAGCAACTATATGCCAATAAAATGGACAACCTGGAAGAAATGGACGAATTCTTAGAAAAGCACAACCTTCCAAGACCAAACCAGGAAGAAATAGAAAATATAAACAGACAAATCACAAACACTGAAATCAAAATTGTGATTAAAAATCTTCCAACAAACAAAAGCCCAGGACCAGATGGCTTCACAGGCAAATTCTATCAAACATTTAGAGAAGAGCTAACACCTATCCTTCTCAAGCTCTTCCAAAATATAGCAGAGGGAGGAACACTCCCAAACTCATTCTACGAGGCCACCATCACCCTGATACCAAAACCAGACAAGGATGTCACAAAGAAAGAAAACTACAAACCAATATCACTGATGAACATAGATGCAAAAATCCTCAACAAAATACTAGCAAACAGAATCCAACAGCACATTAAAAGGATCATACACCATGATCAAGTGGGGTTTATTCCAGGAATGCAAGGATTCTTCAATATACGCAAATCAATCAACGTGATACACCATATTAACAAATTGAAGGAGAAAAACCATATGATCATCTCAATAGATGCAGAGAAAGCTTTCGACAAAATTCAACACCCATTTATGATAAAAACCCTGCAGAAAGTAGGCATAGAGGGAACTTTCCTCAACATAATAAAGGCCATATATGACAAACCCACAGCCAGCATCGTCCTCAATGGTGAAAAACTGAAAGCATTTCCACTAAGATCAGGAACAAGACAAGGATGCCCACTCTCACCACTCTTATTCAACATAGTTTTGGAAGTTTTAGCCACAGCAATCAGAGAAGAAAAGGAAATAAAAGGAATCCAAATCAGAAAAGAAGAAGTAAAGCTGTCACTGTTTGCAGATGACATGATACTATACATAGAGAATCCTAAAGATGCTACCAGAAAACTACTAGAGCTAATCAATGAATTCGGTAAAGGAGACAAAAGACCTGTATGCAGAAAACTATAAGACACTGATGAAAGAAATTAAAGATGATATGAACAGATGGAGAGATATACCATGTTCTTGGATTGGAAGAATCAACATTGTGAAAATGACTATACTACCCAAAGAAATCTACAGATTCAATGCAATCCCTATCAAACTACCAATGGCATTTTTCACAGAACTAGAACAAAAAATTTCAAAATTTGTATGGAAACACAAAAAAAGCCCCGAATAACCAAAGCAATCTTGAGAAAGAAAAGTGGAGCTGGAGGAATCAGCCTCCCTGACTTCAGACTATACTACAAAGCTACAGTAATCAAGACAGCATGATACTGGAACAAACACAGAAATATAGATCAATGGAACAGGATAGAAAGCCCAGAGATAAACCCAAGCATATATGGTCCCCTTATCTTTGATAAAGGAGGCAAGAATATACAATGGAGAAAAGAGTGCCTCTTCAGTAAGTGATGCTGGGAAAACTGGACAGCTACATATGAAATTAAAACATTCCCTAACACCATACACAAAAATAAACTCAAAATGGATTAAAGACCTAAATATAAGACCATACACTATGAAACTCTTAGAGGAAAACATAGGAAGAACACTCTGACATAAATCACAGCAAGATCCTTTTTGACCCACCTCCTAGAGAAATGGAAATAAAAACAAAAATAAACAAATGGAACCTAATGAAACTTAAAAGCTTGTGCACAGCAAAGGAAACCATAAACAAGACGAAAAGACCACCCTCAGAATGGGAGAAAATATTTGCAAATGAAGCAACTGACAAAGGATTAATCTCCAAAATATACAGGCAGCTCATGCAGCTCAATATCACAAAACAAACAACCCAATCCAAAAACAGGCAGAAGATCTAAATAGAGATTTCTCCAAAGAAGATATACAGTTTGCCTACAAACACATGAAAGGATGCTCAACATCACTAATCATTAGAGAAATGCAGATCAAAACTACAATGAGGTATCACCTCACACCAGTCAGAATGGCCATCATCAAAAAATCTACAAGCAATAAATGCTGGAGAGGGTGTGGAGAAAAGGGAAGCCTCTTACACTGTTGGTGGGAATGTAAATTGATACAGCCACTATGGAGGGTTCCTTAAAAAACTAAAAATAGAACTACCATATGACCCAGCAATCCCACTACGGGGCATATACCCTGAGAAAACCATAATTCAAAAAGAGACATGTACCACAGTGTTCGTTGCAGCACTATTTACAATAGCCAGGACATGGGAGCAACCTAGGTGTCCATCAACAGATGAATGGAGAAAGAAGATGTGGCACATATATACAATGGAATATCACTCAGCCATAAACAGAAACGAAATTGAGTTATTTATAGTGAGGTAGTTGGACCTAGAGTCTGTCATACAGAGTGAAATAAGTCAGAAAGCGAAAAAGCAAATACCGTATGCTAAAGAATCTAAAAAAACAAACAATGTTTCTGAAGAACCTAGGGGCAGGACCGGAATAAAGACGCAGACGTAGAGAATGGACTTGAGGACACGGGGAGTGGGAAGGGTAAGCTGGGACGAAGTGAGAGAGTGGCATGGACTTATATACAGTACCAAATGTAAAATCAATAGCTAGTGGGAAGCAGCCACATAGCACAGGGAGATCAGCTGGGTGTTCTGTGACCACCTAGAGGGGTGATATAGGGAGGGTGAGAGGGAGACACAAGAGGGAGGGAATACGGGGATATATGTGTATGTATAACTGATTCACTTTGTTATACAGCAGAAACTAACACACCATTGTAAAGCAATTATACTTCAATAAAGACGTTAAGAAAAAAAAATATGGAAGCCAGGATTGAGTATGCATTGTTTCACTTAATCTGTACAAAAACTGCCACGTCGATATCATGAAGCCCACTTTATAGAGAAGAACACTGAGGCAGAGGGTGGATCAATAACATGCTCACACCCACAGATCTCATAAGAGTCCCAGCCGGACTCTAAAGCCAGATGCCAGGTGTTTCCCTTCTTTGACTGCCTCGAAGTCCCCTTTCATGTGGAAGGGTTGGGAGGGGTGTGCAGGGATGGCCAACATTCCTTGGAGGAGGTGGAAAACATTCCCTGAGGTCATAGCTCTGCCTTGAAGTCTCGCTCCTCTTTCAAGTCCAGCCACTCTAGAGGTTTCCTCACCATTCTGGGCTGACCTGGCATTTCGACAGCAACCTCTTTTAAAATGGTTCCTGAAGGGCGTGGCCTGTGTCTGGTGGTTTGATCTCACTCCAAATTAAATCTATGGTTAGTGGCAATCCCACTTTATGGCGTCCATGGTTCTCCCTGATGCCCTGGGTGGTGACATCATTTTCATGTCTGACTTGCCTACTTATGCAATCCTTTGTTTAAAGAGTTCTTCCTCTTTAGTGTAATTCAGAATCCTAGAATCTAATTGGTGGAGCATTTTGTTTAGGGAGTGGGGAGGGCTATCTTTAGATGAGGGATGATTTGTGTTTACTGGCCAAATATACTCTAATTTAGGTGAAAGTCATGTCTGGGTGGTACATATTTCACTCCTTCCATTCTTGGCTCTCCACATCCCTTGAAGTAAAGTGAGAATCTGGCGTAAAAACCTTCTGAACTCCCGCTAATCTGGGGTCCGTCTTTATAGACAGGGGTCCCTGGATCCAGAGTCTGGAACCCTGGTCTTGAGTTCCAGTCCTACCCCTCGTTTCACTGACTGATATTGGACAAGTTATGCTGTCCCTCTGGGCCCTGGTTTCCCAACTGCCAAACATGGGGCTGAATGAGGGAGTGTGTAAAAATGCTTTGTTAAGACCCACGGTTGCAGGAGAATCCCTTGGAGGACTTGTAAAAACAGACCTATCTGGGCCCACCTCTAAGAGTCTCTGATTCATTATAGCCTGAAAATCTGCATTTCCCACAAGCTCTGAGATGCTGATGCTGCTGGTCCAGGGTCCACACTTGGAGAACGTCTGGCTGAGAGTGAAGGGGTGTGCGGTGAGAAGCGCGTTATCATGATGCTGGACAGGGGCCTGCAGCCAAGGGAAGCTGCTCCCCTCACCACCACTCTGCACACTACACTACACGGCAATGTTTTTCCAACTCCTGATGAAGATCATCTGGGGTTGCTTGTTTCAAAACAAAACAGATGCTTTGGCCCCCAACCCAGGCTTACCGAATTAGAAGTTCCAAGGGAGAGGCCTGCTAAGTAATCTGTATTGGAACCAGCCCCCATACTGGTCTTACCATCAGAGGTGACTGGGAAACACTGCAGCTAGTTCCAGATTGCAAAAACGTTATGTGAAGGCAAATGGTCCACGTCCCCTCCGAATGGAGACGTGGATAATCAGTGACAGGTTCTTTTCCACAAGGAAGAGGTATCCCTGAGCCTAGTAATGAATACACTGTAAGGCCTGGAAACCAGACTTCAGGGGTTTCTGATGCAATCAGGGCAAGAGACAAAGAAGACCTGAAGTAGACTTCAGTGTGGTCCTCCTCAGCAGCACCAGGAGAAACCTGCCCAAAGCGAGGCACTCATCCCCTTCTACGCAGGCAGCTATGTCCCATCTCTGGCCCCTAAGGATCCCGCACCAAGGGAACAATAGCACAACTTGAAGTAGTGGTTCCCAGCCTGGTTGCACATGGGAAGCTTTGTAACCCTCCCCTACGTATGGCTGAGCTTTGCCCCAGACCAATTAACTCAGAAGTGTGCGGGGCAGGATGCAGCCTCGCACGGTTGACTGTCCCACAGACCATCACAGCGCACAGCTGGTGCTGTATTAAAGGGAAGACAGCAGCACAGTTTGCACACCTTCCCAGGATCCTGAACGGGTATTCGGACACATCCATGTTTACAGCAGTACTATTCACGATAGCCAAAAGGTAGGAACAGCCAAGTGTACGCTGAAGGGTGAGTGGATAAATAAAATGTGCTGACATGGAATAATATTCAGCCTTACAAAGGAAGGAAATTCTGACACATGCTCCAACATGGATGAACCTCGAGGACATGATGCTAAGTGAAAGAAGCCAGTCACAAAAAGGCTGGGTGGCTCCACTTACATGAGGTATCTAGAGTGGACTAATCCATAGAGACAAAAAGTAGAATGGTGGTTGCCAGGGGCCGGGGGAAAGGGAATGGGATATTGTTTAATAAGTACAGAGTTTCAGTTTGGGATGTTGAAAATATTTTGGAGATGGATAGTGGTGATAGTTGCACAATAATGTGAATGTACTTGATGCCACAGAATTGTACACTTACCAATGGTTAAGATAGTACCTTCTATGTTATATATATTCTGCCGCAGTTTTTTAAAATCACAACATTAAAAAAAAAAAAAAAACCTGCCATTTTGTAGAAACAAGTAGGGTCTCCTCCACAATAGAGTAGGTTGTTTCTGAACCAAATGTAAGAGTCAGGGCTCTTGCTAAGGGAAGCAGGACAGGCATGTGTCAGTTTTCAAAACATCTCCTACCAAAGGCACCAGAGAACCCAAAGAACATACCACTCCCTTCCCAAACACAGAAATAATCTGCTAGGGAGAACATGTAAGTGAAGAACGTTGGTCACAGAAGTTCATGTATCAATGCTGGGTACACATTTATAGTGGTGTTGCATTCATCGACCCCTTAGTGCTTTCATTCATTCATTTTCTCTTTCACTGTATAAATGGCGCCCAGGCATGGGGGGGCAGGGAGAAGCCTGAGGGCCCAACCTACAGGCTCTACCTTGGCAAGCTCCCAACCCAGAAGGTCCTTTTAGGAAGAAGCAGCCCGGTGTGGGGTAAGACAGAAGAAGATGGGAAGGGGGAACCAGGGAGAGGAGAGGGCCAGACCTTCCACAGGCTGTTTTGGAGCAGTGGGACGGGGCAGAGGGAGGAAGCTCCCTGAGGGACCTTGTCTAGGGACTGGCTTCCGGGAAGCCTGAGGCTGTGTCTGCTTCCCTCTGCAGCCCCTGCGCTGGCACAGAGACCCAGCCTAAGTTGCCCTGTGACGTGTGAGAGTAGGGGCTAATTTTGAAGGAACTACAAAAGAACAGCACAGTCTGGACTTGGGAGTGAGTTACAAATGCAGAGGAAGCTGTCCACACCTACTGCCCTGGGGGGCGCAGAGGAGGTCACAGCCCTGCCCACCACTGGGTTCTGAGATGCCTCACTCCTAGGAGGAGGCATTTGGGGTGGACAGCCCCTCTGCAGTCCCATCTCTCTTCTAAGCCAGCGATGGATGCTTTTCATTTCATTCCGATTGAACTGCGAGACTAAACTGGGCCCAATTTCTGATCAGCATCATTTCCCTCAGGCTTGCTCAGGGAAGACAAAATCCATTCAACTCCCGCCTGCTCCCCTATGAGAAGCGCTGAGCCCCCCATGGCAGCAAGGTGGCAGCTCTGGAGGGTAGAGACTCATTTTATGTGGATCAGTGACTGGCTTACTGTAGGTGCTTAATAAATATTCAATCATAATAATCTTAATTACTGGATTACATCATGTCTGTCTTAAGGTAGGATATAAATAAATAATGCCATAATAATAATGAGGCTCTAACAGAGGGCTGCTCAGTTTGAGTTCCCACTTCTATGCAGGCAGTTTTAATAAATTTGGGTGGATTTCATATTTCATGAAGACATATCTGCTCACAGCAGGTAAATGTTTCTGAAGATAAGCCTTATTTAGTATTAATGCTGGCAGAACACTTCCTGGTTTCCTAGTTTATGTGCTCTTCAAGGTTTAATTGAACTCAACGTGGCACCCAGTTCTGTGAGTGTTCGAGGGTGTCTCGTGGCAAGGAGGGTGGTGCCAGGGTGTTTGGGGTCCGGCACCCCAGCTGGCTTTAGGGGAGATGCTGAGACGCGTCAGCTATCCCTCTCCAACATAGCCTAAGCCATCGCCTGCTCAGAATGGAGCTGCAAACAGTCCAGACAGGTTATGTAAATGATAAAGTTAGCTGGTGGCCAGCAGGATGGTGTGTGCCCTGTCTGAAAGGGCAGCCCCGCTCGGCCCCAGCTCCTGCAACCCAGTGGTGCCCGACCTTCCATTAAAGAGAGCCAGAAATGCCATTGTCACCCCCAAATCTCCCAAATTTTAAAGGCTGCTAACCAATCCAAATTCTTTTAGAGCAAAAGCCTCCTGCAGCCTTTTGGGTCCCATCGGACTACAGACGGCACTAGGTGACTGGGCTCTGGAGCTGAGAGCAAGGGATGTTCAAGGAAGGGAGTGTGCTGGTTCCTCCAAGAAAGCCAGGAAAGAGCCAGAAAGCCCCTGGTGGAACTGTTGGGCACCCCAGGTCTGACACCAGCTCTGTTATCTGCTGGACTCGCCATGTGCCTTCCGTAAGTCGCCAAGACCCCACTCCCTCTGCAGGAAAGTGGAGGATGACAAGCCTACTGAACCCTCCTCGGAGGGCTGCACGGAGAGCCAACGCCCCATAAAGGGGTGGTGAGCCCTCTGCATGCCAGGCGGTACCATTCATGCCAACAGAACTCCAACAAGTAGATGCCCATGAAGTCGTGCAAAAGCTTCACAGCTCTATGCATCTGGGTTTCTGGAAGCCTCTGGAAGCTTCTGGAAGCAGAGCTAGTCTTGGGGAGTTGGAACCCAAACGTCAGATAGTGAACCTGGAGGGGAGATGGTGACTTGCAGAGCTGCTCATCTCAGAGTGTACAGTCTGGCTCTGTCCCAGCCTCCCAAGGCTCCTGAGCCAGTCCCCGTCCCACTGTGGGTATCTGCTTCCTGCTCTGTGCTCTAAAACCGGACAGGAGAATGCAAAAGAACTTCCTCTGATGGAGCCGAGGGGTGGGGAGGGGTCTTGACACCCTCCTCCCCCCTCCCTCTGGAGGCCCAAGGCGACCCTCTGCAGCAAAAGCAATGCCTATAAAGGGACCTTCACACGTGCAACGGTCCAAGAAGCAGCTTTTGCTCCAGACACGGTCATCACGCCACAGCAGTGGCCACTGGAGAGTGACTCCCCAGCCCTTGGGAGAGAGTAGACAGCTCCGGGCTTTCTAGAGAAACTTCCCCTGCACTGAGTTATGTTTAGCCCCCATCCCATACATCCATTCCAGGGGTGTTAACATCACTGGTGAAATTAACCACCCACCTCGGCCAGGTGAAGGTGGCTCCAGCAGGGTGTGTGGGATGAAAGAACAGAAAGTGTCTCACTAAAACTCTGGACTCAGGTTTCCCTGAAAGTTGGTCCAACGATAATCTCTTGTCAAAAGTAGAAACAGGTTTCTTCACCCTGATGCAAATCATCTCCATGAAAAATGCACTATCATTAAAAAAAAAAAAGGGAAAAATCAACACATGCATGTATTCTTCTTATGAAACAATATTTGTTGGTTTTAGGTAGCTTTTTACCTAATGCTTGGTGATATATTATTTGAGAACTTTTTTTCCCACAACTACATTTTTACAGTTCAAAAAAAATTTTTCCATGACTATGTACACATGTTTACATTAATATATAAACTCCATTTTTTACTTG
The DNA here is from genome assembly GCF_964341445.2 of Mesoplodon mirus. Classification (NCBI taxonomy): domain Eukaryota; kingdom Metazoa; phylum Chordata; class Mammalia; order Artiodactyla; family Ziphiidae; genus Mesoplodon; species Mesoplodon mirus. The sequence goes on from NC_138977.1 coordinate 183,389,872, forward strand.
GTTACTTAACACTCTTCCATCAATATTTCTTCTATTTTAATGTCTTAATTTTTAAGTGTAGCCTTAGTCAACCAAACTCTAAAATTGGACGTTTGTCTCTGATGCTTTGTGTACCTGCCAATATTTGTAGAGTTGTTGGCCTCTCTGAAGCCACTTTATATCAGATAACCCTAAGTGAGGTTACGAGACAGACTGGAGTCTGAGGGACGGGCCAGGCAGGCCCAGGTGCCACCTCCTTGGCCATGTGTCCCTAGGGACAGTCTCAGGTCTCGCCCTGGCTCCAGCAGACCCTGCCAGTGTTCTCTGGCTCCCTGCTGAGTCTCTCTCCTTCCCGGGATCTCCCATCTCCCCATCAGCTCGCTCTGACCCTCATTCTCTCCTTCCTGCCGCAGGGAATCTTCTATTTTTTTAAATTATGGAACATTTCAAATGTATACAAAGGTTCAGAAGATAGTGTAACAAATGCCTAACTTCAAAAATCTTGTTTCATATACTCCAATCCATTTCCCCATATACTGCATTACTCAGAAATAAGTCCCAGATGTCATATTTCATTCATAAATATTAGTGTAGGTCTTGCTAAATAATAAAGCTGCTTTTTTCAAATACCATTATCACATCTAAAGCATTACCAGTAATCCCTGAATATCATCAAATACCCAGGCAGCATTCATATTGGCCAAGTTGTCTTATAAATGTTTGCCATGGATGGTTTGTCGGAATTAAGATCAAATGAGGGTCTGTGTATGGCGTTTAATCACTGCGTCTCTTTAGTGTCTTTTAATCAATCGGTCCCACCTACTTTGATTTCAATGGCTTATTTGTTAAAGAGATTGGTCACTTGTCCTATAGAGTTTTCCACACCCCAGATTTTGCTGATTGCTTCCTCATGGTGTCATTTAACAGTTTCCTCTGTCCCTTTTATTCCTATAATCTGGTCATTAAATCCAGAGTTAGAGGCTTGTTCTGATTTAGGTTTGGTTTTTTGTAAGAACACTTCATGGGTGTTGTGTGTTTTTACAGGAGGCCCCTTGGGGATCATTGTCTTGGTCATTATTTGCCAGGGGTTTGAAAAATGATAACATCCTAGTTCTACCCTTCCTTCTTTATTAGAGAAACTCTCCTTCATTCATCACTTGGCTCTTTGGACTATTTGGTATAGTTCATACAGGAAAGTCAGGTGAAGTACTTGACCCTGTTCAACTTTTCAGAAGGTTGAAGCTGCTCCCTACGTCCTCCAAGGAGACCACAGAGGGTTGTTTAAGTTGTTTCATTTTGTTTTTTTTCAGAATCGTTATGAACTCATGAGTTCAAATATATTCAGTGTTTCAATCTATTGTGGATTTTATTTGTACTGATGAAAACTGCTCCATCTGTTGCTGGTGGAAACTCTTCAAAGTCAGCTCCTTAGTTGTTTTGATATCAATCCAACCATCTTACTTAGGCTGCCTGCCTTTGGTGTGACAAGAGGTTTCAGACTCTTCTTACACATTTTCTGCTCCGGATAAGAGAATGTTTGTTCTTTTTAATGAGAGTTCATATTCAGAGACCAAAATCTTGGTACAAAGGAGAGTGATCGTTATGATGTTACTGTTTTTAGGTCTTTTCAGTAGGAAATACTTTTCTCTCTTTAAAAGAAAGTATAGGGCTTCCCTGGTGGCGCAGTCGTTGAGAGTCCACCTGCCGATGCAGGGGACACGGGTTCGTGCCCCGGTCCGGGAAGATCCCACATGCCGCGGAGTGGCTGGGCCCGTGAGCCATGGCCTCTGAGCCTGCGCGTCGGGGGCCTGTGCTCCGCAACGGGAGAGGCCACAGCAGTGAGAGGCCCGCGTACTGCAAAAACAAAAATAAAAATAAATAAAAGTATATCTTGATTTTACAATTTTGTATATTTGATTTTACACTTTTGTATATTTGATTTTATACAATCTCTTTAATTTATATTGATATCAAATATACAGGTACTGAGTTTTACTTACCATTTGATTTTATATCTGCAGCTCTTTTCTCTAACACTAAAAAAAAATCTTTCTTTCTTATGACATTAACATACTTCCTAGTTCACTTTATCTATATCTATCTACATTTCTGAGAATGACTTAAGATTTTACTGTGCAGTTAATTTTATGTTCAGGTATATCCTACTTATGAATGTTAAAACAAACTAATGTATTTTAAAATCATTTGAAATAATCCCCCTTTGTGAAATTATGCCCCCTACATATTAGGTTCATTTGTTTCATTTCGCTGTCAATTTTTAGGGCCTGTCTTTTTTTAACTTTTGGTTTGGTTTAGTTTGATAATAAGGTAAGGGGCTGACATGGCTCCACGTCAAATCTACCAAACAAGGCAGACCCTGAGAAGTCTAGCTCTTACTCCCATTCCCACACCTGTGCCCTCCTGTCCCCAGAGGTAACTATTTCAGTTTGGGGTTTATTCTTTTATTGTTTTCCTTTAATATAAGAAAATACATATAAATGCACACACATTTGTATCTTCTACTGCTTGAGTAAATGGTAACATAACATGAGATACCATGTTTCTCCCTCTTGCCCTGGGAATTGCTCCTTACAAGTATGGAGAGATGCCCTTTGTACCTTTCTAAAGCTGTGTAGTACTCCACTGGGGTGTCTCCTCTCACCACCTCCTCAGCCCCAAGCTCCCAGATTTTACAATCACTGAAGACCTGCTCTTGCCCACCTACCAGCCCTGATATAGGCAAGGCAATCAGAATTATAACAGAATACCTTCATCGGCCTGTTGTACCCATTCACGTGTAGCTCCCTGTGCTAGGCACTTGCCTCATCCCCTTTAACATTTGCAGCAGTCATCTGAAGTAAGTAGCAAATGCAAGTTTGAAGAAATCAAATCACATGCCCAAGGTCACACAGCTGCTGATCTGGGAACAGAACCCTTACATCGCTGAGGCCAAAATCTACATTCTTGGCTGTTTCGCTTCTCAGACCCTCCTGGCTGTGCCTCCAGAAGTTCTGTGTGGCCCTGCCAAGCACCAAACAGAGAAGGAGTAGAAATGGATCTACCTGGCATCTGTGACTCACACCAAACGCTTCTGGGAGGCAAGACCTCAGAGAGGCAGCGGGACAGGATGGGAGCCTGCTTGGGCTGCGCGAATCCCTGAACCCGAGCCCCAGCCTCCCCTTCTCCTGGTTCTGTGACCTTGGGCCATTTACTTACCTCCTTGTGGCACAGCTCTCTTACCTGTAAAGCTAACTCAGAGATGCAGTGAGGATGAAGGGGGAGGATGAGTGAGAAGGCACCCAGTAGTGCCTGAGGCACAGTGAGTGCTCAGTAGATATTTGTTGAATCAACTTGAATAGGAAGCAGCTCTTGAGCAGCTGCTCACTCCCAGGGAATCATCTATAGCAACAGTGGAAGGGCAGAGTCAACCCAGCTCATCCACAGCAGGTGTGTTTTCTTCTCCAAGTGTGGTCCTTGGGCCAGCAGCACAAGCATCATCTGGAAACTTGTTAGAAATGCACATTCTGAGGGAAGGCCCCAGCAATCTGTGCTTTCACCAGACCTCCAGGTGATTCAAGAACCACCACTCAGAAAAAAGCCCAGCAACCTGAGTCCATAGTGACAGGGAGAGGGGTGAGGCGGTAAGGAGCCTAACCTCCAGAGTGACCCCCTTCATTCACTAGCACATAGTGGGTGCAGAGGAGAACAAGGAGGATAAAGTTTGAAAGTCTTACTGCAGCTTGCATTCTGGGGAAGATGTAGACAGAGCATAAACCCAGGACCAAAGAACTGAGATGGTTTCTGTGAATGATCAGTGCCATGAAGGATATAAACAAAGTGGCGTGACAGAGGCTGAGGGTCTTCTGTTTGTTCGTTTTTGCGGTATGTGGGCCTCTCACTGCTGTGGCCTCTCCCGTTGCAGAGCACAGGCTCCGGACGCGCAGGCTCAGCGGCCATGGCTCACGGGCCCAGCCGCTCCGCGGCATGTGGGATCTTCCCGGACCGGGGCACGAACTCGTGTCCCCTGCATCGGCAGGCGGGCTCTCAACCACTGCGCCACCAGGGAAGCCCGAGGCTGAGGGTCTTTAGATGGGATGGTCAGCTCTCTCTGAGGAAGTGACCCCTGAGCTGCCATTTGAATGGGGAGAAGGAAGCAGCGGGTAAAGATATGGGCAGAGTGCTCCAAACACAGGGTCAGCCTCTGCAAAGGCCCTGGGGCAGGACAGAACTGCATACATGAAGAGGAGCAAGGAGGCAAGTGCGGCTGGAGCCAGTGTAACTAGTGATGCTTACCTTGTTCCTTTTCTGAGGTCAGAACAGTCATACTACCCCTGTGCCAGAAGGGAAGGCAGGACCAACACGAGCCTTCTTCTCCAGGTGCTGCCGGGGGGAAGGGAGCAGGCAATGCCTGGGTGTGCAGAACAGCAAGAGGGCTCACTTGAGTGGGCTTTGTACCCCAGTGCTGCCTCAGATCCTCCTCCCCCAGAGCCAGGCTGCTCTGTGTGATTCCTCCATTACCTCTCTGCACCGTAGGGAGAAGCAGTTCTTCCAGGAAGGCCCTCTTTCCATGGCATTTTAATGATTATGGCACCAGGGGAAGAAAAAATGCAGTCTGGGGAGACTGGGACACCGGACTTTGAGACCAGCTCTGCAACCAATTACATAATTTTGGGCAAGGGATTTCACCTCTTTGACCTTGTTCTGCATCTGGAAATAGAGATGGGCATGGCTTCCTCCCAGGGTGGTTGTAGGGATCAAAATATACACAGTGTACAAGACAGCTAGCCCAGCATCCAGTGGGTGCTTGAAAAAGAGCAGCTAACACCATTTTCTTCTTCATTAGCAGAAAGTTTAATTTCTTCAGATCCAGTATTTTACAGATAATGGTAGAAGCAAGTAGGAACAACAATACTAGTGATCTAAGAATACAAAGTTCCTGTCTGAACTCAGAGCAGTTGATGATGGAGAAGTGATGGACATTTCCACCATGAGCACATCAACCCTGACCCCAGGAACGGACTGGCCTCACGGTATACTGAGGCCTCATGGCAGTGAGGGAGAGGGCCCATGACCAGGAGAAGAGCTAGCCCAGCACTGTCCTAGAGAAATACATGTCATTTAAAATTTGCCGGTAGCCACATGAAAAATGTAACAAGAAACTTGTGAAAACGATCTTAACAGTATATTTTATTAAAGCTGAAATATTCAATGTGTTAGCATTTCAACACAGATTCAATACGATACTCAATACAGAATATGACTAAGAAGATATTTTATATTCTATTTTTTTCTCTACTAAGTCTTTGAAATCCGGTGTGTATTTTACACTTAAGGCATGTCTCAGTTCAGACCAGCTAGGTTTCCAGTGGACAGAGAGGCTCAGGAGTCTGCACACGAGGCCCCTGACTTTGTACAGCCATGGGAGCTAAGGATGGTCTTTACATATTTTAATAGTTGGGGGTGGGGGAGAATCAAAACCAGAACATTCTGTGATATGTGAAAATGATACGAAATTCAAATCTCTGTGTCCATAAATAAGGTTTGATTGGAACGCAGCCCCACCTCTTCATCTACAGAGCATCTCTGACTGCTTTTCACAGCTGAGTGGAGCAGTCCTGACAAAGACAATCTGACCCACGAAGCTAAAAACATGTACTCTCTAGCCTTTTACAGAACAAGTTTCCCGGCCCGTGCTGCAGGGAGTAGAACGCACCTCCCCCAGCCCCTCCTGACTCGTTTCCAGATCCCTCCGTGGGGAGAGATGACTCAGGGACACTCCAGATGCACTGGTGGCCATCGTCCCAGCTGGTCACAGTGATTTTGTTGGTGTTTGGGAGTATTTTAATAAGGTGGATTTACTTCCTTTCCCAACACAGGTTCTGTTTCTTTCATTTAAATCTGTCATTATAAAGTCCTAAGCCAAGAGTCCTGAAGGAAAGGCTTCAAGGAGAGCCTCCAGACTGGGTAGCCCTCAGTTGACTTTGACAGCCACCAATCTGGCACCAGGTTGGTCAGATGGGGTGAGTAGCAGCCCTAAGGAAGGGGTCTCAGTGACCTGGGCCAGTGGGCTGTTTTCTAGCTGCGAGCTGTGAACAGGGCCCCCCCAATAAATCCAGCCCCTCTGAGCTAGGCACTGGATGTGTGTTATCATGCACATCCCTTCACAAAGGCACTAACTCAGAGCTCCTGGTAAGGGGATCCATCTGAAGGAGGGATCCGATTAATCAGGCCCCTCAGCAGGTGAGAAGTGTCCTCCTGCAGTGACACCCCATTCTGCCATCAGCCCTGAGGACAACCTTTTACTGTGCTGACAGGTACAGAATCTCCTCAGTTCCCATAACAAAGCAGTAGCTAAAGAGGTGCCCTGGCCAGACTTTACTCTCTCCCCGGAGAGACACAGGAGAACAGGTGGATGGAAAGAGGCCATGTTCCGTGGACTTAGTCTGGGAGAATGTCTTGTTAGGGAGGGTGAAACAGAGACGTATAGTCCAGACAGGCTGGAGAACAAACCCTCATCTGTACCCTCAGTGCCAACATGAGCTGCATGACATCCAGAACCTCTGCAAGCCTCCGTTTTCTCATCTGGAAAGAGGGGGCGTGAACAGTCATCACATATAGCCAGAAAAGAAATCAGACAGTGCCTGGCAACATAACGGGTGCTCAGGAAATATCGGTTCCCCCTATCTTATCTTTCCCTAGCTCCCCTACGGGAAGCAATTCATGGGGATAGAGCAAAATGGTACTGGCCCCTAAGATAGAGTGTACAGTGTGTAGGTTAACTTATGTAAGGACTCAGAACAGAGTAGGGCACAGAGTAAAGGTTTTGTATGTGTTTACCGGCATGACTATTTTGTTGTTACTATTAAGCCTGGGAAATGCACCAACCTCCTGAAGACGTTTATGGAAACAACTCCTCAAGAAGGCCGAGCAGTGGTGAAGAGACCTCTGACAAGCAGCTCAACAAAACCAGGTCACAAGCGTGGAAGAATCAGAGGAGTTGCCTCATGTTATTTGCAAGGATGTGAACTTCAAACACCCAGCACCAGAAATTGGCCTGAAGGACCCATTCTACATGGCCCTCCTTACCAGCTTTTGAATGTTTCTAATTAGTACAGAGGCAGAACAGAGCAGATCTGCCATAGAATTAAATTAGCCAGCATCACGCATATCCAGGCAAGAGCGAGGCCATTTTCACCCACGCCGTCAGGCAGCTGGGCAGCTCCCACGATGCTCCAGAGGTTCTGTGGAGAGTCAGAGCCAGTGAAGTCACTGCAGGGGGCGGGGGGGGACACTGTAACACGCCGCCTGAGGACAGCTTTATTTATGTTCTTGCAGAATGTACAAGCGGGTCTTGTTTTTCTGGATGGTGAGGGAGCCGGCTCACATAGCGTTCGTGATTCTACATTTAGAATTGTGTCTTCATTCACATTCTTTCCATGCAGCTCACAGCTCCTGGACTGGAAGAGAGTGGTCACTTTGCCTGGGCCCATCCCCCAGAAAGATGCCAGCTCTGGCTCATGCAGACCCTGAGCTCCTGGTGGAGCTTGGGCTGAGTTCGCTGGCTGTGTTTTGTGCCTGGGGTGGTCCATGCCAGTGCCCTGCCAGGAGCGAGCCACACGTGGTGTCTGTGGCACAGGGCAGGTGGAGGCACATTCTGGGAGAAATCAGATTCTGCCGCGGTCAGCTGTGGTCAGGCTAGCTGGATAGTCTTGGGCCAAGCTCTGAGGCTGCTCCCAGGACAGCCTCTTGCCAGGTCAACTGTGTATTACGGTTCTCTCCCGACCCCTCCTGCTGACGTCGTTGACAAAGCTGCCAGCCACAGCCCTGCCGCCTGAATGTTCTCTGGACCATCCTTGTGGTTTTCTTTTCTCAATCAGTCACTTCAAGCAAACACCATCAGCGCCTGACGCAGAGCAAAGCTCACCGCTTCTAGGATCCTAAGCCAGACATGAGGTCATGTTCTCCACCTGTGAAGAATTAAAAGTAAGCTGGGGAAGAAATGCTGTGAGGAGCGGGAGGAAAGGAAGTGAGGAAAATCAGGGGCCCTGCTGAATCATTTCAGCTCGGGTTACCTGCGCCCCAAGGCAAACTCCTCCATAAAATGGGACTTAGTAATGCAACTATTCCTAAAATCTGGAACAAAACGACTTGGGTCAAAGCAGATAACATACGAGCTGGCTATAAATTTATTTCAACATGTAATAGGGAAAAAAATTAGAGCATCAAATCCATGATTTCTTAGGTATTGCTGTTGACCAAAGAGCTCTGTTTTTTTATAAAGTAAGTCAATTTAAATTCTCTTTATAGAAAGATAAGTAAACAATAGTACAGATGGTTGAAGATGTGGCAAAAATCATGAAAAAAATAACAAGTAAATAACTACCGTTTGAGAAGCTTTGCAATATAGAAGCATATCCGTGTACATGAGCCCATTTGATCTTCAACCCCACAGAACACAGGCAATCTGTCCATCTTAGAGACGAGTAAACTGAGGCACAGAGAGGTTAAGTGATTTGGCTGGTGTCAAATAGCTAGGAAATACAAGGGGCCAGGGCTCCAAATTCTATGTTTTGTTTTTGTCTTGTTTTGTTTTGTTTAATGCTGACTCATCTCTCAGATTGATCTACCAGTTTGGCTAGTGTTGATTTTGACAAGCAGGGGAGGTAGGTGGGGTGGGTAGAATCAAGGGGTTCGCTTTGGTTCTCCCTCAAACCACCTCTGAGTGCTGATCAGTGAGCAGGTGTCCCCACAGCCAGGTCCTAAGTTCTTAGGGCAAAAGGTAAGTTTTAAGGCTTCCAGGAGGAGGAGGGGCGGGATGCTGTTGCTGGTTGGGGGTCTGAACCCTCCATCTACAGGGCAACAAGGAGCTGTTCTTTCTAACTTGTTTGAACTGAAGTGCATAGACCCAGCTCCCTGGGACACTGGCCACTGGTGGGTTCAAGGCTGGAGGTGGTGCCAGGCCTTGCGGTGGGGCTAGAACTGAGGTTGCTGGCTGTGAGAAGCCCCTGGGGGTAGGCAGGGCAGTCCACAAATAGGCATGGAGGTTCAGTACGATACAGACTTCCAAGGGCTTTGGGCATCTCAAAGAGTGGAGCACCTGTCTGGGACTGGGCACCTCTGCCTTCCCAGGCCATGGGGCAGGGGAGCATGAGAAAGGATCTTGAAAAGAAAGAAAACAAACAAACAAAACCTCCTGCATTAAAACTCTTGTGCTCCTGGTAATGAGCAGACTCTTCCGGGGTCAACTTGGAGAGGGTAAAGAGGGCATCCGGGAGCTGGCCCAGCATGAGCAAAGGCAAAGGGGTTGGCAAATGTCTGGGGGTCTGCAGGCAGTTTGGGGAGCAGGTGACCCCAGGCCAAGACAGGAAGTGGCCATTGGGAAGGCCGATGTAAGCCCACCTTGGAGCTGTGGAGGGACCAGCCCCTCCCAGAGACGGAGAGGAGAGCTCTAACCTGGCAGAAAGGGGTCGGTCCACTGGCACTTGGACCTTGCAAACAACCAGACCTGCCATGGCCAGGCTCATCAAGTGGGCACTTACCTTGCCTCTTCTCTGATGATTTCATATGCTTCTGCAACTGTCACCCTGAAACCCCAGGCTGGCCTTCCCCCAGCCTGCAGCTGGGCGTGTTATTTTGCTCCAAAAGCACAGCCCCGTACGGCTCCTTACTCGAGGAATGCAGGCTGCGGTCCTCCGAGCCGATGATGAAACGGGCTATTTCTGCCCCGGGGCATCAGCAGGCCTCCAGGCACTGGCTCCAATGCACACAATATCGTGTTTTTAGTGTTTCCCTAAACAAATGTTTTCCTTCGCACCTCGGGATATTTTTATTTGAATCTCAGTGCTGGAATCGTTTTAAAAACCATTCCGGATTGAAGCTGGAATCGTGGTTAGGGTCTGGCTAAGAGGCAAGCAATTTCGCACTCCCCAAGTTATCTATTACCCGTGGCCGATCTGGATGTAAAAATAGCTGCTGAGGCTGTTTGTTTAATCTGACTGTTACTTGACACCACGCGGGTGTTGCAGTGGGGACTGTTTGCCTCTTCCCTACCAAGAACACCATTTGGTTTCCCCCGGCTGGGTCTCTATTTAGGTGCGCTTCCTGAACTTCCAGTGTCTGGCCAGCTTCTGGTCACTGATTTTCCTCAGGTGGGCAGGTTTGTGAACAATAAGAGGTCTGGGTCTTGAATCCGTTCCCCTCTATCTTTGGGCAGTCTGGCTGACAAGGGAAGGAATTTTGGCTGCTGGGCAGAGCCGGGCTGCTGGAAGAGTTAGGGTTCTGTCCGGTTCCTGGGAGGCCTGAAGAGCAAGCCGCCGGGACTAGCGGAGAGCGGAAGGTAGGGTCAGATGCTTGTCTGGTTCCCTCGTGCAGGCTGGGAGGCTCAAGCTCCAGCCGGCCCACGGGGATGTGCACTCTGCACCGTCGGGGCTGGGATGTTGCTCTGTGCCAGGGCGCTGTGCAGGGCGGTGTGAGTGGCCAGGGGCATGTCGGGGGCTGAGTTTCTTCAGTGCTGGGTGTTCTGTGGTGCTGGATTGCCGTGTGGACTATGAGGGAACAGAGTACATGGTATAGACGTGTGTGACTTTGTCCTTCCGTGCATCTGTCAGGGCATTCTGCTCCCACATGGCTGAGCGAGTACGAGCCTTGGGTGTGCCCAGGGCACTGTGTTGTCAAATGGGGGCAACCCCACAGGTTCTATGGCAGGAGACTGGCTCTCTTGTGTCCCCCAGTGCTGCGCCAGGCAGGATCCTACCAGCTGTAACAAAGAGGACAATTGGTCATCAGGACATTCTGGCCCATGGACTCTGAGAGCATGTGTGGCCTCAACAGGGAACCCGCCCACAGACTGTGTGTTCTCCCACATCCCGGGGTTCCCCAACCAGACTCCTGCACGGTGGGCTTAACCAAATCTAAAATCATATCTTCTTTTCCTCGTGGAGGAGAACTGATCATTGAGAAGAGCAACATTGAATATGTGTGGAAATCTAAATAGCCTTTAAAAAATTATTATTTAGGACTTTATAACACCCCCATGGATATTGATATTGGAGGAGGCTATGCATTCGGGGGGCAGGGGCAGGGACTATATGGGAAATCTCTGTAACTTTTACTCAATTGCCCAATTTCGCTGCAAAGCTAAAACTGCTCTAGAAAATAAAGGTTATTAAAAAAAACCCAAAAAAACCTAAATATATGGATCATTTCCTTGAACATATCTAACCCAATTATAAAAAACAATATTTGAAGTAATATTTTTAAAACCCAAAATTATAGGAGTCCTGGAGAGTAGATTAAGCAAATGTTCACATTAAATGAAGTCTGATTTTCCTGCATTTGTGTTCCCTTTACTACAGTGGTTGGTAAACCAGGGCCGTGGGCTGGGCTCCTGGTTTTGTAAATAAAGTTTTATTGGCACATGGCCATGCTCGTTCATTTACATAATGTCTATGCTGGCTTTCACACAACTGTCCAGGCTGTGTGGCTGGCAAAAGCAAAACATTTACTATGCAGCCCTTTACAGAAAATATTTGCTGACCCCTGTTGTACATGAACACACCTTGAGATGGGTCAATTTGGTGCACACACAAACAGCAGTGAACGTTCTAGCTTGTACAGCAGCCTGTGAGTTGGACCCTTCAGGACCCGTGGCTGGCTCTGGAGCTCCCTGCCCCTTCGCTGGGCCAGTTTTTCCAGTCTAGCTGGTACAGGAAATGTTCAGTTTGCCCCTGGGAGGATTAGCTTTGCTGTGGAGTGTGGCCTGGGCTGAGCAGGGCAGATTGTGCTTATCAGGATGGTTTATAAATAGACGTCTCTGGGTGACCCAAGTCCAGCATGCGTCTGCCCCTTGGTCTTCGGGAGGGGAAAAATTGTGCCTGATCACTGGTGACCAGAAGCTTGTTGGGATGTGAGCACCTGTGCCCGCTGGGAGGAAAGCCGAATGCTGGGTCCTGGAAACAGAGGGACTTGGATCCCCTGGGAACCCAGGACACAGAGGTGTGCGGAGGAGGTAGGGAAGGCCCGATGGCTCCGAGTTCTCCTAGGAAGAGTATGTCCACCCCAATGTCTTTTCACTGGGACTCCAGAGAGTGATCTGGTGTTTTCTGCTTTTTGCTCCTGACCCTAAGGAAGTCCTGGAGACCCTTACAGAAAGGGGAAGCTCCATATCTAGAATTAGCCCTATTCCTCCAGGCTATGCCAGAAATCTCAGTAACTGAAACCCGCTGGCCAGTGGAGCCAGGCCTGGGCCATCGTCCTCCTTGGCTTTCAGGCCTTCACTCCATCTGCCCAGGATTACTGGAGAGACGAAAAGGGCTTTCAAAGGAGGCTGCCCTGTGGAGACACACAGTGCTGACATTTCCCAACAGGCTGCAGTGGTCTTGGTTTTATCTCCATCTGAGGGTTTAAATCACATTTCACCAGATCCAGCCAATCCAGAGCCCTATAACTCAATCTTATGTCTCGTTTCATTAGTTGGGAAAACCCGAAACACCTCTTAGTTTCTACTTGATCCCAGGGGTTGCAGGACCTGAGCTGGAGGTGCGGGGGGAGGGGGAGGACACGGGATCATTCAAAGCCTTGGATCAAGGCCCCAAAATGGAACATGTGGAGCACTGCTGAGATGTGTCACCCTCAACGTAAGTCATCGCTATCATTCTGGAACATTCCCTGGAGGGTGCTGCATGTGTGAGTACTACGTGACAGCGGATGTCAAGGTTGAGACAGAGTGGGTTCCCAGCTGGCCTAGGTCCCTAGGCGGAGGGCAGAAGGAGGCTTGGTGCGAAGCGTTTTCCCTTCCGAGCTGCGGACGCCAGGGTGTTTGGGAATCTGAGTGCAAGAGGGGCCATAGAGTCAATGGACCATGAATGGCTTTCTCCCCAGGACTTGATAGACCTCTCTTTCTCATAGGAAGGGGAAAGAGACCCTTCTGGACCACAGCCCATTAAAGTGGGGAGAAGGCCTTCCTGATATCCTCCATGCTCTGCTTGGCCTCCCTGGAGGCTCCAGGCTTGGCCCTCCCTGAGGACTCCCCAGCAAAGGGCTTCCGAGCCTACGGAGATGCATGCTCCTGCTGTCAGTGGAAGTCCTCGGTTCCTTTGGGCCTCTGCACCCTGGATGTTGTTCCCTGGCCTCAGTGGGTCCCTTTTGTCCCTGAATGGCCCCTTCCCAGGTGGGCTTGAGCTGCTGAGGAACTTCAAGGCTGAGCTAAGAGAGGGATTTCATTTCAGCCATGTCCCGTCTTAAAGCCTTCACCTGAAGCTTAAGGAAGGCAAGGGGAGAGAGGAAAGTGAGATTTGCTTGAGCAACCCAGGCCTTTCCCTACTCCCTGCCCAGTCTAGAGGCTGGTTTCAAGCCCCTGAGCCCTGCTTGCGATGGACAAGTCATACTGGAGCTGCCCCTTGGCTTACCCTGGCTTGGGGCAGCCTGGCCACATGTAGCACCACCAGCTTGTCCCTTGCCCTGGCCCTGTCTGCCCCTCTCTGAAGCAGGTTAGCCCCAAAGGCTGCAGCAATCAAGGGGTCAAAATTCAGACCCACTGGGCTAAACCCACGGGTTCAGAGCCATTTCTCACCCTCAGTGTCCCACCAAGTTCATCACGGCAATCTGGCTGCATTACTCCTGTATACAAACCACTTACGTAGATCTCTGGTTTTATTCTCACATCCAGCATGCAAGGTTTCCCCAGATTAGTTCCAGTGATGGCCTAGGAGATGCAGGCATGGTTTTCAAGGGGAATGCCCGCCATACAAACACCGAGGCTGCTAACGGTCAGCTGATGCCCACTCAGAATGAGGGGACTGAGCGGTTTGCTCAGGCACCGAAACCAGACAGAGAGGGCAAAGGTACAAGGTGGTTCCGAGGACAGGGAAGCCTCAGGGGTTCTGGGCAGCCGCTGCCTCGCTTCTCTCTCTCTCTTATATGTTGGGGAAAGGCAGTCGTCCTTGTGACCCTGTGTCCTGGCCCTGGCTTGAGCAGGTTGCGTGGTGGGGATGGTAACCACACGTTGACAGTTGCTAGGTGTCAGTCACCTCACAGACACGAATTCACTGAGTCCTCCCAAGGACATCAGGAGGCAGGTACTACTTTAGTCTCATTTTACAGGTGAGGAAGCCAAGCCGAAGCACAGAGAGGATTTGTAATTTGCCGGGGACCTGCTCACCGCCGGTACAGCAAAGAACGACGCCCAAGCAGGTCTGGCCTCAGTCCAGACACTTCCCACTATGTTATAGCGCCCCCGTCTGGGGATTAGAAATGAGGCAAACGACATTTAGTGAGCACCTACTATATGCTTTACGTACATGAGCTCACTCTGCAATTCTGTTGGCCGGTGTTAGTACCACAGCGGTAGATATGGAATTCCTTCCCAGCATGGTCTGTTTCAAAAACTCAAGGTCTCTAGCAGTGGAAGCTTCCATTTACTGAGTCCTTACTCTGTGTCTCTTCTGGGCTCTTGATATTTTTTACCTCCACCCTTCACAACCACCCAGAGAGGTAGGGATAGTTATAGATGAGGGAAGGGAGGCTCAGAGAGGTGCGGGAACTTGCCCAGGTAGCACAGGGCTAGGAAACGGGAGCGTGGTCTGACTCTAAACGTTCCACTCCCCTCTGCTTGGTGCCCAGGCTGGAGCCAGCTGGGTGCCTGTGCACAGACTGGCAGCAAACTCCCTCCCAGCTGACTTCAAGCAAGCCCTGCCGGTGAGATCACCCTCTTCCCGCCTCCTGGACCCTGCAGCTCGCACTGACCTCCGCCTGTTCTCCCCTCACAGATGACTGTCCCTTGGAGAGGGCATATTCCTGATTGATCTCTACACCCCACACATGCACGGCCTGCCCAGAGCCAGGCCTAGAGCCAGGCAGGCACAGCCCAAACCACCGTCGTTGACAACTGTGAGCCCCAAGTGGCCCAAGTGCCTATGACTTGTCAGTACAACCTCCGGGAAAGGGGTCCAACCTCCAATTGCTCAAAACCTAGGGCAGCGGTGCTCCAAGTGTGTGGCCCCAAGACCAGCAGCACCTGTATCCCAAGATGCTGTGGCCCAGCCCCGATTTCCTGAGTGAACATCTCTGGGGTGGCCCAGAACTCTGTTTAACCAGCCCTCCAAGGCATGGTGAGAAGCAAGGACCACTGACTTAGGAAAGAAAGGGGAGACAAGATTTCTTGTTGTTCTCAAACACAGTAGAAGACGCTCCAAGAAGCTGATAATTTTTCCACTTCAACTCATTGTTGAAGCCATTGTTTTAAATAACATTGCCTGTTGAAAGAGCATTTTTCAGTTTTAATTTTTAGAAGGATAGCCTGGATGGCCATGTCTGAATTCTTTTTCTTGCTGCTGTAAGCACTCCACGAGGAATTCATGAAGAAGGAGGGATGTTAGTCAGTTCCATGACTGTGTCCCCGAAGCAGGGAAGTTCTCTCTTTCCTTCCCTGGAAGAGTTGGGCTCATAGCTGCCACATGGGTTGGAGAAAGGACAGCTGTCATCTACCAACCAGCCGTCTCCCTTCTACGTCCCAGCCTCCAGCAGGAAGTGAGGAGAAGACCAGAGAGAGCAGGGCTCTGCTGTGTATGTGGGGTTGGGGTGGTGTTAGAGATTCCCAGTGGCTCCATGGGAGGCTCCTCCTCCAGCCCAGATACACATGCCTTCCTGGTAGTCCAGGGACAGGGAAGAGGGCACCCTGCTGGATGCTCCCACGGGACGGCCACTTCCAGCAGTTGCCTTCTCTAGCTTTACTAAAGCAAATGCTCCTTGGTGGGAAGAGGAGGGTGTGGGAGACGGAAGAGAAGGTGCTAGGAGAGAGGTCTCCAGCCCTCCTTACCCTGCGGGGACACCATGGCAGACGGAAACGCCCGCCCCATAACTCTCTCTACTTTGGCTGCACAAGGAGGGCAAAACCGTTTGGCACAGAGATTTGGGTCTGAATCCTGGCTCTGCCACTCCCTGGCTGTGTGACCTTGAGCAAGTTCCTCAGCCTCTCTGCCCCTCAATTTCTCCACCTCAGATTCCTTTGGCACGCTCCCTATCTAACTGGCGCAGTGGTTGTGGCCACTGAGCGAGATGGCATATGTGAAGTTCATGGCAGTTAGGAGGAGCTGGGTAACCAGTGCTGGCTCTTCCAGCTCTGCTTCACCCCCTTTGCTACCCAGCCCTGTGGTGCCAGCTTACAGATGGGGAAATGGGGTCCGTAGACGGCGAGGGAGCTCTGCAGCCCCTCTGCCTTCTCATGGTTCTGGGAGCCCTCCCTGGAACCTCCTCTATCTGCCCAAGCCTGGGACACCCCAGGGCTGCTTTTCAAGGGTGCCCCTTCCCATATGGCCTGGCTCTCCTCCCAGGGGCTAGAGAAAAGATGGTTACTAAGGGACACCCCACTCCCAGCAAACCCAAGTGCCTCTTCCTCTGGGAGCCTCTGAAGCATCCTCCTCTCTGGACAAGGGTCTCCAAAGCAGTGTCTGGGCTATTGGTTACAATTGTCCCTGTAACGCCCACTTCATAATCCATAGGGGCTTCCTCGAGGACCAGGCTGCTGGATATGCCTTCCTATCAGCCCCAGGTTACAAAACCAAGACTGAGGCTCAGATGGATTGTGTGATTTGCCCGAAGTCTAACTGATTCCACAGCTCTTAAATGGAGAGTCAGGTGTCCATCAGTGAGGGGCAGGGCAGGCTTTCAAGGGCTTGGCCCATCAAAAGTGGACTCCCGGGTGGAATGAGATGCAGGGGATAGAAGACCTCCTGTAGCCGTGGGTCTTAAAATGAGTGCCAGGGAGCCCTGAGGGTGAGAACCAGGAGTGAGGGGGGCCTGCAGGGCGCCGAGGGGTGGGGTGATGCTGAGCAGAGGTTCTCAGCCTGCAACAGGCATTTCAGAAGCCCCTGGAGGCACCTCTTTAAATGCAGGTCGCAGAGACCCTCTCCCTCCACAGCAGCCTCAGGTTCAAGCCCTACATCGCCAAGTATTAAACACCTCTGGACTCGAGGTCTTCCTCTGTAAAGAGCAAGAGTGATTTCTACCTCACAAGGCTGTTTCGAGTACTGATTACATAATAAAAAATAGGAATCAATAAGACTGGAGCCTATAAAGTGCCTCTTATGCCAGGTGCTCCGTAAAAGGGGATTTCTTTTACTCATTCATTCAACAAATGAATGGCCCTCTGTTAGGCCCAGGTACTGTACAGGGACTGGGGACACAGCACGGAAGCAGAAAGGCAAGGCCTGGCCCGTGGACCCACCACCTGGGCGGTCTCCTCCCTTCCCCACAACGTGGATCTGGTCACTGCATTTGGGCCTTGGGTCTCCATTTCTCCATCCAGATGAGAACCCAGTATCACTAAAAATAAGGCAGCAGCAAACAGAGCCTGATCAGGAATGCCTGGAGATTCTGGTCTAGGACAGTTAAAAAAAAACAAACAAACAAAAAAAAAAAACACTGCAGACTCCAACTCATTATTGGGTCCTGAAATCACTTACTACATTGCAAATGTTTTTTTTTTAATGAAAGACTACAACAGAATAAGATGAAAATATCAGAGTGGTACATTTAAGCAGAGTAAGTTTTGCTTCGTGAATTTTCCTTGTTTTATTTAAATATATGTCTCTGAGCTCGTTGTATGCTGTGATGTAGATGTATTTCTTACTGTGTGTTGAGGGGAAAACAAGTGTGGAACCTCTGCTCCTGTGAGATATGTAGAGAAAGAGTGTGCACGTAATCCCCTTGCTGCCCAGGGGCCTGCGTGCAGGTAAAATTCAGGGTCAGGATGGCCAGGGCTCACTGGGCTCGCTGGTTCCCCTTCTGGTTCAGGTGGCCCCCTGGCTGGGGGAGAGCCCAGGACCTGGTGAGTCCAATGGCTCCAAGGCATCTGGAGACTTTCAAGCAGTGGCTGCCTCAGGGACCAGTTTCATGACCATTCCTTTGCTTAGCCTGCTCCAGCATGGGGAGCAGCCCCAGGTGGTTGGGGTGGCAGGACTGGAGTTGATTTTTATTGTCCCAGTTTCACAGGTGTAGGTAGAGGTGAAGTGACTTGCCCAAAATGACACCGCCTTGGAACAGGACTTCACCCAGGTCTCCAGCTCTTTCTACTGCCCAGAACTGCCTGGTTGATTCCTATCTCATGTCAGTTCCTACTGTTTCCAGAATCCAGGGCAGGATCTTCCTGGGAAAGGTGGAAGGGATGAATGAATGAGTGAATGAACAAACAAAGGATGCTCCAGAGACTCTCTCCTTGCCTCTGTAAAGCAGTTTTCAGCCAGGGGTGATTTTGCCCTGGGGGCCATGGCAAAGTCAGTGGTGCCGAGGCTGAGAAGCCCTGTCATTAATACACAGGGACAGATCTTCAGCTCCATTTTACGGATGAGAAACCTGAGGCTCACAGACTTTCTGTAAGTTAGCCAAGGTTGTACTCAGCGAATGCAGAGTAGCACTGGGACCTGGCCCAGATCCCAGTGCACTCATCATTTCAATGGCCCCTGTGTTTCTGAAAGAGCTGCATGTCCCCCTTCTGGCAGCTGCCCTGCCCTGGCCTGGCAGTGGTGTGGACTTTGGGTTGTGTCTAACAAGGAGGCCGAAAGGTCACAGGGCTGAGCATCGAAACCATTTCTTCCAGTTTGGCCCCTCCCTCTCCTCCTCTCCTTGCCTCCATGCCTTGCTTCTCTGCTTTCCTCCCGCAACTTGGTCCCCCCCTGAGTGTGTGATGCCAGGTGCTGGCATCTTCCTGTCCTGGGGAGCGCTGGTTGGGTTAGGTCCAACCTTCCTTGTGCCAGGCTCCCTGGCCTCTAATTCCAGATACAGCCCCACATCTGGGCAATGATCAGAGGCTCCCGAGGAAGCATCCCATCCAGACACAGTGGACCACGGACCCAGGCAGGAAGTGGGAGTCAGGCTGGGCTGAGCTCCAGAGAGAAAGCATCTCTGCCCCCGAGCTCTCTCCCAAGGGCAGCAGAACACCGACAGCAGCTGCAGCTACAGCTCACAGCCAGCTCTGTGAGCCTGGCAAGCCCAGGCAAGCTGATGTCTTCAGCCACATCCCTGGGATGTCCTGGACTCCTACATGCCGCAGGGTTTTGAGACCCCTGTACACGTGATGTGATTCAGGGGGGATTCAGACACATGCCAAGCCAGCGCTGCTGCCGGGGCCCCCAGTGCTAACCGACCACGTTCCTGGGGTTGGACGAAGGCGGCCTTGTCCTCTCCCAGCGCATGGAAGCCTCGGGGTCCATCTGAGAACCCTTGCCCAGTCTAGCCCATAAGTTGGGGCCATTTAAGCAAGGCCAAGCCAGGATGCAAGCAGAACCCCCCACCCTGGGGTGCCAAGAACCAGACCAGTGGAGCCAAAACGGCCAAACCAGATGTGTGATGACCTGTGCACAAAGGTGCGTTTTTCGTGTATAAGAGGCACTACCCAGTGGAAACCTGTCTAAGACAATATGAGTGTGGCCCAGTGCCATCCCTCAGTTCATTCCAGTTCCACAGGGAGAAGGCCCAGGTCAGCCCTGCCTCGGCTGTATCTCCAGCACTAGAACAGGGTGGCACATAGTAGTGAACAGTTGTGGAGTGGATGGATGCATAGAAGAGCTTCAAGCGTGGCTTCTGAGAGCCCAAGTTTACCTCTATTAGAATATAAACGAACTTGAAATTTCTGATTTCCAAAAGTCCAAAGGAGTTACAAGGACAGAGGGATCATCGCATTGGGAGAGAGCTGGGAAGGAATCATCACGGGCCGGACAGCGGGGTCCTGGAGCCAAAGGCAGGTGTGATCCCAGCTCCAGCGCTCTATAAGGGACAAGCTGCCTAGGTAGCTCCAGTTTCCCAGCCATAAGGTGTAAGTGTTAGCAAGGAATGAATGAGGACAGGCACATGCAGCAGTGGCCCTGGGCACTTGACACGAGTCTGCACCCATCTCCAACTGAGGAAGTTGATTTTGCCATGTAAAATGTAGGACATAGACAAAGACGTTCTCTCTGAAAGAGCAAGCGGGAAGTCTGTTGGAAATTGCACAAAGAGGTCAAGAGCTTGGCCCAAGACGGACCAGCAGGGCACACGTACAGAGCAAGGCACCTGCCTGGTGTGGGGTGGGTGGCAGAAGCTGTGTGTACAACGTGTGTGCGTTCACAGGATGGAACAAGCTGGCTGTGTTTGGTTTCACTGCACCAAACCACTCCTCAAGGCAACCCCAAGTCAATGTCTCAAAAACACACCCAGAAAGAGGAGGGAAAGAATCAGTTCCAATTTGTCAGGGCCTTCTGGGTGTGATAAAGCCAACCCCTGTCATCTCCACCAGCTTCCTGCTTCGCCTTTACTGAAAAGTGAAAACACCATTCAATTAAGGTAATTAAATCCACCCAAAGAGCTAGAGCTCAAAAACCACACTACAGGCAAGTGGTCAAACCCGTCAACAAAGCAAATCTCAACAGCTTCCTGTGCAAAGATGGGCAGGGATGCGAGGAGAAGGGAGGGGCCTGCTTAGCAGCCGGAGAGCATCCCTTCCATCTGTGCAAGGACCGGCCACCTGAGCCTCCCCAGACAGGAGGGACCCTGTGCTGCCCGGTTGCGTTGTTAGTTCTACTCCTTCGGTTGTCATGAAAAAGCTGAGCTGAGAAGATTCTTGGGAGGTGAATAGAATAATAAACCCTCCTTTTCTCCATCAATTGTCAATTCTCCCTTGAACTCCAGCCCAGGAGCCCAGCACACACCCTTCTGTGCCTGAGCCCAAGGACAAGAGGGGTGAGGGTTTCATCCTGGAGAAAGTGTGGGGTGGTCAAGCGGTGAACCCGAGCTGAGTCCCAGCCCCAGTTCTCTTTTCTACATGCTGTGTGACACTGAGCAATATTCTGCACCTCTCTGTGCCTTTTTTTCTCCACCTAGAAAATGGTGACAGTAAGACCTGTTGAACCCATCCCATAAGGGTCATGAGAATCAAACAAGATAATGGATCCCAGTGTGTGTCTTGAACCGCAGGGTAACATGCAGATATGAGTCATCCCAGGATTGACTTGCTGGGTTGGCTTCCTCTGACTGTGATCCACTTTGGGTCCTAAAAGTTGGTGAGGACCTCAGCTTGCCAGATAAAAAACAAGATTTCCAGTGCAATTTGAAGTTCAGATAAACAGTGAGTACCTATTTTTAGTATAAGTATGGGATGATTAATTTGATAGAAAAATTTGACTAGTACAAAGTATAGCCCAAATATGGGACATACTTATACTAAACAAATGTTCATTGTTCTATCTGAAACTCATATTTCCCTAAGTGTCCTGTTTTTTAATTTACTCCATCTGGCAACCCAGCCATGCCAGACCACCAACTGCTACCTCCCTTGCTGTGTCCTGACTCCAGGACCACCCGGGCCGGGGTCCCCAGCCCAGCTCTGTCGCTCAGCAGCTGTGTGACATGAAACATTCTGAGGCTCCCTTATCTTGTCTCAGAACTGAAGCTGACAGTACGCAGCTGCATAGAGGAATAAGGAGCTGGGGCCTGCCTGGGGCACCAGTCAGGGCTCTGGTTCTGTGGGCCCATCACACTTCCTCAGCCCCGGGGCTCAGATGAGTAGCTGTGTGTGGCAATCTGGATCAGGGTCCCCTGGCCACTTCCTGTCCTCACAGCCTGGGGCAGGCCAGCAAAGGTTGTGTTGCTTGACCTGTCGGGCCTGGGCTGGCTGCCAGCCAGGAGTGCCGTGGGAGACAAGGAGAACGTGAGGCAACAGAGCTTTTGGTCCTGCATTCCCCACACCACACACTCGCAGCAAACCTCTGTCATCACATCCTTGTGGCCCAAGAAGCGTACTCAGCAATGGCAGCTGAAAGCTTTGACAAGTGGCCACCATGCCCTAGGCATCCTGTCAGTCAGAGACGAACCAGGCCGGGGACCTGACCCCCAAGGAGCTCAAAGCCTTCTTGGAAAGATGGATTCATAGCAGATAAAGTGGAATAAAGCAGCGCAAGTGATTTTTTTAGAACTCTATAAGGAATAGGGGAACAGAGGAGGAAGTGGTCAGAAGCTGGTGACCTGGGAACAAAGAGAAACATTCCACTCAGAGGGACTGCTGCTCCAAGGAGGCAAGCCAGGGCCCACCTGGGCCTGCAGGTCCCTCATCCAGGGCACCACAGGCCTGGCAGGAGGGGGCTACGGGGAGACTTCCAGCTTCCCCGCCGAGAGAGCCTTGAGGGTCATGCACAGCCATACAAAAGGGATCAGAAGAGAGAGAAAAAACTGAATCTGCACAAAGCAGCCTATTCCAGTCCATGATAATTCAACAGCATTGTGCAGGATGACATGGAAAAAAGCACCATGTGAGAAAACATTTTGGAAGAGTCCGAATTTAGTAATGACCGTGCAAAGGCTATTTCATTTCTCATGGTGACAAAAAGCTGACTCATGGGGATGCTCACTCAGATTTGGTTTGTTTGACATATTCTAAATCAAAAAGATGACCCTGGGGCTTCCCTGGTGGCGCAGTGGTTGAGAGTCCGCCTGCTGATGCAGGGGACACGGGTTCGTGCCCTGGTCCGGGAGGATCCCACATGCCGCAGAGCGGCTGGGCCCGTGAGCCATGGCCGCTGAGCCTGGGCGTCCGGAGCCTGTGTTCCGCGGTGGGAGAGGCCACAGCAGTGAGAGGCCCGCGTACCGCAAAAAAAAAAAAAAAAAAAAAAATGACCCTGGCAATGAGGAGAAGACAAAACACATCCTCAAGGGTAATTCTCCCAGCCTCTGGCTACTGGGGCACGTACACGCCCCCAGTTTTCCCCAAGCATGTCTTCACTATGGTTGTGTCACCAGAGCCTTTGGTCCCTCCTTGATGGCTGAACTGGAAAACCTTGTCCATTCATTCCTGTTGGGGGCCCCATTTCCCCTTGTGTGCTCCGGTGCTTTGCAGAACCTGTGCCCAGCATCCAGCATCTGTGGATGGAGTGTTGAAAGACCAGTTCTCAGAGGGCTGTTGAGCCTCCAGGGTTGCCTGTACAACACAGGGCAGATGCCAGCACTTCACCTGCTGACACCTATAATTTAGGTATCGTATCAGTTAATGGCCATTTGCAATGTGGCTGTAACCAACACCCCAGTTAATGTACGCAACAATTATTTGCTGGACGCTAGCCCTCCAGAGAGATTCAAAACCATTCCCCAGCTTGGAACTCTGAGTGCCATTAGAGAGACAAACAGGAAAATGGCAAAGTCATGAAGTCACTTATTTCTCCCTGATGTAAATGCTAGCCTATATTCACCCTGAAACTCAACCCTAACTTAACTGGCACACGCCATGGTGTGAGTGAACACCTTCTGCCATCCTGTGAACTGGCTCTAAGGATAACTGCTCTGCGTGCTTCCTCCTCCCACCACAGGCGGATTTTATATGTTATAGGGCTAGGAATCAAAAAGGAAATTAAATCCACCTGGATTCAAATTCACTAATTTGGGGCTTCCCTGGTGGCGCAGTGGTTGAGAGTCCGCCTGCCGATGCAGGGGACATGGGTTCGTGCCCCGGTCCGGGAAGATCCCACATGCCGCGGAGCGGCTGGGCCCGTGGGCCATGGCCGCTGAGCCTGCGTGTCTGGAGCCTGTGCTCCGCAACGGGAGAGGCCACAACAGTGAGAGGCCTGCGTACCGCAAAAAAAAAAAAATTCACTAATTTGAAATTTATGATAATTCTGGAACTACTGGATCATACCTGACTTTCAGTACAGTCCCACTGAGCCAGTCAGTAGTGTGGATAATATCATGACAGAGGTGGAGGAATTTGCTCGTTTTTAAACAGATATTTCTTGTGCTGTGCACTATGCCACAAGAGGAGATAGCCTGGAGAGCCAGACAGACACGGACCCTGCCACAGTGAAGCACTCAGGCTGTCAGGAGAGACAAGAATTCAACAATAATCACCCGGTTAAATACTTAATTACAATTATAATAAGTACTTCAAAGGAGAGGAGTATAGTGGGCTGTAAAAACAGATAGCAGAGAGATTTAAAACAACCTGAGGAAGCTGCCTTATTGAAGGGGCATGTGAAATGGGTTCTGAAGTATACATAGGAGTTAAGCAGGTAACAGGAGAAAGGTAGAATTAAAGAACTCCAGGCAGAGGGGAAAATACGTGCAAAAGCCCTGAGGCAGAAGGTAGCACGGCATATTGAAGAAGCTGGTAAAAGTCCAGGGTAGCTGGAAAGCCAAGCATGAGGGGAAAAGTAGTCCAAGATGAGGATGAAAAGGGAGGCTTTGTTAAGAGAGATTGATTGTCATTCTTTCAAACTGGAAAGCCATTGAGGGATTCTAAGCAAGAGGTTGACATGAACATATTTGGTTTTTAAAAGCTGCTTCTGGGTATAGTGCAGAGAATGACTATGGGCTCCTGCGGTAGCCCGAGGTAGACATGACAGCAGCTGGGGCCATGCAGTGGCCGTGGAGATTAAGATCAATGTGCGGGGGGCAAGAGACCTTTCAAAGATGAGACTCGTGGGACGTGGACATGGATCAGTTTAGGGGAGGCATGGAGGAGGGAGATGCAGCAGTCACAAGTGACTCAGATTTCTGGGATCCTCAGAGGAAGAACTGGCTTGTGAAAAGGTCACGGATTCCATTTTAAATGTGTGGGTTTGTGGAGCTGTCCGGGGGCAGATGGAAACAGGGGCTGGAGCCCAGACAAGCTGCCTGGCCTGGACATGCCATCAGCGCGCATCTGCTCATGGCGACGCTGGGTGTGGGTAAAATCTCCCAGCGAGACTATCAAGGGAGAAGAGAAGAAGCCCCAGGGCCTGGTGCAGAGGAAATCCAACCATCCAGGAGAGGAAGATAACAGATGAACCGTTAGGCCGGGCAGGGAGATGTAAAGTGTGTGAGTCCCACAAATCAAGGTGGGAGAGCTTCCCAGGAAGATAGTGGCCAAGGGTCTTGATTGCAGCTTAGAAGTTAAGTCAGATGAGAAACAAAAGTTACCCCTTGGGAGATCCACTGGGGGAGGGGGAAACTAAAGCCAGAGTAAATGAGTCAAGGAAATAATGGGGATGAGGAGTCAGGAAGCATTTAAGAGAGCAAACTGATTCTGAAGGCCATAGACATAAATAGGATCTTACGGTGCCATGAATAAATATTCATTCTTATTGCTATATATTCATCAGGGCAGATTCCAAGACCTTTTTTATAGCATGATTCAACAATATGCCATACTCCCTCACTCATGTTACCTGAGGGGAACTGCACCCTTTCACCTGAAAAGTGCTCTTATGAGCCAGACTTTTCAGCAGTTCGGGTTGGCTTCCGTCAAACAGCCCAAAGCAGGGAGCAGGATGGTTTGTGCTGGCCTCTGGAGAATGTGTTTCAGCAGCAATGTCAGTGAGTCCGTGACCCCCAGCACAGAGTGATGGGCTCCCTAAATGTCCACGAAATAAATGCACCATGTCCTTCTGCACCTCTGTCTCATCCACGTGGGACATGAACTGATTTTATCCTCATCCTTAAATTGTACCCTGCTGGTGCTGCAGGCAGCAGAATGGGCTCTCTAGTTAGGGACACAAATCTGAATTTTCCAGATCATCTTAAAACCCAAGACCAGGGGTCCTTCTCTGAACTTCTCCATCTTTCTTGCTCCTTCTTTTCTGTGCCTGTTTGCCCTCCATTCAAATTCTGGATGAAGGCACCCAATTCAGAGCATTGCCACGAACATTTATTCGGCTTCTGTGTTCAGTACACAAGGACAAATAAGACTCCCTTCCTGGACTCATGGAATTTTCTTTCTAACTGAGGAGAGAATGAAGCAATCATCAATTCCTAAGACACATGGGTTATAATGTGTGGCAATACGGCATGAGCTATGGAAAGGGTGAACCCAGCATGCGGTGGGGACACAAAGGACAGCCTCGAGGGTCAGGGACAGGGCTAACCGGATAGTGAGCAACACAAAGTGCCTCTGTGCATCTCCAGAGAAATGCACTCCACAAATGTGAGTTATTATGGTTATTAATATTACTAATAAACTGCCATGGACTGGATTAATATCCAGGAGTTTCAAGACGAGGACAGTCTTCTGGAAACCCCAATGGTCTGCATTTACAATTTGCATAGTGGATTTATTATAATTACTTCACACTTCATTCTGAACACTCTTAAAATTCTCTTGGGCAGCTTTTTGGTTCTTTTAGCTGTCAGAATAGATGCTCAAACCTCCTGCCAACGGTAAATTGAACAGTACTGCCTGCCGAGTGGATTCAAGTTCAGCCCACTCTAGTTCTCTTTGCTGCAAAACCTGCATTATTAATTCACATGGGAAAAGGGCCTTTGGTCCAATGTGACTCGCAAAAAATGATTCACAGCTGGGCCATTCATATTAGAAATCCCAAAGACTTTAAAACAGGTTCCTAAAGATTTCTTGGACCAGAGACAAATTAATGAATATTGGAAGGGATATACATCTATCTTGGTTCCCCCAAAATGCCTGCATTTGGAATTTTGTTGAGTTCAAGTATGAGAGCCAAAAAAAAGAAGAAAATTTGAAAGCCAATTGTATTACTGACATTTAAAGATAGCTTTTGTACTGAACTCGTGCTTGGCTTTTTGGTGCTTAGGGTTCTAATGAAATTATTTTTCTTCTTCTTTCTAGATGGGCAGCAATGACAGCAAATGTAATCATGACAAGAAGTTTTAAAACTACAGGTCCTAAAACCCAGGAAGGCAGGCACCCACTACCCCCACTCCTGTAACAGGTATGTATCAACTCAAGAGTCGGCCCCTGGAAAAACCTTCGGTTTGGGCTACCCTGCTGAAGCTTCCATTGGGTATCAGGAGACTAGGGGATGGGAGTGGGGGGATGAAGCCAACTTTATATTATCCCATCTGAACCCAGGTAAATCAAATCAGAATGGAAGAAATTATCTGAATGAAGTTAGCAAGAGGGAGGTCTCTCTTTTTCCTGAGGCAGAAGCCATGTGGTTATCTTCTGAATACTCCAAATATCAGTGACCATCTTTTCTTACTGTTCGGAAGTATGACATGAGCCCAAGATCAGGTTGGGTTTTTTGGTCACACTCAACAGAAACAAAAACTGGACAAGTGAAGCAGAAAAGGATACATATTACGAGGAAAGGGGAACCCTCGTGGACTCAAGGTGAAGGCTGAAGCTCCAGGCTGGGAAAAGACAAACAGGGTGCCTGCTGCTGCTGGAAAGCAGACTCTCTCCTTGCGTCACTCCAGGAGAAACAGTCCAGTGGGCTGGCCTGGGTCTCACGTCTGCACTTGGCCCTGAGAGTTCTCTGCAGGCTCCTTGACTTTCAGCCCCACCAAGACTGAACGTCAAGGGGAGAGGAAATTCCCCAAAAGGTACCAAGTGTTCTTACTTGAAGGACGGGATGGAAGCGGAGTGTTTAAAAACTAACAAATATCTGCTAATAGTAGGTGGTATTTAATTGACTGGGGGTGTTTACTTAAGTCTAAGATTCTAATTTAGATCTCTAGGGACGCTATTTCCATCTTAATGTGGAAGTAGAGAAACCCCAGTGTTACTGAGTTCAGTCATTGCCGAGGTCTAAAACCCCAGCATTCGGGATACCAAGGAGTCAGAAGACTGACTCCTTGACTGTATCGGTAAGACCTCAAGAACAGAAAACTTGACTTAAAATGTCCAGAGTCACGGAGAGCCCCCAATTCAGCCCAATAACACAGATTCCAGACGGGGGGGGGGGGTGATTCTGACCCAGGCTCACAGCCCAGCGGGGCCACAAGGACTCAGGAATGTTCCTCTGTCCACCAGGCCGTCCTCAGAAAATTGGCCTTGAGTCATCATTGTTTGTCCCTCAGAGTTGCCAAGTGGATGCCTCAGTGTTATGAGTTGAATTGCATCCCCCCCAAATTCATATGTTGAAGTCCTAACCCCTCATGACCTCAGAATGTGATTTATTTGGAAACAGAGTCATTGCAGATGTAAGTAGTTAAGATAAGGTCATTAGAGTGAGTTCTAACCCACTAGGGCTAGTGTCCTGATACACAGAGGAAAGGCAACATGAAGATACACGGGAAGAAGGCAGCCACCTGCAAGCCGAGGAGAGAGGCCCGGAATAGACCCATCCCTCGCGGGCCTGCCTCTGTCCTCAGAAAGAACCAACCCTGCCCACACCTTGCTCTGGGACCCCCAGCCTCCAGAACTGTAAGATAATGAATTTCTGTAGTTTAAGCCTTCAGTCTGTGGTACTTTGTTACAACAGCACGAGCAAACAAATACAGTTTCAGGCTCCATGTCTGTACTAAAGTGAGAAAAGGGGCACCAAGAGAATGGAGACAATGGGGATCATTCCCTTGATCAGAAAGGCAAGAGTTTTCCCAGATGTAGGAATGCTTCCACCCCTGTGGCCAGAACTAGCTGTGTGGGAGTCTGAGACCATGAGCATTTAGCCTCTGCAATTTTTTGAGAGGAAGTAGAAGAGAGAGAAGGGGGTGGGGACAGGGGCGAGGCTGGCCAGGTACAGGGGCGGGGCTGATGCTCTTCCCTTTCAGGTGCCTTCTAAACGGAACCTACTGTGTTTTCTGGGGAGCAAGTGGCCCGATTTTCAAGACAGGGCTGAGGAGTATGTAAATACCGGCTTTCCCAGGGCCGTCAGTGGTGCCTCATCAGCTCATCCAGTTTACTAGGACTTGGGGTCCTTTGCTTTCTTTGGCAGCCCTAGCTCAGCCCTTTCATTCATAAAAATGAGTCAGCCTCCCAATGAATTAGCATCAGAAACCCACCGGAGTGCTGTGGTCAAGAGACAGGAAACAGAAAATCCCAAGGAAGGCTGGCCTCCAGGACCAAAACACATCCGTGCTAGCACAGTGGCATCAGGCCCTGTGGGACACCTGGTGGGCGACCCTCTGTGAGGAGCCAGGGTAGGATCAGGACCCCTGCCGTGCAAGCCTTACCACCCTGGTGGCACATCTTCATCTTCCATCCCTTACAACCTTGTTCAGGCCCCTAAGCTCACTGCTCAGGCCAGCCAGGCAAGGAGGGGAGCGTGCGGGCTTGCCAGTTTCCTCTGCTGATGTGCCTGAATGGGACCACTGTGTGACAGTGTTTCATCTGTCAGCTGCTAGAATGTTCACTGTGCCAAATGCCCCCGACTTGAGGCCACTCTAGGGTCTATACTTGCTATTTGATCTAACTTTTCATGTACTCATGTGCTCATCCCCTGCCCTGGCCAGGCCTGTTCTAGGCATTGGAGGCGTGTACCCAATGGTAGTAATCAGGGTCCCAGCAGGAAGTAACATCCTTAGACAGAATCCAGAAGGGAATGCAATGAACCACCTCATACCTATTAGGATGGCTATTATCAAAAAAAAAAAAAAAAAAAAAAAGCAGAAATTGGAATTCTGTGCATGGTTGGCAGGTGTGTAAAATGGAACAGACAATGAGGAAAACACTATGGCAACTCCTCAAAAAATTAAAAATAGAACTACCATATGATCCATCAATTCCACCTCTGGATATGTGCCCAAAAGGATTGAAAGCAGGATCTTGAACAGATATTTGGACACCCATGTTCATAGCAGCACTATTCACAATAGCCAAAGGGTAGAAGCAGCCTAAGTGTCCAATGACAGATGAATGAATAAACAAAATATGGTGTACACATACAATGCAATACTATTTAGCCTTAAAAAGGAAGGAAATTCTGACACATGTGGCAGCATGGATGATCCTTGAGGACATTATGCTAGTGAATAAACCAGTCACAAAAAGACGGACACCGATTCCCCTCATATGAGGTACCTAGAATTGTCAGATTCATAGAGGCAGAAAGTAGAATGGTGATTTCTAGGGGCTTGGGGAGGAGAGAATGGGAAGTTGTTTAACGGATACAGAGTTCAGTTTTGCAAGATGAATGCACTTAATACTACTGAAGTGTACACGTAAAATGGTTAAGATAGTAAATTTTATGTCATGTGTATTTCACCACAATTTAAAAAAAAAAGAAGAAAAGAATGCAATGAAGGGACTATCACAGAGGTGTAGGCAGAATTAGGGAGACCCCAGGAAGTGGAGTCACTGAGGAAGTGACAGCCGCTCTTCCAGCAGCCCCAGGGGGCAAGGGCAGCGGTGTTGCTGGGCCCAGTGAGAGTCAGATCCCAGGGGAGGGGCTATAGTTAGAGAGGACTGTAGAGTTGCCAGGACCCCACTCCACAGTCAGAAGGAGGACGTGGGGGGACAGAAATGCCAGGAAGGCTGGCTCCCCCTTGATCCAAGCTCCCACCAGCACCTCCCACTGGCCACACCCAAGGGCAAGTCAGAGAGTGAAGGATCCCTGGTGAGGCAGGCTCTGGGGGACTGTGCCCTCTTGGGGTGGCTCTGGGACAAGGGCAGTCAGCAAGCAGACAGCCTAGTGGCTCCTGAGTTCCGGGTTCTTACAGCCTAAGGAGGGGATATGCAACAAAGAAGTACATGTAGTTTTAGATTGTGCTCAGTACCCCAAAGAAAATAAACCAGGCCCTGTGAGAGAGAGTGAGGAGGGAACACCCTGTGGAATGCCAGGGAAGTTCATTCTGCAAAAATGACACGTCTGGACTTTAGGCACTGCATTAGTCAGGGTTCTCCAGAGGAACAGAACCAATAGGATGCATGTATATATACACGGAGGGAGAAGGAGATTTATTGTAAGGAACTGGCTCGTGTAACAGTGGGACTGGCACGTCTAATATCTTCAGGGCAGGCCAGCAGGCTGGACACCCAAGGGGGAGTTGAAGTTGCAGCTCCAGTACAAAGACTGGAGGTAGAATTGCCTCTTGCTCGGGGGAGCTCAGCCTTGTGGGTGAGGCCCACCCACGCTGTGGAGAGTAAACCGCTTTACTGGCATTTGACCAAAAACTGGGCACCATGGCCCAGCCAGGTTGACACGTAAAATCGACCATCCAGACCAGCGTGTCCTTCTTATATGGAGCCGCTAAGTTGAATATCCTATTCATACCCTGCACTTTTTCCTTTTGCAGAGAAAAAGAATTCCCACTTTGTAATTGCATCTGGTCATCGGGAAGCTCTAGTTTCGTGGGGAGAGGGCTGCATCCAACCCTTCCTAAATCATCACCCAGAGACGCCCACTGACTGACAGGGACGGTCTTCCTGGCTGGCAGAGGATGCAGGGGAGTAAGAAGTGCACGGACGGCTTCAGCGACTCCTCGAGCATTGGCAGCGTGCTGGACGATGCAGACAGGGAGGTGAGCAGCCTCACGGACCGGGCGTTCCGGAGCCTGTGCATCTCAGAGGACGCATCCTTCCATGACTCCGACCTGGCCCTGTCCCCGGTGTTCGGGAATTTCCACCAGAGAACGGTGAGCCATACCCATAGGAAAAGCGGCATTTGGAGCCAGTTACCATCCCAAGGCACGGAGCATGCCGGCTGGGCGGCCACGTTCCAACAGCTGCCCAAGTACGTTCAAGGGGAGGAGAAGTATCCCAAGGGCAGCCCCCCACTGACACCAGCCCAGAGGAGACTGGAAGTGCCAATTTCCGGCCTGAGGAGCAGCAACAAGCCTGTTTCCAAAGTGTCATCACTGATTAAATCTTTTGACAGGACTGAAAGCCAGCGTTGTGATAGCAGGCCTCCTCCCAGCAAGCCTCCAGCTCTCAAAAATCCCCCCAAATTTGCTCCTCTTCCAGAAAGTGGTGTCAACTTCTGCTTCGATTCTGCCTTTTTGACGGTCAGGAGGGTGCCTGCTGAAGTCTCCAGCACCCATAAGACTAACCACCAGCCTGGCAGGAAGCACAGAGAGCAGGAGTCCCCCAAGAATCCTGAAATGGCCTGTCATGGCCCCAACAGCTTCCTCCCAACGCCCGAAAACGCAGCCAACTCATTTGAGTCAAAGTTCCCCTCTCCGGCCCACAAGGCAGCCACCAGCGAGACTGGAAGGGGCCAGGAGTGGGCTCGCAAAGGGACCTTTCTTCATAGTGAAAACAGTGCTTTTGAGTCATGGAACGCCCACCAACCCAGGCTGCCCGAGAGGAAGGATGCTGCTGACACGGTCGCAGAAAACAAGGCTCCCAAGCATTACGAGGACACACCCTTGTTAAGAGAGCCCCCGGCTTCTGAGCACAAAGCCTCCCCCTGCCACATCCGGGCCGGCTGCGGTCAGGAAGAGAACAGGCTGGCCACAGGGACTCTCTCCACATCTGGAACCTGGGGATCTAGGGATCTGGGAGCCCAGGTATTTGCTACGGAGGGAAAAGCTTCCAGCTCACAGCCTGAGCCTCCATTGAAACCGACCCATGCCCCCTGGAGGAAACCAAAGTCTGGCAAGGGAGGTAAAGAAAGTCTACAGGATGCTTCAGAAGAGAAGAAGCAAACCAACTGGAGAGGCCCAGCCTTGTATACGAAGCACAATCCCCAGGGGCAATTTCCAGAAAAGGATGCTCTTGACTTGCCTGTGGACCCCCATGAGCATTACGATCCTCCTTTCAACATCAGTAAGCTTCTGACCCCTGTCATACCCAACAAGCATGTGCTGGAGTCATCCAACAGCCAGCCAGCAGAGAGAACCCCATCACCCACAGGACAGCTAAATGGATACCAAGAGAAGGAGCCCAGTGAATGTCTGTCCCGGGACAGTTACAAATCCAAAGCCCCCAGCCTGCTGTTCAACCTCAAAGATGTGCGGAAGCGTGTGAAGAGCACGTACAGTCCCTCGCCTCTCTTGAAAGGCCCTGATGAGAAAACCAGAGGCAAGCAAGAATCCCTGAGCAATGGCGGCCTCCTTCCCAACGGGCTCGAGGAAGGCCCTCCAGATGAGCTTTCTAAGGAGACACCAGATGATGCCCCTTCTGTGTCACTCATCAGTACCCAGAAGGACCCCAAAGCGGACCCCGGTGCAGCCTCTGCAAACAACTACCTAACCCTCACCTCACCATCACCTAACACCAAAGCCCCCTTCTGTGTCAACGGCGAGGCCGCCAACAGGAGCAGCTATGAGAATGACGATGCCAATGGAGAATCGGAGATGGGCGGTGCCAGGCCCAGCTGGCGTCCAGACTCCAGGGAACACTGCCCCAGGAGACATCTGTCCCTGAAGCTTTGCAGTGGAGACCCTGAGGCAGGGAAGGCTGCGGAGACCCCGAAGACCTCCGTCCTAGAGAATGGATTCTTGAGATCCATCTCTCAAGATACAGAACCGGAGAGAGAGGCAAGGCTTCAGAATCCAAACTTCAACCAGAAATTCTCCCCAGGGCCCCTTTCTCCCGAGGAGGAAGATGTGTTTTACAGTGACAGCCAGTCTGATTTTATGCCAGGCCTCAAAAGTAAGGCCAAATTCAGCACCAGCTCTTCAGATCAGTCCTTTGCCTCATTCGAGGATCAACAGAAGATGTGGTTTGCCGAGAGCCAGCAGGAAGACAGGAGGAATGACGTGAGTGTAGGTGACAGTCAGAAGGATGAGAAGGAGAAAGTGATGGAGGAAGATGAACTACAATACCGCACCTTGAGTAATGGGCACGCATGCGCTGAGGAGCACAGCAAGCGGGAATCCTTGCAAGGAGAAGAGGAAAGTTTGCCAGAAGGTAGCCCCAGGAAGGCGTCAAGGGAGGAAGCTAATTTCAGAGGCACTGGCATTGGGGGAGGTAAGGATACAGCTCTTTCACATGCCAAAGACCTAACCCCTTCACCATGTTCCACTTCAAACAAGCACATACTCTTTGCAATTAAAGACAATACCCTCAGGGCCACCCCTGTGATAAAACCCATCATGCTGCCCCTCCTGAGATCCATGTCCTCAGACTCCCTGCTGGGCAATGGCCACAAAGAGGAGGAACTGCCAAGGCCGGGCTGGGGCAGGGATGCTGGTCTTTGTGCCCCCGAGAGCCAGGAAATGCCCAGCACTCTGACACCCGCCAGCGTGCAAGGCACACACTTGAAGGGGGCGGCCTGTGAGGATATGGAGGACCACGGGTGGGATCCCAGTGCAGCCAGGTCAGAGACCTCCCAGGCAGCCCCAAAGGGGTACGTCCCATTTCCTCCACTCACAGGAGAGGGCCAAGGATTGAAGCCACCCCGAGAGGCCGTACATAAAGTCATGGCGAACAATAGCAAGAGCAGTTCCATAGACCAGGGGAAGCTGGATGCTCCAAGGTGCATCCCCACGATTGCTTTGCCAGAAGGCGACCTAGAAGACCAGCCACCCCTACAGAAGCTTGGAACCTGTTGGGAAGAGCAGGCGCAAGGCTTCAAAAGTCACTTTTTGTCTACACCCAGAGCATGGCCCCCAGGGAGAAGACTGGTCCCTGGTGAGTTAGCAGCTTCCCCCAATGCCAGCTCCCTGGAAGAGAACAGTGCGTGCTCCCCTGCCACCAGCAGCATTTGGGATGATGCTTACCAGGCCCCCAGTGAGCCCAGCCTGTTGCCAGGGGAGCCTCCCCGCAGCAGCCCCTGGGCCAGCCCCCGCCCTGGCAGGGTGGCCCAGAGGGAGGACCTGACACATGTCCTCACGTGGGAGCCTGGCTCCGACCCCCAACTGGAGCCATCAGCAGAAGACCTCAGGACACTTTCTCCAAGAGGCTCGTTGTTGGACATGGCAACCAGCTCAGCTGGCCTCCTGGAGAAGCCAGAGCCTCCTGCTCAGCTGGAGAGGGCGGCTGGCAAGCCACCAGCAGTCCCACCCAAAACAGAGAAGGCCCTGCGGCGGGCCAAGAAGCTGGCAAGCAAGAGGAGAAAGACCGACCAGCCACAGGAAAAGCATGGCGAACGCCGGGAGGAAAAGCTGTACCCCGAGGACTCAGAGCGTAGGCCACCGTCCCCCGGAGAGAGGCCCCCAGCCAGGTTCCCCATGGTCCGTTCCCTGCCCCCTCCCGTGCGCCGCCACTCAGTGTCCGCCTTCTCAGAGCCGATCCAGAGGCGGCCTGGGGGGTCCCAGTCCCTTACACCCCTGCCCCCTTACCCTGCCACCCAGAAGGTCCTCCAAGACCCCCAATCTGGAGAGTACTTTGTCTTCGATCTGCCGCTCCAGGTGAAAATCAAGACCTTCTATGACCCAGAGACGGGCAAATACGTCAAGGTCTCCATCCCATCCTCTGAGGGGGGTTCCCCTGAGCCAAGCCCGCCGGATGCCCTTGCTGCTCCCTACGTGCTGTACCCGGGCTTCCGGCCCTTGCCCGTGACAGCCTTGATGCCCCTGCGCTGCTCCTCTCAGCTCTCTGCCCCCACCTTCCTAAGGCAGCGCCCTCACACCGCCGAGGCAGCTGGCCCCAGGCCCCAGAGCGCCCAAGATGCTGGCCTGCAGCTGGCCTCTGAGCCTCCCAGTGACCCCACCCAGCACTCTGCAGGCCAGTGCCCCTTGGGGCGCCCCCAGAGCCCAGGGGAGGAGGTGGGAGATGCTCCAAGCCTGAATATCATCTCCATTAACGACTTAGAGGACTTTGCCATGGAAGGCATTTCTTGAGAATCACAGCAGACTAACCCACCCCCCGATAAACCCAGAAGAGCTTACTTCTCCCTCCCCCAGAACAATCAAACACACACACACACACACACACACACACACACACACACATCAACTCATACTCAGCCATCTGAGATCCCTAAAGTTTCAAAGGAAGTGGGGATCCTCAGAAAACCCCACCTGCAGGGCTCCGCAGGGCTCCCCTGCCTGGGAGGGCGCTGCTCTGCCCTCCTAACAAGTCCCTTCTGAGCCCCTTCCTGGATCCAGGATCTGCTCCACTTCTTTTCTCCTCCCCTCCCTGCTCCCTGTTCTCCCCTGGCCCTGCCACCAGTGTGGGTCCAGCCTGATTCCCTAGCAAGCTGTTCCCGCCAGCATTCCACCCACTCCTCCTCAAGGGTCGGCTCCCACAGTGAGCAAACCCCAGGACCCCCCAGAAGCACTGCGCCGCGCTGAGCCCTGCCTGGCCAGCAGACCGCCCAGTACACCCCGTCCTAGGTCAGGTGTGGCACACGGTGGCCACCCCACCCTCGCTCAGACACAGCAGCCCTTTCCAGCTCACCTTAGGGGGTAAATGGCTGAGGGCTGAACCAAGGCAATCTTGCAGAAATGTTTATTTGAATAGAATGGGTTTTCTTTACTGAGGAAACTTTCCTCTGAAGGCTATTTTCTGATCACCTTGTAAAAAGTGAAACAAGTTTGCAGATGCAGTTCGACTCCTGTCTTTCTTCTGTGGGCAGTGGTGGGTCTGTGCTGGTGAGTAAAGTGTCGTGCCTTCCAGGCCTCCCATCATGACTTGGCAGCCACCCAGGGTCTCCACCCTGAACAGAGTGGCCTCGACACCCACTGCAGTCCCAGTGTCCTTGCTTGATCCTTCAACACCTGTCCGAACCTTCTCGGGCCAGGCTCTCCACCAGTGCTGGGGCAGCAGAGATGAGGAGGACCCACGTCCGCCATCGAGGATGACCTGGGACCTGAGTCAGGCCCTGACGGTCCCGATTTAATGACCGGTACTTGTGCCCTATGCTCAAAAGGAAATCGTGTTTCTCCCAAGTCCCTCTGGGAGTTGGAGGGAAGTATCTGAATCAACTGAGGGGAACAGAGTGCAGTCACCACCTCTGCACCTCTGAGAGCAGTGAGGGTCTGTGAGCAATGCCCACTGTGGGCAACGTGCTGGGAAGGAAACAGACCGGCCTCGTGGGCCTCCACCCGGGGCTTCCGCTGAAGTCTCTTAATTCTTGTGCTGCGGGAAAGACTGGGGCTAGAGTGCCTTCATCCTTGTTTAGAAGGGGCAGCTGTCAAGGCAGCTGTCAGGACTGCACTGCTCACGTCCCAGGAGACCACACAATACGTATCACCCTGGTCCTTTGGGCCAGCATGCCATTTCCAGGCTGGGAAGATGGGGGGGCACCCAGCTCACCATGTCCCAGACTCGTGCAAATACTGGGGTTTTGAAGATATTCTGGGTCGTAATTTGGATTCAGAATTTTACACCTGTTTGTTTTTCCCAAAAGTGCAGCCACACCTTAATTTCATTCTGAAAATGCTACACAAGTCCCCCAGCCTTGGCATAGCTTGTCTACACCTGGTGAGTCCGCTGGATAGTTAGCCAAGAATTCAGGTAGGCCATTGTCTGAGAAATCTGGTTCGCACGAGTCACTCACTGGGATGCCAGTGAAGCGAGTTGGGACCTTGGCTCTGCCACCAAATCACCAGGCATCCTCTCACCTGTTTTCATCTTACTCAAATAAGAAAGATAATATCTCATTTCAAAATTCTCAGGGCCCATGAAAAGAATTACCTAACAAAAAAAGAGTCCCCCGGTTAAAAAATAACCATAGTTACAGTAACCACAAGGAAAAATATACTTTGCATAAGAGGAGCTTATGTTTGGGGACCAGTCATCTTCTGTCTTAGAAGCAATATGAGCAAGGATATTGAAGGAGCTAAAAGCATAAAGATAGATATTTGGAGATCAAGGTCAACTCCCCAGTCCTCTTTTCTCCTGTGAATGTAAAAGAGGAACAGGGCATCTGGCAGAATGCAGCATCCACTCACAAATCTAGAATAAGGATTCCTTGGACACCTGGCTCTCCAGCAAGTCAGCTAGAGGGAAGGCTTCCATCACTTACAGCAAAGTACCTAAATTCCTAAAAAGCAGATAATGTCTCCAGGGGGCAAAAGTCACTGAAGACCAACTCATTTGCAAATGAGTTTCTTTCAGTTTCTTTCTGTTTGGGGTTGGAGGGAGTCATTTATGCCTCCTTCCTTCCTCCTCCCCCAAACCCCGCTTCCTCCCTCCTACCCTCTTTTTTTCTCTTCTTTCCTCCCTCCTTTAACAAACATTTTCAGAGTCCCTGCACTGTGCCAGGCGCTACACTGGGCACCAAAGATACCATGATAATAAGATCTGATCTCTGTGCCCAGGGAATTAAAATCTAACAAAGAAAGACAATTACAGTCCCACATGGTAAGGGATGTAATAGGGTGGCCTGAAGAGCATCTGACTCATATCCTGGAGGGAAAAAGGGCTTTCCTGCAGGAATGACACCTGAGCTGAGCCAGAAAACACAAAGTTGTGCATCAGCTTGTGAAGAAACAAGAATTTCCCCCCTTTAATCTGTCTATCAAACAAAAGTGACATGTACTAAATACTAATAGATCTGTCTTGCCATATCAAAGTGTATTGGTTTAGCTAATTGTTCTTTAGCATTTCTAATCAGCACAAGCATAGAACAAGCGTAGCCTGGCAGGATAGACCTTTGCTGATATGTCCTTCAACTTCTGAATTGAAATTTCACTCAACTGAGTTGCCCAGAAAAACCACTGTTTCTATCATTGTGTTTAGTAGAATAGTGGTAAGAATTGTGAACATATTGTTTGTGGAAACTGTAGGTAAAGACCACGCCTACATCTTCTGTTTAGTGGACTGGCCCTTTACTATGAGTTATGGCCCTTCCAAGTGTCTCCTGGGGAGGGGACATAAACGCAGAGCACCTCGAGGGAACGATCAAAGGTCCTGGGGCTGCTCAACGGAAAATAACCAAGAGCTTACACTGTCCATCACACAGGCTGTGCTGGCCCCTGAACGGAGAGATTTGAGCCTGGTCTCAGACCTCACTACAAACCTATGAGAGGTACCCTCATTAGCTTCATGTTACTGTAAATAAGCAAAGGCACTGAGACGTGGAGTAACTTCCCATAGTCAACAGTCACCGAGTGAGGGGCCCACACAGGAACTCAGGTCTCTCTCACTTCCAGGTGGGCACTTGAGCCCCCAGTCATGCATCTCTAAGTGTGGTCCATAAACCAGCAACCTCCACATCACCAAGGAACTTGTTAGAAATCCAGAATCTCCATCTGCATTTTCAAAAGATTCCCCAGTGATTTGTTGGCACGTTAAACTTTGAGAAGTTCTAGCAGCTCCTGTTTGGCCTGGAAAGGAGAAGATTTAGGGGAAATAAATCGATATCTTCATGTCTCTCAACATCACCATGGGAGGGAAGAGAAACTTACACGTCTGGGTGAGAGAGTTGCAGGGATGCTGATTCACACTGACTATGAGAAAGGAATCTCTAATGACTACAGCTGTCTCCGGTGGCGCAAGTGGCTTGGGGAGAGCTAAGCTCCCTGTCACTGGAGATGTTCAATAGAAGCCAATGACCCCTCTCCCAAGACGCCGATGTCAAAGGGGGCCTAATGCCAGCTTTTGAGACTCCAGGCTCTAGGTGGGGCTCCAACATGCTGATGTCATGAATCCAAGTCTACACAGGGGATGGCCACGTGAGTGAAACATATGAGGGAAATGACTGCACGTAAAGGAGGAGCTCTGGGCAAAACCCAAATTCTATGTATGTGGAAAGCATTTGGGCCCAGATAACAAACACCCTGACACTGGACACAATTACCTTGTGTGGTCCTTCCACATCATTGTCATAAGTGGAGCCCCCATCTCTACTCTTCCTTGCACTGGTAACCTGTCGTGTACCTGTGTTAGATATATATCTGAGGGCCCTCCGTCCAGCCAGGTGACCCACCATAAGGGGCAGTGTGATTTCAAGGGGCCTCCCCATCTGTCCTGATCCACATACGTTGACCACCCTTCCCCTGCCAAGTTTGCTGACTTCCCAGAGGGTGGATACCCTCTGATGGAAACCTTTTGACCAATGTTCAATATCACTAGGGATGTTCAAATCAAAACCATAATGAGGTGTCACTGCATACCCATTAGGATGGCTACTATACAAATTTAAAAAAAAAAACCAAAAAAACAGAAAACAGGTGTTGGTGAGGATGTGGATAAAGTGGAACCTTTATGCATTACTGGTGGGAATGTAAAATAGTGCAGCTGCTGTGAAAAACGGGGATGGCAGGTCCTCAAAAAGTTAAACAGAATTACCATGTAATCTGAAAATTCCATTCCTAGGTATATATACAAAAGAACTGAAAGCCAGAGTTCAAAGAGATATTTGCATACCCACATTCATAGCAGCATTATTCACATTATCCACAAGGTGGAAGCAACTCAAATGTCAATCAGCAAATGAACAGACAGACAAAATGTGGTATATACGTGCAATTGAATATCATTCAGCCTTTAAAAGGAAGAAAATTCTGACACATGCTACAACATGGATTAACCTTGAGGACATTACGCTGAGTGCAATGAGCCAGTCACAGAAGGATAAGTACTGTATGATCCCACTTTTATGAGGCACTGAGTAGCCAAACTCGTAGAGATAGAAAGTAGAATGCTGATTGCCAGGAACTGAGGGCAGAGGCGGTGGGGAGTTGATATTTAATGGGTGCAGAGTTCCAGTTGGGGAAGGTCAAAAATGTCTAGAGTTGGATGGTGGTGAATGTACTTAATGTACACTTAAAATGGTTAAAATGGTAAATCTTATGGTGTGCAAATTTGGGCACAATTTAAAAAAACAGAACAAAAAAAGCCTTTTGACCAGCACAAACATCCCATTCACCCTGAGGTCCCAGCGCAGGGTTGGAGGTTAAAGAAAACGCTGCCCCTGGTGTGGCCAAGCACAGACTGGTCTCCACCTTCCCCTGAAGACAAAGCTGCAGGGTTCGGGATCACGGTGGGTGGGCCTGCTCAGAGCCACACTCATGATGACAGAGCACCTACCCCTGACTCCACAGAGGAAGATGGAGGAAGAGAAAGCTCTAGGGTCCTGCCACCCGCACCAGGTCCTCCTCTTCTTGGCTCCCATCCTCAGCAGCCTGTGCACATCCCCTGGTGGCCCAAGCCACAGTCCTGGCCGCTGTCCCCACTGCTCCCAATCTCTTGCCCCTAATTCAATCAGACCCCAAATCTGAAAATTCTCCCTTCAGCCGTCTGCACCGCATCACCCCTCAACCCCACTCAGAGCACCCTCACTCCCCCCACTCCCAAGGTGACTCCCTTCCAAAACACCACTCCCCTCAGGGTAGTCCAAGGCCCTACCTAACACCCCAGGGCTCCCTGCTCACCCCGGCAAAGAGTCAGGCTCCAGAGAAGGGCGTGCAAGGCTGCCACATGCTGGGGACCCCCATCCTCTCCGGGCTCATCTCCTGCCTGTTCCTACAGCTCCTTTGGACTCCCACCAACTCAAGCTTCTTTGAGTTGACCAAATGGGCCATTTCCAGCCCCTCCACACGCTCTTTGACTCCTCTACAAGAGACGGGGCCTGTGTCTTCTCACCCACCGGCTGTGCCCTACAGAGTGGAGTCGGTGTGCAAGTCGAAGGTCAAGTCAGAAGGTGCCATGCCACTTCCATCGGTCCCCTGGAACAAGTGCCCTGAGAGTCCTCAGCCACCACAGGGCAGTCCACGTACCCTGGTTCACTCTGCTGTGGAGAAGCCCACCCTGGCCCACGTGGAGATGGCCTGGAGAGGCCCTGAGACGACACAGAGAGAGAGGAAGAGATCCGCCCCTTCTTGTTCCAGCTCCAGCTTCTGGCTGCCCAAGCCAGCGCTGCCTCACTAAGCCATCCCCAGATTCCTGACCCACAAAGCCGTGACAGATAACAAAGTGACTGCTGTCATTTGAAGCCACTAAGTTTCAAACTTACACAGCAACAGGTGACTGGAGGCCTCTCCTTCCCCAGCCTCCCTACTCTCTCCACGCTCACCTTCTCCCTGGACCCTCTGGACCCTCCCCTCCCCACCAGCCTGCTCCTGCCCACTCCTGTGTGCCTTAAGGTGCTCTACCTTAGACCCCAACTTCTCTAGAAGGACACCTCTGACGCCCTAACTCCTGGCCATGCACCTCGCTTTCCAAGTCCACCAACACGTTGTGTTTCTCCCATCCCAGCCCATGTTGTAATTGTCTGTTTAACTGTTTGTCTTTCTCGCCCCCTCAATGCTCACTTTTGGAGGGAGGGATCTTGCCTGTCCTCACTCATCCCCAGCAGCTAATATGGTGCCAGGCCCAAGGTAAGCCATAGGTAAACATCACTGAATTCCATGGAATTCTTATTCTAAATTCTAAAAAGGGTCTTTTGGGGGCTTCCCTGGTGGCGCAGTGGTTGAGAATCTGCCTGCCAATGCAGGGGACACGGGTTCGAGCCCTGGTCCGGGAAGATCCCACATGCCGTGGAGCAGCTGGGCCCGTGAGCCACAATTACTGAGCCTGCGCGTCTGGAGCCTGTGCTCCGCAACGAGAGGCCGCGATAGTGAGAGGCCCGCGCACCACGATGAGGAGTGGCCCCCACTTGCCGCAACTAGAGAAAGCCCTCACACAGAAACGAAGAGCCAACACAGCCATAAATAAAATAAATAAAATTTTTAAAATAAATAAATAAATAAATAGAAAGGGTCTTTTGGGAGAAGAAATCCATGTCATTCTGACCTTATTTCCTCACTTTCCAAACTAGTTGTTAATACTAACTAGATGGGTTAAGCCAGTCCCACACCAGAATAGGCACTGTGCTCCCCTGATCGTGTGAGATTGTGCAGCTGCGGAGGCTGTAGCCCCACAAATGCAATCTCAGGCACCCAAGGCCCAGGAACAGATGTTCCATGATGTAACCCATAAGTCAGCATTCACACTTAACTAATGTCCTTTGATGAGAAATTCCAGGCCTGCCAACAGAAGGAGGCCAAAAGGGTTACCCAG
The DNA here is from genome assembly GCF_964341445.2 of Mesoplodon mirus. Classification (NCBI taxonomy): domain Eukaryota; kingdom Metazoa; phylum Chordata; class Mammalia; order Artiodactyla; family Ziphiidae; genus Mesoplodon; species Mesoplodon mirus. The sequence goes on from NC_138977.1 coordinate 183,432,308, forward strand.
GACTCACAACAACATCCAAAACCCAAGTTAGAACCAAATTATTATTTGGTCTTGTGATGACAAAATGATGAGGACATTAGACAAGTCGTACTAAGTGAAAGTGGTGAGTGTACCTGAATTCTATTTACTGACACAGGGAGGACTCGGCATCAGACCACAGTCTTCTGAAGTATTTCATCATGTTTGACTGCCAAGTGGTAAGGCCAGGTTAGTACTGATGGGGTTTTAACACTTAAGTCACCTAAGAAAAATCAAGGGTGCTCTCCTTTAGGACAAGGGAGATAAATTAAGCTGGTTATCTCTCTTCTCATCTCCCCTCAAAGTGTCTACAGTTCCATAGATGGAGAAATAAATATTATTACAAGAAAAAAAAATGGCTCTAAAAGATAAATAACATCACCACTTAAGGTGTCCACACATCCAGGTTTAAGTCTCTAAGTAGGATTTGAATATTATCAAGCATGGAAGAGCTTTAGAAAATTCTAGAGGAGACACTGTTTGACATCTTCACATCTCAATTAATTTCTCTATGAGTTTTTGAAACAGGGTGACTCTGAAGGTTGTTGGGAAGCCAGATCAGCCACTAAGATTCTCATGTTGCCAAAAGTTCTGACAGTGTCCTCTGAGTATGTTCTTGAGGCTTCAAAACTTAAAACTAGTTGACCCCAGCTAAGCATATTTGTTAAAGGAACACTGACCATGTTATCTTTTCTGATAACATGTCCAGCCCCCGGGGAGACCTTTCCCTCTTATACTCTGCGTGGTAAGGGGGAGAGAGGGCAGGGCAGAAGCCACCAGAAGCCAGGAGGGAGGAAGGAAGAAGCCATATGCTACCCTCTCCAAAAACGTCTACCACATACTTGAATCTAATCTGAATCCTCCAGGCTGTTGGCAGAAGATACTAAGAGAAAGGGTTTTTCTAAGAAAATCTGAGTTCATGTTGATGGCCCTGGTCTAAAATAACTCTCAGTGCAACTCCCTTCTCTCTGCTGCTTGAGCAGGGACTCCAGCAAACCAAAAGAGATGTGTCCTTCCAAGGACATTGGAAAACACTGTATTCTCTTAGTACAAAAGAAGTTTTCAGAAGTTGATCATAATTGCAAAAATTAAGGTAAAACAAAATAAATTATAAATCAGTAGAGTAATTGGAATATAAAATAGGGACTATTTCTACAATTGAATATCATACGGCAAGAAGCATGAATAAAGTTTACACATAGAAACACAGATGACTCTTACTGGCTAAATGTTCACAGGACTAAAGTCAAGTCATAGAAGAATAAAAAAGGGCTTCCCTCGTGGCACAGTGGTTGAGAGTCCACCTGCCGATGCAGGGGACACGGATTCGTGCCCCGGTCTGGGAAGATCCCACATGCCGTGGAGCGGCTGGGCCCATGAGCCATGGCCGCTTAGCCTGCGCGTCCGGAGCCTGTACTCCACAACGGGAGAGGCCACAACAGTGAGAGGCTTGCGTACCGCAAAAAAAAAAAAAAAAAAAAAAAAAAGAATAAAAAAAATTTTTTTTAGAAAATAGTAACTGATATCAATCAAATTAGAACAAGGAATAAATAGAGACATTTCATTATGATGAAGGAGCCAATTAATCAAGAAGACATAACGATCCTAAATATGTATGTATCTAATAACAGAGCTCAAGAGTACAGGGAGCAAATTAAAGTCACAATGAAATGGATAATGGGTAGCATTACTTACCCAACAGATTGGCAAAATTATAAATTCTGACAATCCCAAGTGTTAACAAGGATACAGAGCAATGGAAATTCTCATGCACTACTTGTGAGACTATAACTTGGTACAAGCACTGTATTAGTTATCAATTACTGGGTAACAAAATACCACAAAACTTAGTAGCTTTAAAAGAAAACTTAATGGCATAGAACAACAAACCTTTATTTTCTCATGATATAGTGGGTCAGGACTGTGGGAATGGTTTAATGTCCCTCATGAGATCGAGTCAAGATGTCATGTGAGGCTGTATTTATCTGGCCTTCCTCAGTCAAGGGATCTGAGAGAAGGTAGAGGCCACCTGCTTCCACCCCCTCCCCAGGAAAGGGAGCCCTAAAGACCTGCCACCCAGGCATGCCAGAGGAGTAAACCACCTCCTGTGCCCAACCCCACAGGGGCACCTCATAGGTATTGCTGAGAAGAGGCCTTCACCTGTCTGGAGCTAAGGCCCGGGCCCATGGACACAGTTAGGATGACTGGAGAGGAGAGAGCTGTCAGAGCCTCTCCCAAGCCTTCACACCAGGAGGGACAGGGCTGAGGAAAATGATAAGGCTCTCAAATGCACACAGGAAGTAACAGACAGGAGTGTGGCTTAGCATCAGGAGGTAGACCTCCAACCACAAAGCAAGGTCCTAGGCCCCTTGCAACCCAAGAAGAGACCAGGGCAGCTTAACAGGCCATCAGGATCCGCAGCCAGCCAGGCCTGGGCAAGGTGGGAAGGTCACGGTCAGAGCCAGGTGGAAAAAAGAAGGCTAGGACTTCTGTGGGAGAACTGTCAGAAGGACAGAGGAATAAGAACTTCTTGTCACTGCTCCTGCCCATGGACCAGCCAGAGAGGAGGTTCAGTACCTTCTCTGGGGCCCCAGGATGAAGCTGTGTGCCTGCTGGCACCCGGCCCCCGGCAGGCTGGTAGAGGCCACGCAGTCAGGCCATGCAGTAATTTGGAACGCCTGTGGTAAGAGCAGGTCTTCCTAAGCCAAGGGGTTTGCCTGACGTCAATCACGGGGAAAGAGGCAGGTCCTTCCGGCCCCAGCCCCTGTCCCAGGGCAACCACATGAAAAATCCAGAGCCAGAGCCACCAGCCAAGCTGTCCTCAACTTCCTGACCCACTGAACCCATGAGATGTAATAAAGCATCAGGGTCGGGTTTCCCTGGTGGCGCAGTGGTTGAGAGTCCGCCTGCTGATGCAGGGGGCATGGGTTCGTGCCCCAGTCCGGGAGGATCCCACATGCCGCAGAGTGGCTGGGCCCGTGAGCCGTGGCTGCTGAGCCTGTGCATCCGGAGCCTGTGCTCCGCAACGGGAGAGGCCACAACAATGAGAGGCCCACGTACTGAAAAAAAAAAAAAAAAAAAAAAAGCATCAGGGTCTTAAGCCACTAATTTTAAGGTAATTTGTCACTCAGCAAGAGATCACCAAAACAATGGAACCTTCCAGCTGGTCTCCTCTGTGCTCCATTGTGCTAGAGAGAACAGAGGAAGATGAGAGTATCTCTGCTTGGGTTAAGGGAGAAGCATCCCTCAGGCCCGGAGTGGAGGAAGCGGCTGGTCAAGCAGCAAGGGAAACCTCGCGGGTGCCAAGACCCGGCCAGCCAGCCCTCCTTATTTCGAAGGGCTGGGCTCACTTTTTAGAAGCCTGGTGAGCCCCTTTCAGGTAGGCTATTATTATCTCCATTGTGCTGAAGAAAAACCCAAGGCCAAACAGCTCAGGCCACATACGGAGTGGAGTTGGGATCCAAACCCCAGGTCTGTGCACCTGCGAAGCCCACTACAAAGAGCCGCTTCGCCAACGCCTTGGATCCTCAAGGGAGAGCCCAGCCGTGCTGTCCAGCTTGCACGGGTGTGGGAGAGGTGGGGAGGGGTCCTGAAAGGGTCTCTTGAAACATATGCTCGGAAGCCAGCATGGAGCACCCTTGCCTGGCTCTTCAGCTCCCCGCGCAAGCAGACGTAATTCCATCCATCCACAGAAACGTGCTTCTCCCCACACACCCTCACTGCCAACCCGCCTCACCCCTGCAGCTCTCCACACAGAGACCTTCATGGGAACAGGAGGGGCTCAACTGATGGCCCATTTAGCTCTCAGCAGCCAGACAGGGAACAGGTACATCTGGAAAGATACACTGCACCTAGGCGAGTTATACTGGGGGTGAGAGCCCCACCACTTGGGCCCTAGCTTTGGGTTCTGTAGGCTTCAGGCAATGCCCAGAGGCAGAGCTGTCCTTAAGGGACACTGCAACAGATGGTCAGGTTCACTCAAAGTTAGAAAGCTCCATTCCTGGGACCCAGGTTGGGCGGGCAGCAATTGTGGGTCAGGCAGTGAGGAACCTTAAGAGCGCGAGGCTGCATCAGCGAACGACCCTCAGCCCCGGGTCTGCTGTAGCACCTCTCCCCAGCTTCAGAAGTCTCCTAAGAATGTGGGGTTAGGAGATGGTGCTGGGGGAAGGGCGGAGAGGGATGCTCCAAGGGTGGCAGGGTTCTAAGTTTCCCTAAGTGGGGGAAGGGAGAGAATAAAGCATGAAGAGTTCACACACTCCCTCCCTGGGCCCGCTGGATGACGATGAGGCAGAGCTGAGTCTGCGGGCGTGTCTGGGGCCCAGCCAGGAGGGGAGGCAGCCCAAGGCGGTAGGGGCACCGGGGGACCTGGGCTGCTGGGTGAGGGGAGCCAAGCGGGGGATAGGCTCCTGCACACACCAACCCCCTCATTGCAAGTTCATCCCACCAGTAAACGAGAGGAATCTTCCCCATAAAGAGTGACTCCAGGGCTTCCCTGGTGGCGCAGTGGTTAAGAGTCCGCCTTCCGATGCAGGGGACACGGGTTCGTGCCCCGGTCGGGGAAGATCCCACATGCCACGGAGCGTCTGGGCCCGTGAGCCATGGCTGCTGAGCCTTCGCGTCCGGAGCCTGTGCTCCACAACGGGAGAGGCCACAACAGTGAGAGACCCGCATACCGTAAAAAAAAAAAAAAAAAAAAAAAAAAAGAGTAACTCCAACTGATGCCATTACTAATCACTGGCCATAAAGCTACTACATAAAGAAGAGAGACAGAATGATAAATCTACAGGAGGGCTGCCTGACAGAACAATTAGACTTGGGAGACAAACATTTGTTCACAGACATCACCACCAGGCATGTATTATTAATAAAATAGACATTGAGCTCAGTAGATAATGAAAGGAAAGGGGACCCCAGCCTCCCCCACCCCAATAAAGTCTCCCACTATCCCTCAACTTTGGCATTGAGCTCTAACTGATATCAGCTCCCTGAGACTGGTGAGGCTGTCACATGATGCAGGGGAAGTCATGCTCTCTGTTTCTCCCACTCCTGGGGACAGGTACAACTCACTCAATTCCTACTGCCAACTTATATCTGGGTCCAGCTCCTCCATTGCATGTTTTATTGTCTCCCCTCCTATTATATAATAAATTATCCCCAGATTTATCAGCTTAAAACAACTAGCTGTTTCACCCTGGATAAGTCACTTAAACCTTCTGAGCCTCATTTTTTTCAGATGGAAAGTGAGAAAAACAATAGTAAATTTATGTAAGCATCAAAAATAATATGTGAGGGACTTCCCTGGTGGCGCGGTGGTTAAGAATCCACCTGCCACTAGGGAAGTGGTTAAGAATGCAGGGGACATGGGTTTGAGCCCTGGTCCGGGAAGATCCCACATGCCTCAGAGCAACTAAGCCCATGCACCACAACTCCTGAGCCTGTGCTCTAGGGCCCGCAAGCCACAGCTACTGAAGCCCATGTGCCTAGAGCCCGTGCTCCGCAGCAAGAGAAGCCACCGCAATGAGAAGCCCTCACACTGCAACGAAGAGTAGCTCCCACTCGCCACAACTAGAGAAAGCCTGCACACAGCAATGAAGACCCAACGCAACCAAAAATAAAATTTAAAAAAATCTATAAAAAAAGAAAAAGAAATAATATGTGAGAAGCATCTTATAGAATGCCTGGAACATAGATGGTATCCATTAATGATCATTACTTTTACAGTAAAAGACAAAGTCAACCCAACAGCCCTTGATATTCCGATACTGCCCTGAACCACCTATGGGGTAGAGCTCACCTTGGCTCACAAGGGCCCTCCTGCCTGCTCTCAGCCTGTGTTCCCCACTCCTCTCCCTCCACCCCAGTCCTCCCTGGCTTTGCTCTTCTCACTTGGGACTACATTGACTCTTGCCATGAAGACATCAACTTCCCCACAGGCAGAATTTCTATCCATTACACTGCAGCCTCTAAATCAAATTTCTTGCACCCAAGATAAGACTTTGGAACATCAGCTGATGAATGGACATTTTAAGCTAAACAGTCAAGAATTTAGTATCCACAAATTTATCCATACAGCAGTGTTTGTGTTATATGGACTCTTGGTTTTTATTATCTTTAAAAAAAAAAAGTGTAATGGAGGACGTCAGTCGCTAAGTGGAATTAATGCAGGAAATGATCAAAATCATTAGGCACACTGCCACCACCAGCACTCTGTTTTCACACTCATGTTCATTGGACCAGTCTGGGTGCTGGGTGTTCCTCTGTGTTAGGAATAAGCCAGTTGAAGCGCATTGGCCAAATGCTGGGAGAAAACATGGAGGGAAGCTTCTAGAGGCTAAGTGCACCGGTGGAGGAAATGCAGGCATGTGGATTGAGAATTAGCTTCAGAAGAACATTCCAGAAGCAGAACCACACACACTAATATGGAACACTCCCCAAAATATGTATTTAAGAGAAAAAAGCAAAGACCAAACAGTGTGTATGATATGCTACTATTTATATGACAAGAGGGATATGTACATATTAATGTCTCTGGACAGATATGAAGAACCAAATATTAGAGGGCATCTCTACACAGAGAAACCAGAGGAGGGAAGGTTGGAAATGGGGAGCAGATATAATTTACCCCGTTTCTGTTTTTTTCTTACCGTGTGATGGTAGGTTGTAATACAATGATCCAAATGCAGAGAAAATTCATGCATCCATATGTTATGCTTATACCTTGCCACAGATTTCTTGGCCAAGACAAACAGGCTGGCATTTCATCTCCTCTTGACAAGTTATTCCAAAAAGTGAATAAAACATCACCAAAGTCAACTTTACATTCTCCTACTCAGTCCTTTCCAGAACCCCCATCAGCAAGGCTTTTTCACATTAAAAGATGTTCAAACAGACACATGAAAAGATATTCAACATCACTAATCATTAGGGAAATGTAAATCAAAACCACAGTGAGATACCACCTCACACCCATTAGGATGGCCACTATCAATTAAACAAAACAACAAATGCTGGTGAGGATGTAGAGAAATTGGAACCCCTGTGCATTGTTGGTGGGAATGTAATATGGTGTAGCCACTGTGGGAAATGATATGGTGGCTCTTCAAAAAGTTAAAACTACCATATGATACAACAATCCCACTTCTGTGTATGTACTCAAAGGAACTGAAAGCAGGGTCTCGAAGAGACATTTTCACACCCATGTTCATAGCAGCAATATTCACCATAGCCAAAAAGTGGAAGCAACCCAAGTGACCATTGATGGATGACTGGATATGATACAACAATCCCACTTCTGTGTATGTACTCAAAGGAACTGAAAGCAGGGTCTCGAAGAGACATTTTCACACCCATGTTCATAGCAGCAATATTCACCATAGCCAAAAAGTGGAAGCAACCCAAGTGACCATTGATGGATGACTGGATAAACAAGATGTGGTATGTGTATACACACAATGGAATAATATTCAGCCTTAAAAAGGAAAGAACTGATACTATAATGTGGATGAACTTTGAAGAGATTATGCTAAGTAAAACAAGCCAGTTACAAAAGGATAACTACTGCATGATTCCACTTACATGAGATACTTAGAGTAGTCAAACTCATAGAAACAGGAAGTAGAATGGCAGTTGCCAGGGGCTGGGTGGAGAGGGAAATGGGGGGTTGCCAAATGGGTAGAGTCTCAGTCTTGCAAAATGAAAAACTTCTGCAGACTGTTTGCACGGTATATGTTAAGAATATGTGAATATACTTAACACTACTGAACTGTACACTTAAAATGGTTAAGGTGATAAATTTTATGTGTGTGTACTTAACCACAATAAAAAATAAAAATAAATTTCCTCTGGTTCATAAATGTCAATGTACTGAGAGTTATCTGACAGAGCCCCTTAGAAGTTATGTTGTATATAGTTAATGTTTACTCTCTGTAGTTAATGTTTTAAATCATGATGACTAGCACATCATGTGGAACACTTGATGTTTAAAAAGCATGTAGTCACTCTATGATCCCAGGTATATAACATCCTTGAAACGACGGCGAACAGACCAGTGGTTGCCAGGCTTAGGGCTGGGGGAGAGACTCTTAGAGGTGATGGTGAGCTCTGTATCCTGATTGTGGGAGACGGTTACACGAAAACATACACGTGATAAAATGTCTCTATCCTCCTACATAAAAAAATCAATACATGTAAAAACTGGTAAAACCCAAATCAGGTCTGTAGTTTATAGTATTGTCCCAATGTCAATTTCCTGGTTTTGATCACTGTACTAGGGTTAAGTCAACATTATCTTTGGAGGAAACGGTGACAGGGACAAGGAAACTTTGTACTATTTTTGCAACTTGCCTGTGAGTCTAAAAGTATTCCAAAATAAAAAGACTTTTTAAAAAATATGTATCCAATATTTGGAGAACTGGTGATATTTTGTAGCTCTCCAGAGATAGAACCCACTTTATAGGGTGTAAGTTGCAGCTGGACCTCTGTACAGAGGACTTTCATGCCTTCCCACAAGACTCAGGTGAAAAAAAGGCCTGTCTGCACTGCACACTGGGTGCACCATTTCACCACACACTTGGGTCCCCTCCACCTACAGGGGCTTCTCCCTCGGCCCATAGGGTTGTTCCTCCCTCTTTGTCATCATCATCAGCTGAGAGAGCTCACGGCCCTCCTGGGCCGCAGTCACCCTCGTGTGCTGGGCACAGTGCCCCCACAGCTAAGCCTCACTGCCGCCATTGTACAGATGTGGACACTGAGGCTTGGAGACGACAAGGGATTTGCCAAGGTCCCACTGACAGCGGGTGGTACAGGGTCCTGGATTCAAGGCCAGATCTGGTGACACCTCCAGCTGGCCTCTTGTGCCCCCTTACTGGCTACCTCAGCTGCCACCTGCAGACTGGCCTCTGGCAGCAGGTGCGAGGCAAGCCAATGGGGACAGGGTGCTAATTCAAGGTTGCAGGCAGAGCAGCTGTTCTTTGAGTCCTGGTGGCCTGGGGCCACGCTGCTCTTATTTTCCCGGGTAGATAAAGTGCTCTACTTAGGAGAAGCTCTCTCCCGGCTGCAGGGCCATTAGCTCGCTGACTCCTGGAAAAACCATTTGGCCAGCGCTGACAGATGTGGCCATTACACAATCACTTAGCCCCTCTCCCTGCCCCATCCAGACCTTTGGAGGGGGAGGGGCCTCGAGGCGTGCAAAGCCCTGGGGAGGGTCCACACAATTCACTTCCCGGCCACCGCCTCCCTTCTGCCCTTAGGCTGCATTTTGCCTGGCCCACGTTGCTGCAGCAGGAAGCGGCTCCAGACAGCGTGGTTGCAGTGTGCTGCCAATGACCTTGTTATCCTGAGAGTTGTTCACAAACTGCCTTCACGTGCATCATCCCCCTTGATGCTCGCAAGAACCCTATGATGTCAAAATTAGGATAATTACTTCCACTGTACAGTTAAGAAATGAGGCACAGGAAGGTTAAAGAGCTTTCCCAAGGTCCCCCAGCCAATAGAAGGGGTTGACCTCAGGCCTCTGATTCCCAGGTCTGTGGTGTTTCGCGCACCCCATGCTGCCATCACCCTGTTGGGATGTTACCTTGTGTTGGGAACACAAACAGCCTCAAAGCAGGGTCTCCAAGGCCAGGGGTAGGGTAAGGGCTGCTCCTGTCTGCCAAGTAGAGGCATCAGGCACCAGAGTCTGCAGCCTTGCCCCCTAGCAGCAACTTGCCATTGGCAGAGCCTGGGCAGCCCTTGACCTGGAGGCCCCAGCTTGGGTCATTTCATCCTACACCTCCCATGCTCTCTGGACCCTTTACTCAAGCTGGATGAGTGCCTCTACCACCCGTGTGCCCCAGGCAGGGCTTCACAGCCATTCAACAGCTGGCAAACCTCCTCTTCCCAGCAGCAGCACAGGCATCTCAGCATAGAGGTTGCTGTGACATCTGGGGCACCCAACTGATCCAGGCCAGGCTTCCACAGCCGCAGCCCCAGCACTGTCTGACGATGCGCCCGGGTCCCTGGCCCTGCATCGCAGCCAGGATGCATCCAGCAGAGTCAGGGGAACCAGGGGCTGGTGGGAGGGGGCAGTGCCCACGTCCTAAGGAAGAGCACTAAAGAGCAATGGCCCGTCTCCTGCACAGAACCAGGCTCAGAAAACAAGCAGTTTTGCACAGCAGCGGCAGTCCTCCCGGCTCAGAAGCCGGAGAGCAGAAGGAGGACAGCAGCAGCAAGGGAAGCCTCAACCCTAAAGTCCAGCCTCCAGTGACCTGTCCGAGAAAGCACAAAGAGAACACCCGAGATGTTCCTAGGGTACCCAGATGCTGCTGCTCTTCATTAAGATACCCCGCTTTGCCTCAAAGTGACTCAGAGAAAGGTGACTTAGAAGTACACATACAGGTAGGGGGCAGCACTTTTCTCTAAAATGTCCTTCCTGGTGGATTAGGGGATAGATCTTGGTTTATCCAAACCCATCACCCTGCCTCCTGCTGTGGGACTGAGGGAGCATACGGGCCTGGCTTGGCCAGGAGAACAGCTCGTGCTGGGGGAAAGGATGCTGCTGTCCACACAAAGATGGCAGACCCCTGGAGCCTAACTCCCCGGCACTTTGCTCACTACCCACCTCGGATAGCAGTTGGCGGTGCTGGGGCCCTGGGGGTCCAAATTCTGAATCGAGCTTTATTGTCACTGGGAGGGGGTCCTAGACAAGGACAGGCGCCGAGGATGGCTCAAGGGGATCCCTGGGGTGTTGCACAGCCCCAGGATCCATGAGCTTCTTGGGTGCAGAGTCCAGGCACACCTCCATGATTTATGTTTGTACACAAGCTCACTGCCAAGGTGTTTAGCCAAGTCCTGGAGCGAAAACACCAAATGCTGGATCCTCTGAAGCCTGGCTGTGTCCAAGAGTGGAGCCCAGAAATGGAGCTATCATTTTTTTTTAATGAATATTATAAGTCCCTTATAACCCTTGTCTCTAAAGAAAATAAATATCCTCCTTGGGTTTGATGTGCCTAAGCGGGTTGGTTTTTTTCACGTCTGTGCCCTGCTCTGCCGCTGGTGTGCTCTCCCAGAAGCGGGCATACTTCCAGTGTCCGCCCAGATGGCACGTCCCAGGGCAGGACCGGGGCTGCCACAATTGGCCACAGATGATAGGACCAGAGATGGACAGCCAGGCCAAGCTGGGCCAAGCAGGTCCACTCTCCCAGGTGTCTGGCAGGGGTTCCAAAACTACCGGGAACCTCTGCCTGGTGGAGAACCTGAGTGAGGCGCTCTGGGAGGGATAAAGCAGGCTGCAGGGAGGAAAACAGAACGCACAACCAGAGAGGAGCAGAAAGGAGGGATGACCCCACAGCCCCTGACCCTTAGTGCATGTCCTACTAGAGATCCAGGACCAGAGTCCCTGCCATCCTGAGCTCCATGGTGTATCTCCTTTCCTTCTCTCAAAGTCACATTTTTGACTTAAACTGACTCCAGCGGTTCCCATTACTGGCCACTAAAAGCATCTTAAGTAAGACATTCTCTTTTCCTCTCACCTGACATCCCACACACATGCCTCCCAGCACTGCAAGTTCCCATCTGAGCTCTCGGGTCCCAAGACCCAGCTGGCAAGATGCCATGCTCTCAGCCATGGATGAGCCTGCCGAGGATTTGGGGGTTGCCACACCACTTACTAAGGAAATTATGTGGGCTGTGGAAGGGGGCATGACTTCCAGGAGGAGGCACGTCCTCAGGCTCTGAGAGCCAAACCACCCTGTTTCCTTCTTGAGAATATGAGGTTTTTACCCGAAAAAGATCTTCAAGCCCTTGATATGTGTTAGGCTTGGTGGAAGAACTAGCATTTATACTGCATTTCCTCTGTGCCAGGCAGCACTTAGGGATCGATTCATGTAACCTTCAAAGAACCCTACAAGGCTGGTACCATTATTGTACCCTACCGTACGAGGCTGGTACCACTTTACAGGAGAGAATCAAAGCACAGAGAGGTTAAGTGACTTGCCCAGAGTCACACAGCCAGTAAGAGCTGGGATTTTGAACAGGTAGAATGAGCTTTTAACCATTTTAGTCAGGTTCTGAATTCATCAAAGTTCTACTTTTCCCAGTGAAACCAGAAAATTAAGAAGAGAGAGTGAGGGTCCATTATGTGGAGTGGTTGGCCCCTTCTTGGTGCCTCTCTTGCTGGAAAAGCCATTGGAGGGGCCCCGTAGCTCTTGGCACCATCAACACTGGCAATCCCTGCTGGGTGGGTGGGCCCTTGGACAGGTAGGCACGATGCAAAGGCCAGGTGTGCTAGCCCAGGGGCGGATAA